>NC_069503.1:666095439-666406689 GCF_027579735.1 Bombina bombina | reverse complement strand
CTCAGAAGACGCCAACACCTGGAGAGGTCAGGGAAAGGTTTTTAAAAATATTTGCCTTTCGGATTCTGGTGAGTTTGTGTACCCATTTGGGGCTTCGTAAAAAGATCTTTAAAACGGAATTTATTGCTGCACACAAAAGAAAACAGAACTTATCATTGTGTCATAAAATATTGACTTACTACTTGTACATAAAAGTTTGGCAAGCAAGGGATACAAGGTTATAACATTGCCTCAATACAGACTTTCAAGCATTTGTACACTCATAATATTCGAAAAAGTCAGTTTGAGATATAACTATCGTTCACAACATTGTTGTCATATTCTTGTATCAATTATTGCTACAACAAGTAGCGATATTTTGATAGAAAAGTATCACTGCAAATAATTGCACTATATGGTTAAAAAAAGTAACACGCTGAAACAAGCCTCTTAGTTTTATTCTTAATTTTGTTGTTTAAAAGGTGCACCTTATTATAAATCACATTTGTTTATGTTATTTATGTTATTGATGTATTGTAATATTAAATAAGTTTTTAAAAAATTTTTTTATGTGAAATAAATAAGACCATATATATATTGGGTTTTATTTTGTTAATGCTGAGCATTGAATGGTAGAGCTCCTTGGAGCGCACTCTTATCTTTTGTAATATATCTCTAATCTTTTAGGCAAATACAAATTTCCCAAGTTGCATATACACTTTATTATTATCGGTTATTTGTAGAGCGCCAACAGATTCTGCAGCACTTTCACACTGAAAAGAACCGAATGGTGCTCCCTGAGGTCATATTAAGCATTCATTTTGCAAAAGAATAGTGAATTCTGAAAAACTGTCCATGCCAACTACCTAATTCCTGACCGTATAGTCTATTTACCTGTGGTCCTACCTACCATTGTTACCTGCTTGCCATACCTGATTCTGAATTGTGTTCTGGCCTTGGTAACTTGCTGACTATTATGCATCCCTGCTGTTACTGCATTGATGACTTGCTAGTATGTACACTGGCCATTACTCATTACTGTTACTTACCTAATCTTGATTTGCTATCTAGCCTCAGTAACTTGCTAGCTATTACTGGCTAATGCCTGTTCCTCTTAATAAAACATTATACTGTGGACCTATCAGACTTAGCACAAGATTAGTGTTATACTTCTTTTTTTACACTGCTTTTTTCACTTAAATTTATATGTTGGATTGAGTTTGACAATTATATATTTATCCAGATCAAGAAATCTAAAGCATTGTGGTTCACCAGAAAGTGTTGGAAATTCCCTGTTGGCCATTGCTTGTTATTGTGTCTGCTGGATATTTATTTCTTGTCTGCTGACCTGTTTCTTTATCCTTCTAGAAATTATGCTCTACAATCATTCACCTGTTTTAGAGTCCTGCTCTGTTACCTCTTACTGAATCCCACAGACTATTGTAGGTTGCTAATTAGATTTTTTTTTTTTTACTGATTCTGTCTCCTGTTAGGGCTTTTCTTAGGCTTCATAAAGACACTAACATCAGATAACACTTTACAGTACCTCAGCTTCATCTTATTCTCAGTTATTATCCTGATTACTGCTTATTGAATTTGTCTGTACATATTTATATGAATTTCACAGAATCTTATCTGTGATACATATCACATAAATATTTTCTATTAAAACATTTAAATCTATTCCAGACGGTTTGTTCTTCTCAAATTATATGATTATATTATTATTATGTTTCCTCAGGTGTTACACATTCTAAGGATTAATTATAAACATCTGGTGTCAGTATATATATAAATGCACTAGTCTTAAGATAGTCTTAGCATGCTATATTAGCAAATAACTATGTTGTGGAAAAACCTTATGCCATCACATTTTTACTCTTTGCTAAGAATCGTGACTAACACCAGCATCAGCTTCTTAACCGCATAGCGACTGTGGAACTGAAACAGTAAAGATACATCACTGGCTCACACAGAGGCTGCTATTTTTTATACTTTTATAAAATACAGAATATCGCTTTCCAGTCATCTATGTGAATTTAAAACGAATCAGCTACAGCTGTAAGATCTTTTCTCATTCTCATAGAGTTGGCTCAACATATGGCCATAAAACATTATCAAATTGCTGAATTACTAAGCTTCATGACTTGTATTTTCTACGCTGTTCAAATCACTTTTTCCTGTGATCTAGGTTTGTGTTATGCTCACAGAATCAAGCAATTTATAATACATTGTCAGAAAAATTTGGCTTTCTGGTTTTCAATTGTTTCTACAAACAAGTAAATTGAATTGTCCAGCCTTAAGTTTTTAAATGCTTTGCAACCTGACATGAAGACTAATGGCCTTTACCATAACTTACAATAGGTTTGAACTATTACATTTCTAATTAAAAATGAATTACTCATGAGCTCAAAAACATTAGTTGATTGTTTCACATACATATTCCTACATTTATAAAATTGCTTTTATATAGTTAGACATTAAGAGAAATTATCTGAGTAATTGTCATTTATTAAGTCTTTAATTGTCATGTCTTAAAGTTTCTATTTCTTCACGTCAAATTGGTCATATTTTTATGAATTATTAGATTTTCACCCACTAATCTTTTTAAGCAGCATAACCACATTTTATTATTATTATTATTATTATATATAACAAAAAAACCTTAGTTCTGCTTCTTGTATTTGAGTATACAATTTTTTCTCTAATCTGAGAGATAATTAACTAGGAAAAGCAATGCATATTAATCCTCTATATGTGAATTTACTCATTTAATGTTTACATCTATTTATGTCTGTTGTTCTACACACAGAAACACACCAGTCATACCATATTTATAATAATAAAAAAATTTATTTTTTGGTCCTCTCCATATTATTGAGATTTGCCGAGATTGGATGATCTATTTATTAGATGCACCATGATTCCAAACAATCAATGAAACGTCTAAATCAATTTGAAAAAAACACCCAAAGCTTCTAGTATATTTTTGGCTTCCAAGATGAGAAACACATGAAAATACATACATTAATAATTTCCATATATTTTAATGTCCTTTGCAGGTTTTCCAAGGAACTTCATTAACCCTTCGATGTGCAAGATGAGGTATAGCTTGTCATTCGCAAAGCAACCTGTAGCCGCATAAGAGTACTTTTTGTCATGTTGAGGGATTGACGATCAAACGCTGTTTGAGGTGATCATCTGCACTACAGGCCAGGGATCGTTAATGATCTAGTGGGCAACATTCCCAGGCTTCATGGGAGTGCCAGCCAATGTCACCACGTACGCACATGATGACATTACAAAGGGGCTGAGCCAGGATTCACCGGTAGCTGCAAGGGAATTGGATGCGGGTGGTTTTTCTAACCCCTCAATCTCAGCTCCAATAGCAGCTACAAAGCTTTGATACCCTTCATTTGAAAGAAAATATCCTTGGATCAGATATATTAAAAATACAGTAAAAGAAACAAAGAGGGATTTGGTTGATAATAGTACATTTTATGCACAATGGAAAAAAGTACATCTATAGAAGCCTAATAAACTTTATTTTCCAGTAGACAAGTACCTCTCTTAAAAAAATAATTAATTTTGTTTGTATAGTCAGGTGCTTCTGTACTACACAGTTAAGCCTCTCTAATCTATATTATAACCCCCAAAGCCCATATGGGCCCATATTTCACATGTAGCAACCCTTAATGACAATTCAGTTGGGGATATCACAGTAACAGCATTGGTCAGTGGGCCATTAATTATTTACTAAAATCTATTAAAAAAATATACATTTATTTATAGTTTTGTCTGCAGCTTTCTCTCATGCTATAAATATGAATATAATAATGGCATATTGTGAATTTACTGGGCCTGCTGAAAAAAAATAAAAATACAATTTGTGTGGGTCACTCATTGAAATGTAACTACAATAGGGTTTAAATGTAAGTAGCAAAAAAAGCTCAACATTGGCTTAGTACTGGGGTGGAAAAAAGGCTTATCTGTGAAAAGGTTAAAAAAAGCAGCAACAACCAATGGGAGGACATTTCATCATCACCAAATTGATACATAAAGCTAAATGAATTAGGCTGCATTCACAGCTTTTTCAGCTATGTGGAGCAGGTTCGCATAAGCAAGCCTGCTGCCACTTTTTAAGAAGCAGAAACCATTTCTTTTTACTCTCCCCCACCTCAGAGGTTGCAAGATCATTTACCATGACACTTGTTTGTTGGGGACTTTGACATTACCTGCCATAACACAATTGGTTGTGCCAGAGCAGGGGCGACATTGTACAAGAATCATCTTATGCAATGTTACTTTTCAAAGTACAATGCAACATCACAAGTGGCATTTGCAAGCTGACATGCAGGTGGAGCTAGAGAGTAGGCCAGTTCAGGCATTATGATTCAATAATTCACTCACAGAGCCAGAGTCCTCCAGTGGCTCAAGGTGTAAGGTAAACAACCAGAAACTGGAGGTTCCAGGTTCAACTCCAGGCACACCAAGGAGCAGAGCGTACCCTGACAGAGCCCACCTTAAGGAACCACATGGTTTGTCTGGATGGAGGTGAATGAAAATATTTAACTAGGGAGGATGCATGAAGGTCTTTGACAGATACCCATGAAAGGTTGGTGATGGGGTAACCCTTCTAATGGGCAAGATAAAAGATACCTCAATGCTCAGAGTCCAATAAACGCTCATCTTAGTAATTCTGGTGAGCCTTCTAACACAATGGGAGCTGGATGGACCATAGTAGGAAAAAACTATTTATGTTCATACGGTTTTAGCAACAACACATGGAAAACCAGGTGGATACATAAGGGAGGATGAAAGGGCTAGCTGAAAAGCTACTGAATGAACCTATGTTTGGCCTGAGGCTTGCTTTAGATGTGGGTTTTTACATGAGCGCCAAACATGACCTCCAATTCGGGATGTGGGTAAACAATGTTGTAGATGGTCAGCAGCTATTTTAATAGAGGTTACAAATGATTTCAAAACTGACAAATTCTTTGCCAGTGACAGCTTAGAGACGGAACTTGACACTCAGCGGTTGGTAGATCAGAATCAGGGGTTATATAAGGAAAGGAATGTGGTTGGTAACCAAAAGATTGCCTGGAAAGGGAGTGGTCTTAATCGATGCATTAGTTCTAGAGTTGTGGGCAAAATTTTAACAAGGGTAACAATGATGCCAAACTGTTTTGGGATACAGAAAAGTACATTTCAGGTATGTTTCCAAGGACTGGTTGGTTTTCTCTGTTTGCCTGTTAATAAGAGGATGGTATGTTGCAGACAAGGAGATGGTTATGCCAAGTTTAGAGCAAACTGCCTTCTAGAAATGGGATATAAACTGTGTGCCATGGTCAGAGACATGTTTATGGGCATGCTATGTATTCTGACAATATGTTCAATGCACAGTTTGGAGAGTTCAAAAGCAGTTGGTAATTTAGGTAGGGGAACAAATTGGTCCATCTTGAAGAAGTGATCCACCACAACCCAAATGACGGTGTTACCCTTAGAGGGTGGTAAATCTACCATGAAGTCCCTAGTGAAATAGATCTAGGGCTGTTTAGCTGGTGGCAAGGGTTGCAGTAAACCTGATGGAAGCGTGTGTGGGACTTTTTAGTGGCACAAGAATGACAGACTTTGATATAAAAACAAATGTCTTGTGACATGGATGGGCACCACACTAAGGGTTTTCATTTTCAGAGGGTGTTGCATAGTCCAGGATGCACGGATAGAGAGAGTCACGGCCCATATCAATACCTCTTTCCGTAAGGTCTTTGGGACATAAAGTGCCTTGCTTGGAATTTTGCTAGGTTTAGGGATCTTATCTTGGTTACGTTTAAGTTTTTCTAGCAGAGAAGTATCATATTAATATAAATTTTGGTGGAATTATGTAATCAGGCGTGGAATCTTTGGATGTCATGAAGATAAACTGTGCAGAGAGAGCATCCCACTTTCTTATATTTGGAACCCAGGATATAGAATAACAGAAAAACAATGATCAGCATCCCTGTTGAGGAATTAGTTATTTAGCATTTTGCAAGCTTGAACTCAGGTCAAATATGCCTCGATTAAATTTCTGGTAATAGTAATGGTTAAAACACAGAAATCATTGGAGAGCTCTGACTAGATTCAGGACGAAGGCCATTGTTGAACTGCAGATAGCCTTGAAGGATCCATCCTGAATCCTTGTGGCAGGTAATAGTAGTGGTAATAGTCCAAGACAGAATTTTAGTTTCATGAAAATAAAAAATAGATTTTTCTAGTTTTGCGATGCAACTGGAATTGTCTCAATAACTGGCAGCACCAATCTTGTCCTTAGAGTATATCAGGATATTGTAAACAATCACACATTTATTCAGGTGTTCATGAGAGCTAGAAGACTGCTGGGGCATTACAAAGTCCAAAAGGCATAGCTAGATATTCATGATGGCCATATTGTGTATTAAATGCAGTCCTTCCTAGATCTAAATAAGGTTGTAGGCCCCTCTAAAGTTCGAGTTTTTTAAAATACTTTTCTTCCTGGAGGGCATCAAATAATTCTAATATTAGAGGAATAGGGAACCAGTCCTTGATGGTGATATGATTCAATTCAGGATAATCAATACAAGGTCTAAGTCCACCATCTTTCTTTTCAACAAAAAAGAACCTAGCACCTACCATAGAGGAAGATGGTTGTATACAACCACACTTAAGATTATCTTGAATGTACTCTTCTAAGGCCTGAGTTTCCGGTTGAGAGAGAGGGAAAGTCCTTCCTGTCGGAATGGGTGCACAAGGTAGTAATTTAATATTGCAATCATAAGCTTGATGCAGAGGCCCCCCAAAGATTTCTGCTTTTTTTCTTTTAAGACATTGGAGAATTCCCATGTATTCACAGGGTTGGATTAAGTCAGAAGAAATAGAAGTGAGCTCAGGCTTTATTACTGCAGCGAGACTTCAGGCAGGAGCCAAAAGAACAAGACTTCAAGTTCACTGTTTCACCAGAAACAATGCTGGTTCACTCTTTTTCAAACCATGATAGGCCAAAGATTACTAGAGCAGTTGGAGACAGACCAGATCAAAAGATACATGTTTTGTATGAAAGAAGTCCAGTAGTACATTGCAAAGAATAATCTGTGAATTAAATCAGGCCATGGACCCAGTGGTTGACCACTGATAGTAGTAAAAAAAAGAGGGTATACCCAAATTAGCAGCAAGGGTATAATCTACGAAAGACTCCTGTTGCACCGGACTCATCAAGAGCTAGAAAATCATAACTCCTTTCAGATAGGGTAATCTGGATGGGAATGTTTTAATTTTGATTTGTAGGAGGTAATATCTGCATTATGGCTTAACCCTTGTACCACCCAAAAAGTTAGAGCCTAATCTTTTACGTATGGTTGTGGAGTAAGTGGCCTTTTAGTCCCAGGGTACATCAATCTTAAACATTTGGCCTCCTAAAATTAGGATGAGATCCTACTTCATGGGGTTCTTTCTGATGTTTTTGAAAGTTGGGGAAGCAGCTGGAGAAGTCAAGAATTGAGGAACAGGTTTAATACCGGGTTTCAAATACCTTTGTGCCCTGTCTCTCTCAGAAAGTCTTTCATGATAGCAATGCATCAGTTAGACACATAACTCAATAAAATTGTCTAGTGAATCAGGAATGTCACTATAAACTAATTTATATTTGATCCTCTCATTTAAACCTTTACAAAAGGTAGCCTTAAGAGCACCTGAATCCCAATAAGTCTCTGCCAGGTCTAACAGGGAAGTCTCAGCAGCTGTAGAACACCCAGGTTTATCAAACCACTCTCTAAATAATAGTCTTAAATAGACCCACATCTTGAAGACAGGGATGACAGTTTTCAATAAGAGGAGAGACCTATGCCAAGGCCTTTCCATGAAGCAGGCATATGATGAATGTTACTTGTGAAGTTGGTTGGATGAAAGTCACATGTTCATTTTTGAAGTGGGTTACCATCAATCTTAACACGATCTGGTAGACGGGGTCCCAAATGAGTTGGATGTACAAGCGAGGTTTGAGCGAGAGCAGCTGTAAAAGGAGTGCCAAATGGTTGAGACATTTGCATGAAGGCTCAGAAACATGTCTGATAATTGTTTAATCTTAGAGTCTTGGTTTGCAATTGCACAGCGTGTGCTACCAACAGCTGACCTTGAAAGGTGACCATTTTAAAACCTCTGTATTGTCCATCATTTAGCTGTGTATCATATAAGGCCCTGCATGGAAATTCATCTGCCACTCCAATTGCCTGACCAGTAGTCTTCTTTTCCCACCGCCAGGTGAAGTGACAGGTAGAAAAGTTTGGTAATGAGTAAGGGATCCAGGAAAACTTGCAGCAAGCAGGCAGAGGAGGGCACAAGCACAGAGATAGTCAGCAGTCTGAATCGGCAAACAGGTGGGCACAGAGTGAGGCAGAATCTTCAGACAGGAGAGTCAGAGACAGGCAAATTAAACATTATACCGCACAGTAAGCAAAGGTACCAAAAGAAAGAGCCCAAAAGAGTAGTAAGGACAGTCCAGGAGGTTGAGGGCAGGAGGCAAGCAGAGAGTCAAATATCCCTGCAGAGATCAGCAGCAAACAGTTAGAATACCAGAAATAGTGCACCCAGGATAAAGAGAACCATAAGTGGCCAAGTACAGGTATCAGCCTTTTATAGGCTGCTGATTATGTAACTGTTTGCAGCTGGCAGGCAGGTGGAGGTAGAGAGTAAACCAGTGCAGGTAGTAAGATTCAATAATTAACTGACAGAGCCAGAGCCCTCCAGTGGCCCAAGATGTAAGGCAAATGCCCAGAGACTTGAGGTTCCAGGCACATCAAGAAGCAGAGCATGCTCTGAGACATACATTAAACAATACAGCACAATGAATGCCACATATCAAATCTTGCAGATGTACACAGACAAAAGGCCAGGGACAACCTTAGCAAGGCCCTGGATAAGACAAAGTTGCAGAGCACCACAGCATAGTGCTCTTATTCTCGTCCCACTCTATGCCCTGTTCCCTGTATGGCCCACCCTTTTCCCAACATTCAGTGTTACCTATATAAAGAATAACAGTATATATTACACCTCCTGATACCATAAACTCTTCTTCAGGATAACATTGCACATTCCTTATAGCATCACCCCCTGAAAGTATGGGGGTTCTCCCAAAGCAAGGGGCCCTGGGTGGGTGCCCCTCTTGCTCTGCCCAAAGGGCAGGCCTGCAAAAGGTCTCAGCTGAGAATGTGAAAACTCCTGAAAGCATGTTTTCCTTTGTCCAGGCCATATTGCCCGGGTGAGAAATTGTAATCCAGGGAAATTGCAAAAAAAAGGCTATTTGCCAGCTCCAGAAATTACATTTGAGTTGTTTGGCTTAATATTTTTGTACACAACTTCATGTTAATAATAATTAAGATGTTTAAGAAGTAACTTCATATGTTGCTAAACCATCATGGTGTGTGATAACCATAAACAATATTAATGAAATGTCAGTAAGGGCATGATGGGGAATTCTGGCATGTTTGCCTCAATGTTTTTTGTTAATTGTCATTATTGAAAAAAGTAATTATTTAAAATGTTTTTTATCATTGCTTGGGAAGCACTAGGGTTACAAGTGGTACACTAATGTTATATAATATTTAAATATAATCTAAGACAAGACAAGACTTACAGACAAAAATCATCAACTTGCCTTGCTAAGACCTAATAATTATTGTGAAAGTACCAAAAAAAGACATAAGAATGTGGGGAATTCTATGATTTATAATTCACTGATATTTCTGTTCATAATTTTAGAGCCTTTGTAGCAATTATTTGCAAGGATGAAAGTTTTTTTTGTTTGCTTGTTTTTTTGCTGCCAGAATGTGCCTCTCTCTGATATTATCTGTTCTTTAAGTTTTCATCTTTCTTGTATAAATGTCATATTCTCCCCAATTTGTTTTGTATCTAATTATCCTTTCAGATTGACTGCAGTATGAATGAGTGTGAATTTGTACATTAGTGTGAGGTTTCTTTATTTCCAGAAAGTCAGAAGTGAGATAGAATAAATAATAAGGTTGGCAAGAGAGCAGAGTGGAGATAGAAGAGGAGAGCATCAAAAGCATAGGTATTTATAGGGGTGTTGTGTTAAGTTTTAAAAATATACAACTCACAGATCTTTAATTGACAACCACAATTAATTGAAGGTTGGCACAGAGAAAAGTGTTATATTGTCATGTCAAAAATATTTAAGTGACAAAACTGTTACTGTAGCTTTATTTTTAAGGTACTGTGGCAACAGGGCGAACCTTTTTTCTATCCATTAGAATTTCCAGTATGAAAAACATAATTTATGTAAGAATTTACCTGATAAATTAATTTTCTTTCATATTGGCAAGAGTCCATGAGCTAGTGACGTATGGGATAATACATTCCTACCAGGAGGGGCAAAGTATCCCAAACCTCAAAATGCCTATAAATACACCCCTCACCACACCCACAATTCAGTTTAATGAATAGCCAAGAAGTGGGGTGGAAAAAGAAAGGAGTAAAAAGCATCAACAAAAGAATTTGGAATAAATACAAAAAAATCATAACCACCATAATAAGGGTGGAGTCTCATGGACTCTTGCCAATATGAAAGAAATGAATTTATCAGGTAAATTCTTACATAAATTATGTTTTCTTTCATGTAATTGGCAAGAGTCCATGAGCTAGTGATGTATGGGATATCAATACCCAAGATGTGGAACTCTACTCAAGAGTCACTAGAGAGGGAGGGATAAAAATAAACAGCCATTTCTTGCTAAAAAAATAATCCACAACCCAAAATATAAGTTATTCTCATAATGAAAAGAAAAACTTAAAACATCAGCAGAAGAATCAAACTGAAACAGCTGCCTGAGAACTTTTCTACCAAAACTGCTTCTGAAGAAGCAAATCATCAAAATGGTATAATTTAGTAAATGTATGCAAAGAAGACCAAGTTGCAGCTTTGCAAATCTGATTCAACTGAAGCTTCATTCTTAAAAGCCCACGATGTGGAGACTGATCTAATAGAATGAGCTGTAATTCTCTGAGGCGGGGCCTGACCCAACTCCAAATAAGCTTGATGAATCAAAAGCTTTAACCAAGAAGCCAAGGAAATAGCAGAGGCCTTCTGACCTTTCCTAGGACCACAAAATATAACAAATAGACTAGAAGTCTTCCTGAAATTTTAGTAGCTTCAACATAATATTTCAATGCTCTTACCACATCTAAAGAATGTAAGGATCTTTCCAAATAATTCTTAGGATTAGGACACAAGGAAGGGACAACAATCTTCTCTACTAATGTTGTTAGAATTCACAACTTTAGGCAAAAATTTAAATGAAGTCCGCAAAAAACCGCCTTAGTCCTGATGAAAAAATCAGAAAAGGAGATTTCACAAGAAAGAGCAGATAGCTCAGAAACTCTTCTAGCAGAAGAGATAGCCAAAAGGAACAACACTTTCCAAGAAAGTAGTTTAATGTCCAAAGAATGCATAGGCTCAAATGGAGGAGCCTGTAACACCTTCAAAACAAAATTAAGACTCCAAGGAGGAGAAATTGATTTAATGACGCGCTTAATACGAAATAAATGCGCTGAACAAAACAGTGAATATCAATAAGTTTAGCAATCTTTCTGTGAAATAAAACAGAAAGGGCAGAGATTTGTCCCTTCAAGGAACTTGCAGACAAACCCTTATCCAAACCATCCTGAAGAAACTTTAGAATTCTAGGAATTCTAAAAGAATGCCAAGAGAATTTATGAGAAGAACACCAGGAAATGTAGGTCTTCCAAACTCGATAATAAATCTTTCTAGACACAGATTTACGAGCTTGTAACATAGTATTAATCACTGAGTCAGAGAAACCTCTATGACTTAGTACTAAGCATTCAATTTCCATACCTTCAAATTTAATGATTTGAGATCCTGATGGAAAAACGGACCTTGAGACAGAAGGTCCAGTCTTAACAGAAGTGGCCAAGGTTGGCAACTGGACATCCAAACAAGATCCGCATACCAAAACCTGTGTGGCCATGCTGGAGCCACCAGCAACACAATCGATTGTTCCATGATGATTTTGGATATCACTCTTGGAAGAAGAACTAGAGGAAGAAAAATGTAAACAAGGAAGTGTCAGCGCATCCACAGCTTCCGCCTGAACATCCCTGGACCTGGACAGGTATCTGGGAAGTTTCTTGTTTAGATGAGAGGCCATGAGATCTATCTCTGGAAGACCCCACATCTGAACAATCTGAGAAAATACATCTGGATGGAGAGACCACTCCACTGGATGTAAAGTCTGACGGCTGAGATAATCCGCCTCCCAATTGTCTACACCTGGGATATGCACCGCAGAGATTAGACAGGAGCTGGATTCCACCCAAGCAAGTATCCAAGATACTTCTTTCATTGCTTGGGGACTGTGATTGACATATGCCACAGTTGTGATATTGTCTGTCTGAAAGCAAATGAACGGTTCTCTTTTCAACAGAGGCCAAAACTGAAGAGCTCTGAGAATTGTACGGAGTTCTAAAATATTGATTGGTAATCTCGCCTCTTGAGATTTCCAAACCCCTTGTGCTGTCAGAGATCCCCAAACAGCTCCCCAACCTGAAAGACTTACGTCTGTAGTGATCACAGTCCAGGTTGGCCGAACAAAGGAAGCCCCTTGAACTAAACGCTGGTGATTTAACCACCACGTCATATATTTGTATAATCCCTGCACCATTGATTCAGCAAACAAAGCTGGAGAGGTCTCATGTGAAAGCGCGCAAAAGGAATCGCGTCCGATGCTGCAGTCATGAGGCCTAAAACTTCCATGCACAAAGCAACTGAAGGGAATGACTGAGACTGAAGGTGCGACAGGCTGCAACCAATTTTAAACGTCTATTGTCTGTTAGAGACAGAGTCATGGACACTGAATCTATCTGGAAGCCTAAAAAGGTGACCCTTGTCTGAGGAATCAAGAAACCTTTTGGTAAATTGATCCTCCAACCATGTTTTTGAAGAAACAACACTAGTTGATTCGTGTGAGATTGTGCAGAACGTAAAGACTGAGCTAGTACCAAGATATCTTCCAAATAAGGAAACACCACAATACCCTGCTCTCTGATTACAGAGAGTAGGGCACCTAGAACCATTGAAAAGATTCTTGGAGCTGTTGTTAGGCCAAATGGAAGAGCAAAACATTGGTAATGTTTGTCTAGAAAAGAGAATCTCAGGGACTGATAATGTTATGGATGAATCGGAATATGAAGGTATGCATCCTGCAAGTCTATTGTAGACATATAATGTCCTTGCTGAACAAAAGGCAGAATAGTCCTTATAGTCACCATCTTGAAAGTTGGTACTCTTACATAGCGATTCAAAATTTTCAGATCCAGAACTGGTCTGAATGAATTTTCCTTCTTTGGGACAATGAATAGATTTAAATAAAACCCCAGAGCCTGTTCCTGAAAAGGAACCGGCATG
The DNA here is from genome assembly GCF_027579735.1 of Bombina bombina. Lineage (NCBI taxonomy): Eukaryota > Metazoa > Chordata > Amphibia > Anura > Bombinatoridae > Bombina > Bombina bombina. The sequence goes on along the minus strand of NC_069503.1, from coordinate 666,393,257 downwards.
ATTACCCCTGAAGACTCCAGGTCTGAAACACACTTCAGGAAAGCCTGAGCTTTTACTGGATTTGCTGGGATACGTGAGAGAAAAAATATTCTCACAGGAGGTCTTACTCTGAATCATATTCGATACCCTCGAGAGACAATGCTCTGAATCCATTGATTTTGGACAGAATTTATCCAAAAATCCTTGAAAAACCTTAATCTGCCCCCTATCAGCTGAGCTGGAATGAGGGTCGCTACCTTCTATGCGGACTTAAGGGCTGACTTTCGTTTTTTAAAAGGCTTGGATTTATTCCAATTTGTGGAAGGCTTCCAATTGGAAACAGATTCTTTGGGGGAAGGATTTGATTTCTGTTCCTTATTTTGACGAAAGGAACGAAAATGGTTAGAAGCCTTAGATTTACCCTTAGGTTTTTTATCCTGAGGCAGAAAAAAACCCTTTCCTCCAGTAACAGTTGGAATAATAGAATCCAAATGAGAACCAAATAAATTATTACATTGGAAAGAAAGAGATAATAGTCTGGACTTAGATGTCATATCAGCATTCCAAGATTTAAGCCACAAAGCTCTTCTAGCTAAAATAGCTAAAGACATGGATCTAACATCAATTTTGATAATATAAAAAATGGCATCACAAATAAAATGATTAGCATGCTGTATAAACGAACAATATGTCAGAATCCAATTCTTGTTGCGCTAAATTCTCCAACCAAAAAGTTGATGCAGCCGCAACATCAGCCAAAGAAATTGCAGGCCTGAGAAGATGACCTGAATATAAATAGGCTTTCCTTAGATAGGATTCAAGTTTGCTATCTAAAGGATCTTTAAAAGAAGTACTGTCTTCCATAGGAATAGTGGTACATTTAGCAAGAGTATAAATAGCCCTATCAGCTTTGGGGATCTTTTCCCAAAACTCTATAGAAAGTGCTGGTAAAGGATACAATTTTTTAAACCTTGAAGAAGGAATAAAAGGAGTACCTGGCTTATTCCATCCCTTAGAAATCATATCAGAAATAGCATCAGGAATAGGAAAATCCTCTGGAGTAACCACAGGAGGTTTAAAAACAGCATTTAAATGTTTACTAGTCTTAATGTCAAGAGGACTAGCTTCCTCAATATTCAAAGTAATTAACACTTCTTTTAACAAAGAACGAATATACTCTATTTTAAACAAATAAGTAGATTTGTCAGTGTCAATATCTGAGGAAGGATCTTCTGAATCAGATAGATCCTCATCAGAGGAGGATAAATCATTATGTTGCCGGTCATTTGAAATTTCATCAACTTTGTGAGAAGTTTTAAAAGACCTTTTACGTTTATTAGAAGGCGGAAATGCAGACAAAGCCTTCTGAATAGAATCAGTAACAAATTCTTTAAAATTCATAGGTAGATCATGTACATTAGAAGTTGAAGGAACGGCAACTGGCAATGTACTATTACTGATGGATACATTCTCTGTATGTAAAAGTTTATCATGACAATTATTACAAATGACATTCGGAGATATAATTTCCACAATCTTACAGAAAATGCACTTAGCTTTGGTAGCAACGTTCCAACAGATACATCTGAGGCAGGATCAGATTGAGACATATTGCAGTATGTAAAAGAAAAAACAACATATAAAGCAAAATTATCAATTTCCTTATATGACAGCATCAGGAATGGGAAAAAATGCAAACAGCATAGCCCTCTAACATAGAGAAAGGCAAGAGGCAAACAGCAATGGGGTATAAAACTAATGAAAAATTTGGCGCCAAGTATGACGTACAACGTAAGAGAATTTTTGTTTGGCACCAACAATATCTGCAAATGACACACTTGCGTCACTAACGACACAACCATGTGTAAGACTTCCGCGTCAACCACGACACTGGAAGTGACGAACTTGCATCAACGGACTTACTTTTTGTGCCAAAAAAATTCTCGCGCCAAGAATGACGCAATAATGTCTAGCATTTGGAGCACCCGTGGGCCTAAAGCTGCCCGCAATTAGAAAGAGTAAAAAGTAGTAAATTTGAAAAAAGACTAAACCCCAGGTAAGAAAAAAATATTTCTTAATATGTTTTATTTCCCAAATATGAAACTGACTGTCTGCACAAGGAAATACATGAACCTGACTCATGGCAAATATAAGTACAATACATAGCTGGGGTGTCTTAAGTAATAAAAAACATACTTACCAAAAAGACACCCATCCACATATAGCAGATAGCCAAACGAGTAATGAAACAGTTATCAGTAGAGGTAATGGTATATTAGAGTATATCGTCGATCTGAAAAGGGAAGTAGAAGACGAATCTCTACGACTGATAACAGAACCTATGAAATAGACCCCCGTTAGGGAAATCACTGCATTCAATAGGTGATACTCCCTTCACATCCCTCTGACATTCGCTGTACTCTGAGAGGAATCGGGCTTCAAAATGCTGAGAAGCGCATGTCAACGTAGAAATCTTAGCACAAACTTGCTTCACCACCTCCATAGGAGGCAAAGTTTGTAAAACTGAATTGTGGGTGTGGTGAGGGGTGTATTTATAGGCATTTTGAGGTTTGGGAAACTTTGCCCCTCCTGGTAGGATTGTATATCCCATACGTCACTAGCTCATTGTCTCTTGCCAATTACATGAAAGAAAGATCCTTTTAAACTAAGGTAATTCCAATTCCTTAGGAAATCTACAATTTGAATTAAATAATCCAAATTGTGTGTTTGATAATTATGGATCTTTGTATTTTCATTGATTATGATTGATTATAGATAATGTAATATTTACCTGCTTTATATGGATCTTCTTGGCAGCTAATGAAAAAAACTTCCTCATCAAAAAATAAATATATATATGCTTACCTGATTAATTTCCTTCTTTGAGAGACCACTATGCATTACTCCTGGGATTCAACTCCTTTTCACTAGGAGGAGTCAAAGATTCCCAAATCTTCAAAGAGCACTTCAGCCCTCCCACCTTACTGGTATTCCAGTTTAGCATATAGCCAAGCAAGAAGAAGTAGCAGAAAAAAAGGTAGGAAAGGAAAAAGAAGGGAATACAGAGGTACAAAATAGAAGTCACCAGAATTTTTTTTTTATCCTTTCAAATAATTGACACAATTGAGCAGGGCTGGTGGATTCTCACTACCATGAAATAAATAGATTTATCAGGTAAGCATACGTTTTGTTTTAATTTTTCATAAGGTGGTGAGAGTCCACAATCCACAAGTAATTTGAGTAGGTGAATTTTTTTTTTGAAAAGAGCAGATGCCTAATTCCCAGACACTGCTGTCTGGTGGACTTTCCTACCAAAAGCCTTTTCAGATGAAGGATAAACATCAAAAAGGTAGAATTTAGTAAAAGTATGTAGGGATGACCATGTTGCTGCCTTGCCTCATTTTTTAAATGCCAGGTAAGTGGAAAATTATCTAGTAGAATGAGCTGTAATGCATTTTTGGGGAGACTTCCCCACTTCCAAGTAAACCTTTAAGCCAAGAAGCTAAAGTAATTGTTGTGGCCCTTTATACTTTATGTGGACCTGAGGAATGAATAAATAGGATTGTCTAATATCCCTTGTAGCCTGTATGTAAAATTTGAAAGCTCTAGCTACATCCAGATTATGTAGCAGTCTTTATTTATAATTTTGAGGATTAGGACAAAGAAAAGGAACAATAATTTCCTTATTAATGCTATCTAAAGACACCACTTTTGTTAAAAGATCACAATTTGAACTGTTGGAGGAACTATGAAAGCAAGATGAATTGACTAGGGCTACCTAGAGCATTTTCAAAATCAGTTGGTGGATCCCTGGAGCTTGAAAAATCATGAGGCTTATCTCTGGTTGACCCCAAAGATCTACAATCTGGTTGAACACATCCAGATGTAAAGACCATTCATCTGGATGAAGGGATTAATGACTGAGATTCTAGGACTGGAAATGCAGGAAATCTCTTGTTTATATTGCCCTGAGTTCTAGGATATTTATTGGTAACACAGCCATCAGAGGAGACCAAACTCCTTGTGTTCTTTTGGATCCCCCTACTGCACATTAATCAAGAGAATATTGAAAGACAGATATAAGCCAGAGACATATAATATTGTATTGCAAATATATCAGTTGTAGACAAATAATGTATTACTATCGGGGAATTAAACAGAAAAGTCAGAGAACAAAAAAAGAAAACACAGGAAAGCCCATTATAATAAGGAACCCTATAAATTAAATCTATACACACAAATTATATTTGGCTTACTCAAAACAAATTAGCTCTTAAAGGGACACTGAACCCAATTTTTTTCTTTTGTGATTCAGATAGAGATTATGCAATTTTAAGCAACTTTCTAGTTTACTCCTATAAGCAAATGTTCTTCATTCTCTTGGTATCTTTATATGAAAAGCAAGAATGTAAGTTTAGATGCCTGCCCATTTTGATGAACAACCAGGGTTGTTCTTGCTGATTGGTGGATATATTAATCCACCAATAAACAAGTGCTATCCAAGGGTCTGGGCTTTCTTTTTCAAATAAAGATAGCAAGAGTACAAAGAAAAATTGATAATAGGAGTAAATTAGAAAGTTGCTTAAAATTGCATGCTCTATTTGAAGCACAAAAGAAAAAATTGGGTTCAGTGTCCCTTTAAAAGTCTCAGAAATCTTACCCCCTTCTCACAGATATGCAGGGAAGGAATTCTGAAGAAGATAGAATCACCTTCAGCAAAAAAAGGTAAAATATAGCATCTAGCAAAAAAGGTGTGGGCAAAAAAATAACTAGTACTATGTCAAAGGGACTAAAAGATAACATACAAGACTATATAGAGCGCTAAACTGAAAACAGAAGTGTGTCTCAGAAGCATGGATGCTAAATAAATAATTATGTATATAGCTGGCACGTACTATGCATGGAAAAGAGTGCACTACATATATAGTTATAAAGCACACTAACCTTGTGTAGGAGCGAGCCTCGGTAAGGAGGCTGTGATAAAAAAAAACTACATATGTAGCTGTCATGCACCATACAAGGAAAAGTAGCGTGAGTACATATATAGCTATATAAGCATGCTAATCCGATGCAGGAACTTGACTCGGCAGCACAAATGGGAAATAACAGCTATATATGGAACCAGTGTGAGCTATATAAGGTTTGTGGGTTAGAGGAATATAGGAGAACTCACACATAGCACAAGTTAAAATCTGACAGTTACAAAATAAAATATACATAACCACCAAATTTTACTGGCTGCCCAAAAAAGGAATCATGTGTAAATAATAATAAAAAAGGGTTCTTTTTGCCCCATAGTTGCCATACCCCACAACTAGATTGAATGTTATTATAAAGTCTAGTGTGAATGTGATAATATAATAAAATATCTGCAAAGAAATATGTGCTAGAGTCCCCATTGCTATGATGTATCATAACAAAAGTAAATACTAATAGCATGTGGGCTATATGAGCCAATAGAATTTCAGTAGCCCTCATCCTATTGGCTAATATGAACAGCCGATAGGATTTCAGTAGCTCTCATCCTATTGGCTGATTTGAATTTCAAAAATCAAATCAGTCAATAGGAATGCAAGGGACGTCATTTTGAAAAGACTCCCTTGCATTGAAGATTCAGTGTATGGCGGCGACCGTATGAAGAGGAAGCTCCCCATTTCTTGAAGGATGGACCCGCTCCGCGCCACCAGGATAAAGATAGAAGATGCCACCTGGATGAAGATAGAAGACGCTGCCTGGATGGATGAAGACCTCGCCGCCTGGATGAAGACTTCTCGCCGCCTTGATGTAAGGACTTCAAAAACTGTAAGTGAATCGACGGGGGTTTGTTTTAGCTTTTTTAAAACTTTTTTTGGGTGGTTTTTTTTTTTAGATTAGGGCTTGGGGTTTCTTAAAAGAGCTAAATGCCCTTTTCAGGGCAATGCAAAAAACGAAATGCCCTTTTAAAGGCAATGCCCATACAAATGTCAGGGCAATGGGTAGCTTAGTTTTTGTTAGAGTTAGGTTTTTTATTTTGGGGGGTTGGTTGGGTGGTGGGTTTTACTGTTGGGGGGTCATTTTTTTTTTACAGGGAAAAGAGCTGATTTCTGTAGGGCAATGCCCTACAAAAGTCCCTTTTAAGGGCTATTGGTAGTTTATTATAGGCTAGGGTTTTTTATTGGGGGGGCTTTTTATTTTTATTTGGCTATTAGATTAGGTGTAATTGTTTTTATTTTGGATAATTGTGTTTGCTATTTTTCGTAATTTAGAGTTTGTTATTTTTTGTCATTTAGTATTTTTTATTTTTTTGTAATTTTAGAATTTTTTTTTTGGTAGTGTTAGGTTTTTTAACGTTTAATTTAGTTTAATTGGTAGTTATTTTAATTTTAGTATAATAGTTGATAGGTTAATTGTTAGTTTAAACTTAGGTTTTTTTAATTTCACAGGTAAGTTTTTTTTAATTTTAAGATAGGGATATTGTAATTTTTATTTAAAGTTAGGGGGTTGTTAGGTTCAAGGGTTAATAGTTTAATTTAGTTTTTTGTGATGTGGAGGGCTGGCGGTTTAGGGGTTAATAGGTTTATTTAGTGGCGGTGATGTGGGAGGCCAGAGGTTTAGGGGTTAATAACTTTATTTAGTGGCGGCAATGTTGGGAAGCGGCTGAATAGGGTTCAATAGCTTTATTATAGTGTGGGCGATGTCGGGGTGCGGGGGAATAGAGGTTAATAACTTTAGTATAGTGGTGACGATGTCGGGGAGAGGAAAAATAGGGGTCAATAAATTTTATTAGTGGCGGCGATGTCGGGAGCGACAGATTAGGGGTTAAAAAGTTTAATATAATTTTTGCAATGCGGGAGGGCATCAGTTTAGGGGTTAATAGGTAGTCTATGGGTGTTTGTGTACTTTTTAACAGTTTAGTTATGAATTTTATGTAACAGTTTTGTTGTGCAAAACTCATAAATACTGGTCTCAGATAGCGGAACAGATTATGTCGGCATAGGCTGGAACGCAAGCATTTTAGCCTCAGCGCACAACCTATAATACCAGCGCTATGGAAATCTCACGCAAAAATTTAATTTTTTTGAGTGCGGGAATGACATTGCGTTGCATGCTAAAATGCTTGCGGTATAGTTTTTTTTCAGCATTAAAACCGGAACGCAAAACTTGTGATTGTTAGATGTAAAATAATGGACAATAAAGTCCCATACACAAACACAATAAAGTATATTTAATGGGCAGTTAAGCAAAACTGTAATCTTGATATCCATAAAGGAGTCTTCTGAAAATCCTGTTGGGAACAGTACAGAACACCTGGTAGAATCCATTTAAGATACAAACCAATGATGAGTATTTTCCCACCTTACTGCTACTACTTCTCCGGCTCCAAATCCCATACTGTCATTCATTTACAAGTAGACCAATGTGCAGTACTGTGGAAAAAAGTATTTCCCGCATCCTACTTGTCCTAAATCCCCCTCTACAAATAACTAGGACAAGTTAGCGCTCTCTATGGCCTGCCAACCCTCTAAAAAAACAAACTTTTAAAATAAATACATTCCGGGGCTCAGGCTGTGAGCTCCTTTAAAGGGCATTAGAGTGCACTAGACTGCCTGCATTTTCACGGACCTGGCTGGCCCCTGCTCCCTGTAATAGCACAGTCTCACTCACTCTACCTGCATTAGCCCTGCCCTATTAGATTACAGTGAGGAGATAATAGTTATATGCTGTGCCGGGCAGGAACCGGGCAGGTGGGCGTGACCGTGATGTAATCAACAGCGGGTCTCATTTCCCCTCCTCGCCGCTTCTCGCAAAAATTTAGAAAAACGGTAGGCGGGCTTCTGTCAGTTATCCCAGCTCCCAATAAGTGGCGGCCTTCTCACACAGCAAGCAACAGTGATCTGACAGTCAGGGCCGGCCAGACAGGCCCCCCAGGCTAACCGGGCCCCTGACTGTAGTCATGGATGTCACCCCCTGATGGTGGCCCTGAATAGGATTAATTAGAAAAAGTTGCTTAAAATTGCATGCTCTCTCTGAATCATGAAAGAAAAAAATTGGGTTTAGTATCCCTTAAAATATGAATATTGCATTTTTTTTTTCATGGGGTCTAAAAGGGCTCCAATGCACTTATATATGTCTATGTGTACATGCGTATTTATGTGTTTATATGTCTGTAAATACATAGATACACATATAAATACAAAAGTACATATGTAACAAAAAGAGGGACCAATGGCACTACTTATAGGTTAACACTAAACCACATTAAAACCCTTTATTGTACCACAGAAATTCAGTGTTTTAAGTTAATATTGGGTATGGGTGCTGGTGAATTGTACATTAACTAAAGATTAGAAAGAACAAGAAGAAGCTTATTCTTGTAAGATTACACTAATAGCACTCGAGGTTAGTCGTTAAATCGAACAAATGTATTATGACAGCGTGTGAAAAATAAACTTGTGATACTAGGTTAAAACATAGCTTTTATTCAATAGCTTATAAAATAGGAAAAGGTTAAAACCACACTTGGGTCACCTAATGTAGTAAAATTAAATCTGTCTCAATAGTATCTGGTCCAATGTACGGATGGAGCTCTGTGTAAACAATATTTGTATCACTGTAAATAGAGGTTATAAATCTATGTAGACCTCCTGCAATTGTACTCGGTTAAACAGCATTTATCATGTATGTTATTATCACAGAAGGATATAATATCGGTTGTATGTCACAGCTGATAACACATATAGTACTCTAGAGCTAATATCAAAAAGGGATTGCACTTGTTATAAGGTAATTTTACTCTGTACTTATCGTAGCACTACCCAGAAGTAATATCCATGTTTAGAGTGTAATGTGATATTGTGACTTTATAACCTATGCATAAGGAAACGTATATATTGTATACATTGTATATATTGATTAATTCTTGTATCAAGTATCATTACTTTTAGCTTCCTGTAACCTAATGATACCTTCTAAGTAGAGTATTCCCAAGTGCAGCTGTTTGTGTTCACCAGGCTATATGATGTTGTGCTTTAGTGAGCATTAGGGTAATAATATACTGAACTCTACACATTAATCTTCGGAATAGGATTACAGCCTATGGCCTCTAGTTATCAATGTCTGTCGGACCTGATCCGACACTGTGGACCAGGTCCGACAGACATCGCTGAATACGGCGAGCAATACACTTGCCGTATTCAGCATTGCACCAGAAGCTCACAAGAACTGCTGGTGCAACGCCGCCCCCTGCAGACTCGCAGCCAATCGGCCGCCAACAGGAGGGTGTAAATCAACCCGATCGTACTCGATCAGGTTGATTTCCGGCGATGTCTGTCCACCTGCTCAGAGCAAGCGGACAGGTTTTGGAGCAGTGGTCTTTGTGACCGCTGCTTCATAACTGCTGTTTCTGGCGAGCCTGCAGGCTCATCAGAAACACAGGGCATCAAGATCCATTCAGAGCTTGATAGATAGGCCCCTATGTCACAAGAGGTAGCTGGACATGAGTATTAGCGTGAGCTCTATAGGTTATAATGTTCTGCTAATAATTTGCGGTAAGTATTGGTAAAGTACCCTTCGGTACATTATAGCATAAAGGTTAGCTGCTTATAAAGCCCCTGTTCGAATGACTAAGTAATACAACAGGATGATGTTATTATAAAAGGGACTCCAGTCCAAGATTGTGATACTTATTATATATATATTGATTAATTCTTGTATCAAGTATCGCGACCTTCCGCTTCCTGTAATCTAATGATACCTTCTAAATAGAGTATTCCCAAGTGCAGCTGTTTGTGTTCACCAGGCTATATGATATTGTACTTTAGTGAACGCTAGGGTAATAATATACTGAACTCTACACATTAATCTTTGGAATAAGATTCCAGCCTATGTCACAGGCGGTAACTGGACATGAGTATTAGCGTAAGCTCTATAGGTTATAATGTTCCGCTAATTTTGCGGTAAGTATTAGTAAAGTACCCTTCGGTATATTATAACATAAAGGTTAGCTGCTTACAAAACCCCTGTTCGATTGAATAAGTAATACAACAAGATGATGAAAATGTTAATGGGACTTCAGTCCAGAATTGGAATCAGAATATAATATTAAAGAGTAAGTTAATCTATTAATCTACTACATTGTAAGGATGCTAAGTGCTCGCTAAAAACACAGGAGCTCCTAGGACTCCTCACCAAGACCCTAATCTTCCTGACCGGCATTTGTTTACACAGAACTCCATCTGTACATTGGACCAGATACTATTGAGACAGATTTAATTTTACTACATTGGGTGACCTAAGTGTGGTTTTAACCTTTTCCTATTTTATAAGCTATTGAATAAAAGCTATGTTTTAACCTAGGATCACAAGTTTATTTCTCACACGCTGTCATAATACATTTGTTCGATTTAGCGACTAACCTCAAAAAATACAGATAAATAGAGGAGATACATTGTTAGAAGATAAGAATGTAACCAGTCCCAGAGACAAAATTAAGGAAACCAGAGATATACAATTTATCACCCAATATTCCAACCAATATAATGAAGTATGTGAAATTGTTAAAAAACATCTTCCGATGTTGGCAGCCAAATATTGTTTTGGTTTTAACTCGCAGAAACATGTAAGATTTATTTATAGGAGAGGGAGAACATTGGGATACATTGTTTCCCCTTCAGTACCCAACACACCAAAAAAAAGCAATCATCATGGTTAGAAGTAAAAGGGTTACACAAATGTGAATTTAAGGACTGTAAGGCATGTAAACATGCTGCAGTGGGAAGTTCATTTTCATCTACCAGTACAAGAGAAAGTTACAACATTAATAGCTGTGTCAGCTGCAGGACAAAAGGAGCGGTATATCTAATTGAGTGTACCTTATGTCGTTTACAATACATTGGAAAAACCCAGCGAGTAGTAAGATCTCGCATAAGGGAACATCTGTCAAGCATCACTGTAGGCACAGAATCAAGTAGAAAAAGAGAAGATAAGTCACTACCAATAACAAAACATTTAATAGATAAACACACACAAAATACGGATTCCTTGAGATGGACAGTTGTGGAGAAAGTCTCCCTCTCTGTTAGAGGAGGTGATCTTGACAACAAATTTAAATAAACAAGAGGTTTACTGGATATGGTGTTTAAAAACCAGAATACCACAGGGTTTCAATTCTAGATTTGATCTAGTGAACTATTGGCAATAATGTTAGTTTCTAATGAAATATATAACTGACATAAATTATATTTTTGACAGACAGTCATAATATCAAATCGATCATCAACACTGTGAATAAAAATACAGTAGATAATATATTTTGGGATATTACCACAAAAACAGAATTGAAGTGATGGATTGTAGACAGAGAATTCTTTAACACACAATAGGGTGAAGAATAGGTCTACACAATTTTGTACTTTAAATTTAAATTTAATAAGATAGTACAAGCACTTATGCATCTCATTTACAAACATCTAACTACGTAATGATTCAAAAAGATGGTACTTTTTATTGATATAAATCATAAATAAAAATTAAAATATGATATTTATAGGTGGTGCAAAAGCACACTTATAAGTAAAGAGATGCATAATTTAACACTTTAGTATGACAATAGTTAGGCATTATCACGTATGCTATACAGGAAATGGTTTAACAACTTTAAAAAAACTGGAGGCATTTTTGCCCATGAAGAGTTAAACATATACAGGTGCTTGTTAGAGACAATTGTTTTTAATTAATCAATTATGACGGATTTGTATATATTGCATGTATTTACAAGGTTTCCCATAAGTCTATGAGTATGGCTTTTAGCTGAAACACGTTAGACTGGGAATTTGTCTAACATTGCACCTACCTGGCTTGCACGCCGTTGGTTTTAAATGTTTCCTGAATAAACACATCTAAATTTTTACGCTAGAGCCTCATTTGGATGTTTTCTTCTTATCTTCATTTATATATATATATATATGTATATCTATATATATATATATAGATATATATATATATATATATATATGTATATATATATATATATATATATATATATATATATATATATATATATATATATATATATACACACACACATATATATATCAATCTTTAAACATGTAAATGTATGTATCTCTATGTTAAAGGGACAGTCTACAGCAGAATATTTATTGTTTTAAAAGATAGATAATCCCTTTATTACCCATTCCCTAGTTTTGCATAACCAACACAGTTATAATAATACACTTTTTACCTCTGTGATTACCTTGTATCTAAGCCTCTGCAGACTGCCCCCTTATTTCAGTTCTTTTGACAGACTTGCATTTTAGCCAAACAGTGTGGGCTCCTAGGAACTCCACATGCAGGAGCACAGTGTTATCTATATGAAACACATGAACTAACACCCTCTAGTGGTGAAAAATGTCAAAATGATGACCTGAGCTAAGAAGTAGCTTTCAAGGGCTTAGAAATTAGCATATGAACCTTCTAGATTTAGCTTTCAACTAAGAATACCAAGAGAACAAAGCATAATTGGTGATAGAAGTAAATTGGAAAAATGTTTAAAATTGCATGTCCTATCTGAATATTGAAAGTTGTTTTGGACTAGACTGTCCATTTAAAGTTATTTGACTGCCTTTTTTTCTCATATCTTTGATCCTTTATAACTTTTGTGTGCAATAATTTTTCTTATTAATTTTTATTAGATAGTAATGTTATGAGTGTAAATATACTTTGCAATGTATGTTTGATGTGTTTTGTGGCAATTTTTTGTTTTGCAAAAAAGTTAACCAAAGCTCTGAGGATGCGGTAATCATTCTAGTCTAAATTGAGATTGCGCTCAAGGGATCGCATTTACTTTGAACTTGTAATTCGAGCTGTGAGCCCAACGAGCGTAAACCTACGCAATAAACCCCTGATCGCTCACGCACATTTGTTTGCTCTCCACTTGTAATCTGGCCCTAAACTGGTATACCAGTGAGATGGGAGGGATGAAGTGCTTTTGGAAATTATACATTGTAATACCCATGGTAAAGGGAAATAAAACTATTTTTTTTTTCACTATTCAGATAGAGAATAGCATTTTGAAAAACTTTCCAATTTACTTCTATTTTCTTAGTTTTCTTAGTATCCTTTGTTGAAAGAGAAGCAGTGTTGTAGCAGTAGTGCTTTGCTATTTCTGTGTCTATCTAGGCATGCTTTTTAACAAAGGATAAAACAAATCAGATAATAGAAGTAAAATCTAAAACTTAAAAATTACATGCTCAATTGAATACAAAATGTTTAAATTTTACTTAAGTAAATTATATTATATTTAGCTGTGCATTTATAATCTGTAGGCCGGAAAGTGCCGACAGCAAGCATGTGTTTGTTATATCATTATAAAAGAATACATTTATTTTAAACAAACTACACATAAAGTGGGGCAAAAAAGTATTTAGTCAGCCACCAATTGTGCAAGTTCTCCCACTTAAGAAGATGAGAGAGGCCTGTAATTTTCATCATAGGTATACCTCAACTATGAGAGACAAAATGTGGAAACAAATCCAGACAATCACATTGTCTGATTTGGAAAGAATTTATTTGCAAATTATGGTGGAAAATAAGTATTTGGTCAATATCAAAAGTTAATCTCAATACTTTGTTATATATCCTTTGTTGGCAATGACAGAGGTCAAACGTTTTCTGTAATTCTTCACAAGGTTGTCACACACTGTTGCTGGTATGTTGGCCCATTCCTGCATGCAGATCTCCTCTAGAGCAGTGATGTTTTGGGGCTGTCACTGGGCAACACGGACTTTCAACTCCCTCCAAAGGTTTTCTATGGGGTTGAGGTCTGGAGACTGGCTAGGCCACTCCAGGACCTTGAAATGCTTCTTTTGAAGCCACTCCTTAGTTGCCCGGGCGGTGTGTTTGGGATCATTGTCATGCTGAAATACCCAGCCACGTTTCATCTTCAATGCCCTTTCTGATGGAAGGAGGTTTGCACTCAAAATCTCACGATACATGGCCCCATTCATTCTTTCATGTACACGGATCATTCGTCCTGTTCCCTTTGCAGAGAAACAGCCCCAAAGCATGATATTGCCACCCCTATGCTTCACAGTATGTATGGTGTTCTTTGGTTGCAACTCTGCATTCTCTCTCCTCCAAACACGACGAGTTGTGTTTCTACCAAACAGTTCTACTGACCATATGACATTCTCCCAATCTGCTTCTCTATCATCCAAAAGCTCTCTAGCATACTTCAGACGGGCCCGGACATGTACTGGCTTAAGCAGGGGGACACGTCTGGCACTGCAGGATCTGAGTCCCTTGTGGCGTAGTGTGTTACTGATGGTAGCCTTTGTTACGTTGGTCTCAGCTCTCTGCAGGTCATTTACTAGGTCCCCCGTGTGGTTCTGGGATGTTTGCTCACCATTCTTGTGATCATTTTGACCCCACGGGGTGAGATCTTGCGTGGAACCCCAGATTGAGGGAGATTATCAGTGGTCTTGTATGTCTTCCATTTTCTAATTATTGCTCCCACAGTTGATTTCTTCACACCAAGCTGCTTGCCTATTGCAGATTCAGTCTTCCCAGCCTGGTGAAGGTCTACATTTTTGTTTCTGGTGTCCTTTGACAGCTCTTTGGTCTTCACCATAGTGGAGTTTGGAGTGTGACCGTTTGAGGTTGTGGACAGGTGTCTTTTATACTGATAACAAGTTCAAACAGGTGCCATTAATACAGGTAATGAGTGGAGGACAGAGGAGCCTCTTAAAGAAGAAGATACAGGTCTGTGTGTGAGAGCCAGAAATCTTGCTTGTTTGTAGGTGACCAAATACTTATTTTCTACCATAATATGCAAATAAATTCATTCCAAATCAGACAATATGATTGTCTGGATTTGTTTCCACATTTTGTCTCTCATAGTTGAGGTATACCTATGATGAAAATTACAGGCCTCTCTCACCTTCTTAAGTGGGAGAACTTGCACAGTTGGTGGCTGACTAAATACTTTTTTGCCCCACTGTACATACATACACACAAACAGCACATATACACAACTGCACACAACAAATAAACATGCCTTTCCTTTCCCACATCATTTGTTTCTACTTTGCGTTAGTGTTGTGTAGTGATATCGGCAATGAAATATGTAGTGCGAGTGATAGAAAGAATATTGAGAGTGAGGTAAAAAGAGAGAGGTGATAAAATGAGTGATAGAGGAATACTCAGAATAATAAAGTAAGTTTGTATACCTGTCAACATTTACTGGAGACCATCTAGAATGGGAAATTATGTCCTAGATTATGAGTGGAAAGCAAAATGTTTGCACTCCACTCAGTAATACCATCACACTCAAATGTGCGCTGGTATTACAAGTTGAGCGCAATGCGAATATGAGCTCACATTCGTATTTGCCTGAAAGCTTTGTTCTTATTTTGCATGAAAAATAGGTTATGTTTTATTTTGATATATACAGAAACATCTGTTTATACAAGACAAAAAAAAAAATGTAATACATTTCAAAATACCCTCTTTAGATGTAACAATTAAAAACATGATTTCAATGACGATTTGGACACATAGGGCCAGATTAAATTGCTATTTAATTCTCCTGCTCAAGTGTTAACTCTGCTAGAAGGAAGCTTTTTTGCGCTCGTATTATGAATTGAAAGAAAACTGTTTTCATGAGCGTGAAAGCCAAACTCGAATATCAAGTGCTCAATAACCTATTCCCCCATAGAAGTCAAAGAAGCAAAAAAGGGAAAAAAAAACTAACACCCAACCTGCACGCAAACCCGATCACACATTCTCAAGTGTGCTAATCCAACATCTCACATAGAATAATATGTTCTATTTATCCATAAATATATATATATATAAATATATAAATATATATATATATATATATATATATAGGTACACCTCACTTTACAGCGCTTCACTTTACAGCGATTCGCTAATACAGCGCTTTGTGGAGCTGAAGTTCAACCTCCAAGGATTTTGAAACAGTGCTATAATCATCGTGAGATTGCTAGAAAAGTGAATGGCACCATTTTGTTATGCTTAGTTCACTCTGTTTATAGCATTGCAGTGCAATCTGTGTCTCAGTGCTATAGTCTGGCAAATTTTACTACAGTAATTGTCACAATTTTACAGGTACAGTATTTATTGAATACTAATTGAATACTTGCTGTGCTACTGTTAAACTAAACATAGCACTATTGAAACCCTAATACATTTTAGTTCAAATATGTTTTCCGGATTTTAAACACTGAAAAGAAAGCTAAAACTGCCTTGTTTCACTTTAAGGTGGTTTTCACTTTACAGCGGGGCTCCGGTCCCTAACCCGCTGTATGAGCGGGGTATACCTGTATATATATATATTATTGCTTTTTTACAGATATACTGTATACAGAAATATCTTTTTCAAAATACATAGAACATATTCTGCTAAGTGCAGAACATTGGGAATGTGAAATATTTATAGTAAATACACAGTATAACACTTTATTAAATATGAAAATTGCACAAATATGCTTTTACATGTTTTCATCTACTTAACTGCAAAGGACTCCAATGCACTTACTATGGTTATACATCAACATATCAACATACATAGTTGCGGCGGGGTCAGGGAGCAGCGGTTTAGGGGTTAATATGTATAGAGTAGCTTGCGGTGGGCTCCGGGAGCGGCGGTTTAGGGGGTAATAACTTTATTTAGTTGCGGCGGTGTAGGGGGGACAGATTAGTGGTGTTTAGACTCGGGGTACATGTTAGGGTGTTAGGTGTAGACAGCTCCCATAGGAATCAATGGGATGTCTGTCAGCAGCGAACTTGTACTTTCGCTATGGTCAGACTCCATTGATTCCTATGGGATCCGCCGCCTCCAGGGTGGCGGATTGAAAACCAGGTACGCTGGGCTGTAAAAGTGCAGAGCGTACCTGCTAGTTTTTTGATAACTAGCAAAAGTAGTCAGATTGTGCCGCACTTGTGTGCGGAACATCTGGAGTGATGTAAGAATCGATCTGTGTCAGACTGAGTCCGGCGGATCGAAGCTTACGTCACAAAATTCTACTTTTGCCGGTCTGAAGCCTTTGATAACTAAGGCTAATCAGCCTCGCCACAAATACGCTGCGGAATTCCAGCGTATTTGAGGTTGACGGCTTGATAACTAGGCTTCATACTATTGAATAAATACAATTCCCTTTTTTCAGTGACTGTTTATTTTTTCTGTGCATTGTGAAAAGCCAGTAAAAACTTGCATTATATACAGGTTTTTGTTTGTCTAACAAATCCAAATGTAAGGAACCACTAACTAAACAGTTATTATGGACAAACTAGGAAAAATAGAAGAATTGTGTCCTGTACTCTCTTTTTCTAAAGATGTCACTTATAGCTTTACCACATCTTACCTGCCTTTTTTTTTTTTTTAATTATCACTGAATTTCAAATATTGACCCCTGTGAAACACATTTAATAAAGGGAGATTTGTAATTGCACTTAAAGAGAAAGAAAAAGAGGATCTTTTTACTTTGAGAGTTTGAAAAAACCCCATGATAAACAAAGAGAGAGAAGTGAAAGAGACTGACACAACTTCAGAAAGGAAGCAAGATTTTTTTAATCTGACTTGCTGGACATCAGGTACTTAGTTCATGAAGAAACTTTATAAACAATGTACAACAGTCTGGAATTTGATCTTCCCATTGTACATGGAATGGGGCCACTGTTAACCCATAGCATGCAAATCCAAAGTATATGCACCCCAGCACTTTTTTTATAAAATCAATAAAAAAAATTCAATAAAAAGGATATGATTTTACATTACTGGTGGTGTATATATTTTGGATCTTGGAAACACTAAAATGATTAACAGGCTGGGCATCCTGAAATTCTGAAATGAAACTAAACACAGTGGTTACCTCACAGGATTTACAAACTACAAGAAATAGCATGGAACAATAGCACTTTCTTGTATATATGGAAAGCAAAGGGCGCCACATAGCGTAATCTTGTATTGTTACAAATTAATGTAGATACACTAATAACAAGTGTGAGCACCAAAGGGTAGACTGGTGCTAATCATACAGGCTGGCTCTCACAGTCCCCAGTTAACTGCACTCCGGTCTCCACAATTTCATCAATTCTAGTAAACACGAAGTACAAAGGGGTTCCACATAGTGTAATCTTGTATTTATACAGATAAATATGACTGCACAAATATTGTCAACTGACAAGTATGCTGGTTGCTGGCATCAAGGATGAAATGGTGCAAATAGAGCAGGCTGGCACTCACAGTCCCCAGCTGACTGTATTCAAACCTCCAACATGTGATAGAGGATTTTGCCGGGGCAATTAAAGTAAAAAAAAATATTTTCAAAAATATATATATTTTCAACTATTTTATTTTGACTTACACATGATAACGATTTGTGTGAATAATGCTTTAAATTTTTTAATTTGCCCCGGCAAATATCCTATCAAGTAGTGAAACAGTGAAATCCAGAATACAATCAGCTGGGGAGTGCCAGACCATTTGTATTTCAGATCTTGGTTTTATATATCTTAGTATTGTTTGCACCCCCTAAAATATTACCCTCTTTAATTGGGATTATTTGTATGTAACTTTCCTGTATATGTTTACAAAAAGGAGACTCTATTAAAGTGAGCATCTTCATTCTGTCTCGTGATTCTGCTACTGCTCTGCCCGTCTGGTTTTGAACTCTGGCCTATATTTCTACTTCCCTTTTTCTAACTGTGATTTGGTACTTCCTAGACTGACTGTTGCCGACTTGCCTGCACTACTTTATCCAATCATTCTGGTCATGTTCTGGGTACCATCCTTTGAGCTGAGATGCTGTACTTATATATTCACATACCAACCTAAGGGTCCCTTCCTGAATGGACATTTACTACTCTGTGACAGTATACACAGGGCAAAATAAACCCTGAGGAAGTGTCTATGGCCATAGCCAAATCAAAGCCAAATATTAGAAGCTTATTCTACACAACTTCAGAGTATGAACTTGAACTTTGACCAACTCACTGAAATGCTTAGAGTTTTCTGTTAAACATGTCAAGCAAGGACATACAGCTCCAAGCCCCCCATGTCTCATTTTATGATTCCTGTTCCCAAATTAACACTGCCACTGACTGCAGAAGATTTCTTAACCAAAGCCAACTTCATTTAAAAAACAGTGACACTAAGGCCTTCCTAACATCACTCCAGACTGTGTTTGACAAACCAGGAAGAGAGGCAGCAGCTAAAGCATTGTTACTTGGGTTACAACAAGGTTCTCAGACCATAGTCTAATACCCAATGGACTTAATCATGCTGGCTGCCGAAACTGATTGAAACTAAGGAGCCTTGAAATAGGTCTATGCAACAGAATTAAGGACAAGTTGGTCTACAGAGAAGTTTCAGAATCTCTGGAGGAATACATCTCGCTAGGTACCCAACTAGACAGCAGACATCAAGAAAGCCTCCTTAAAGGGACACACAGGTTAAATTAAATTTTCATGATTCTGATACAGCATGTAATTTTAAACAACTTTCCAATTTACTTCCATTAAAAAATGTGCACAGTCTGTTATATTAACAATTTTTGAGTCACCAGATCCTACTGAGCATGTGCAAGAATTCACAGACTATACGTATATGCATTTGTGATTGGCTGATTGCTATCACATGGAACAAGGGGAGTGGAAATATACATAACTTTGAAATTTGTTATAAAAAAATCTACTACTCATTTGAAGTTCAGACTAAGTGCTATTGAATTGTCTTGTTATCTTGCATTTTTGTATTATGCAAATCTAAAGTGTTGACTGGTCCTTTAAGAAAGACCGGGGCAGGAGATTACATTACCCAGGTGAAATTAGCCTTCAGGTTCTAACCACCTTCTTGTACTCCCTCTGCACCTCTTCCTGAACAACCTATGGAACCCTGTGCTTATCTGAAGATGAGAAAATTAGATGGGGTAATTTAGGATTATGTCTCTATTGTGGGGTTAAAGGCCATCTCCTGAGAGACTGCACAACACAGCTGGTAAATTCCATAAGTTCTTTTGGATGGGCAGAACTAAGCCAAAATTGTTCTAAGCTATTTTCCAGATCAAGACTTCTTGTCTCTATTCAGTTAAAGTTAAATTTGGAGGCAATCTTAATCCAGTCTCAAGCACTTATTAATTCCAGAGTTGCTGGGAATTTCATGGACCTTTCATTTGCTTCTGTACATGGTATGCCAAACTCTATGAAGTCCGAACCCTTCCAAATTACCACCATTAGTGGTTGACCCTTAGGCTCCGGACTCATCCTTTTTCAGACTGTTCCCTTACTTACTAATGTAATGGTCCTTCATTCTGAACACCTGACTTTTGATTTAGTTTCCTCGCCCCTTCTGCCAATAATTCTTGGATTACCTTGACTCCAAAGATCTAATCCAACCTTTTTCTTGGTCCTCTGGAAAACTCACTTCTTGGGGAAAACTAAAAGAACTCTTTACCTCTGCTCCTATTCTGCAAAATACTTATCCTTCTCATCAATATATAATGTAATTAGCTGTCTCAGATAATGCTGCTGGAGTTGTATTGGCGCAATGCAACCAATCTCCAGTAAAATACATCCTGTAGCATATTTCTCCAAGATGTTCTCCAAACTATAGATGAATTATGATGTGGCCAACAAATAACTATTGGCCATAAAGATGGATTTAGCTGAATGGAGACACTTATTAGAAGGAACCACAACCCACTTTCTAATATTAAATGAAAAAAAGAATATGCTGTATCTACAATCTGCTTGATGGTCTATGTTCTTTACCAGGTTTAACTTTATTATGTCTTACATTCCAGGCTCCAAGAATCATAAGCTAGATTCACTATCTCAACAATTCTCTTCTGAAGAAACAAAGATTCACAATTCGATATCCCCAAACTTAAAATGATCTCCTCAATATCTTGACAAGTTCTATGTTCCTATTAACTTATGGACAATTTTATTGCAGGACATCCAGGGAAATACTTTAAGAGATCTTCAAGAGTTCTTTTGGTGCCCCACTCTTTCTCGTGACATCCAATATTATGTCAATGCCTTTCATCTTTGTGTAGTCAGTAAACTTCCTCATAAGAAGCTTTTTGAACAAATTCAAACTCTCCCTACTCCTAAGAGACCGTGGTCTTACTTGAGTATGGACTTAATAACTGATCTTCCCTTTTCTAAGAATTACACTACCCTTTCTGGACTGCCTACAGCTCAGAGACTGGCAACCTCTTTTATCTCACATATTCTTTGTCTCCATATTTTGAAAAACAATATGTGTAAATCTCTATGTTTCTATTGCTCTTTCCATTGCCTTTTATCCTCAGTCTAATGGGCAGATTGAACAAATAAAGAGAGAGTAAGAGACAGTGAGTGAGAGAAAGAGAGATACATAATAATATAAATAAATGTTGTATTGTATCAAACACCTTTGCAAAACCCAAATTTATCACATCAATTGATTCACATGTATCTATATTCTTACTTCCTTCCTCAAAGAATTTAATTGAAATAGTTTAACATGATCTATTTATCATGAGACCATGCTGACATCATGCTGAATTCTAATTCTTGTTTATACAAATCTACACTTGAATATAATTCCTTCTAATATCTTCTACACTACCAATGTCAGTCTTACTGGTCTATAGCTTCCTACAGAAGCCCTGCTTCTCGTTTAAAAAAGTAGAACCACATGAACTTTTCAGCAGTTGAGTGGTACTATGCCTTAGGATAATGAGTCTTGAAAAATTACAGTACATGTTTGGCAATAACAGTGCTAAGCTCCCTTAAAAACCTAGGGTGTATTCCATCTGGACCTGGAGTTGTATGTATCCCAACATAATATGGCCAAAATGTATGTGAACACCCTACTATATAATGAGTTCAGGTGTTCACACCCATTAATAACATATGGATAATGTTCAACACATAGCCATGAAATGTCCATAAACAAACATTGTCAGTGCAATGAGTTGTACTGAAAAAATCACTGAATTTAAACATGTCCCTGTTCTAGGATTCCATCTTTGATCTATTAGATCTGTCCCAGTTAACTGTTAGTGCTATTATTGTGAAGTGAAGGCATCTAGATGCAAAAACCACCCAGCCAAGTCAACTTTTAGTGCTATTATAGTGAAGTGGAGGCATCTAGATGCAAAAACCACCCAGCCACAAAGTTGTAGACCAAGCAAGCTCACAAATTGTGGCCGCCATGTTCCACATACAAATTACATGTCATCTGTTGCATCCCTCACTAGAGAGTCTAAAACTGCCTCAGGAAGAAACATCAGCACAAGAAATGTGGGTTGGGAATTTCATGAAATGAGTTTCCATGGCCAAGCATCTGCACACAAGCCTCACATCAACATAGGTTTGTGCTAGGCCCCTTAGTTCCACTGAGGGGTCATTATAATGCTACAGGCTACAAAAACATTTTAGAAAATTAAATGCTTCCAGTATGACTGTGCCCCATGCACAAATGAAGACACGATTAGATGACATTGGTGTGGAGGAACTCAAGTGGCCTGTACAGAGTCCAGACCTCAACCCCATTGAACACTTTGAGGATGAATTTGAATGCCAGATTGAAAGCCAGTCCTTTTTGTCCAACATCAGTGCCTGGCCTCACAAATGCTCTTTGGCTGAATGGGCTTCAAATACCAGACACACTCTTGTGAAAAGCCTTCCCAGAAGAGTTGAAGTTGTTATAGCCACAAGGAGGGACAACTCCATTTTAATGCACATGGTTTATATTGGGATGTCCAACATGCTCACATAGGTGTGATGGTCAGGTGTCCACAATCTTTTGGCCATATAGTTAGTGTGTGTGTGCATATATATATATATATATATATATATATATATATATACTGTATATATATATATATATACATATACACATACACACACACGCATGTATATATTGTTTGTTACATTTTGCTCTATCTCCAAAGTGACCCTAAAACTGAGAGCAAGGCTAATATAGAGAAAATAATGCTGAATGAACACTGTGGTAGAATAGCTATGCATGAAGGGATGTAAGTAGGAGTGTTCAAAGGAAATGTTTTACTCATTAATATGTGGTTAATATTTTCAAGCACTGCAAGAATATCTTCCTTTTGAAGGTTGAACACATCTGAGAACATTATTATGCCTAACCTATTATTACGAAACATAAAGGCTACAGTAAATCTTCAGAAAATTCAAGGACTTGTTTGACAATAACATTTTAAGCGTATATATTTTATTGCCCTCTGATAAGAAATTTTGCTAATTAGCTAATTTAGTAAAGTCTGTGGTATTTGATTAGATGACTAAATATGTTTCTGTCATAACAGTGTTCATTTAAAATATATTAATTGAGAGTTCTTACCTTGACAGCTTTCTCGAATGTTACATAGAAAACAGAGTAAAAATACATTTTAATTTTTAATGAGTTAATATACGAATATCTAGTTTAGTTATTTTGTTATTTTCTAACGTTTTCTTTTTAATGTTGAAATGTGTCTATATTAAGTCCAGTATGTGTATTTATTAAAGGGACATTAAACACTAACGCCTATACTACAAGGGGAGCACTATTGATAGCACAGATTATCGCGGGCCGCTGCTGTGGTATTACAAGTCAATGGTAAAACAGAATTATCAGAGAAATTTTAGCGCAGACAAAATCTCTTTAGAGTGTTGTATATTTTCAATAGATAGCAAGGCCGCACTCAAAAAGTTGTAAGCTATGTTTTGCGGTAAAACTGACTTTGGACCTGAAGTAAAGTGTTAGGGTTAGATTAAAACTATACACAAACACATGCAAAATATATTAAACATATTAAAATAAAGTATATACTATATACAGTATATATATGTGTGTATGTGTATATATATATATATATATATATATATATATATGTATAAATATATATCAAAAGTCAAAATAGCGTATAGCCCAGCACTCCAACCAGGTGGAGTAGCCACAACCCGGGTGCAATCCTTATAAGAGATAGTTAAAGAACAATGTAGAAGAAGGGCACTCTCAGGGTTTGTATATAGACAAATATTTTCTTTATTTCTAGAACATTAATACATGGTCGACGTTTCGGCCCTCAGTTGGCCCTTCATCAGGACAGGTATTATCTGAAAACAAACATATAAATAGATACTAGAAACATGGAATGATAGAGACAACACGCAACAAGACACACACTACCTATATCACCATCACCAATACAATTAAAAACAGACTATACAGTCTGTAAAGGGAATAATCCAACCTTCAACAAAGGATACCCAAAAAAAACAAAGAACATGCAGGATAAAGGGGCCAAGGCAGATATAGATAAAATGGTACAGTGCAGCAAACACGAATAATAACATCTAAATAGACTGTGCTGTCTGAGATCTAACAACCTTCAACAAAGGATATCAAAGAACAACTATGAAATAAGAATGCCAGATGGCAATCCATGGGCAACAAGGCAAAACAAAATGATGTTATGGTATACAGACGGCATCAATAATAATGTAAACCAAAATCCATAAAAAAAAAGAAAGAAAAAGAAATGTCACGCACAGAAAATTATTATGTATCTCTATCAATCCCAAAGCAGTGCGTTATTACCCACTCAGCAGGCTCAAGTGATAAAGTTTGAAGCGATACTAGATAAATTAAGCCATAGTCATAAACTAAGTCCCAGATGAGGACTAAGAAAAAGTAAGAAGAGTACAAATTGACATAAACACATACCGTATTTTTCGCTCCATAAGACGCACTTTTTTCCCCTTCAAAAGTAAGGGGAAATGTCTGTGCGTCTTATGGAGCGAATGTGACTGGCCTTTGATAGCGAGTGCTACAGTGACGTAGCGAATGTGGGTGTGTACGGATCCTCCAATCCGCTCCCTGGAAAGCCATTTATGTGTATATATTTCTACTAACGTACCAAGGTAACCATCTGTGTATTTGTATGCGTGTAAAACAAAGTGAGAGTAGTTAGTTGCTAGGCAGGGCCAATCCTAAATGCCTGCATCAGCACTATACTGTACCTCCCCATACTGAGCGTGCGGTTCGCCTCCTGCCTTATAATAAAATGTATACTCTCTCACTGTACCTGGACACGTTACTCCGGTTCCCTGCTCTCTCCATCCCGGAATGTCGGTCCCGTTAGCCGATCATCCCCTTAGCAACCAGCTACAGTGCTAGTCACAGAACTCTGCAGCGTTAGCGTCTGCCGTTGGCTAGCAGCAGTTTAACGTCACTCCTTATTGGCTGAAACAATTGGAGACGCTTCCATGGGCGGAACTACCTTGGTGATGAATTCATTAACCGATTATCTGCAGCCTCTGTGGTAACTGCGTTTAGCCCAAGTATGTTAGAGACAAGATATGTTATTTTAAGCATCTGGTATTTAGTGACATGGTATCTTTGAAAGCGGAGGTAACTTTGTTAAACTTAGGTAACTAATGTCACATGACTCAGGTGGTCACATGGTACAGAAAACTGGAGGAGACAGCTGAGTGAGTAGTGTTCGATAAATATGGTGCAAACTTTTTTTCTTTCCTGTGAGGTAAATGCTGGCAACGTTATTCGTGCCTTGAATTTGAAGTAGCAGAAAGACTGAGAAGTTAGAACTGAGTTTGTGAAAATTTGTGGAAAAAAATCCATCTTCAATTTAGTATTATGTTTTATTAGTTTAGCATAAAATGGCTTTTTGTGATTGCAGATGAATAATATAACAAAAAATAAATAACATAAAATCAATGCAATGACTCTTTAGCTATGTACAGAATCTGTCCCGTATTGAGGGGGCTGAAGTGGACTGGCACACACAGTATGAGTGTCAGTCATTCAATTAAAAATGTCTTCCTGTCCTGATAATAATTATATTGGCATCAATTGATGGTTAAACTGCAGGCAAGCAACCAGCACCCAGGTTCTTTATTCCACACTGTTGACTGCTGTTCTACACCATTTGATTCAGATTATTTTTTTTTTCTTGTTTTTTCCCTCTAAAAACTAGGTGCGTCTTATAGTCAGGTGCGTCTTATGGAGCGAAAAATACGGTAAATAAAGTTACCATCAAACATATAACCCAAAGAGATGCATAAATCAAAACAATGGACAACGTGTGTAACGCCTGCAGTTTGATTAGCAAGACACCTAAAACAGATAATAGCAGGGCATAGAGCTTATAAGAAATGTAAAAATGGTGTGTGAGAACACTTAACGGCAGAACATAGACAAAGCAATATTGTGGATAACAGTATAGACTAATCACGCATATTAGGGCCCCAAGGTGAAACAGTAAAAACAAGCAAGGGAGTTCAGCAATTGTAGGGGAATCACTATATAAACAACACCAAACTGCATTTAGCTCAAAGGTATATGAAACATACTAAAAGCCCATAGCAATATGAAAAACCAGTCACGCTAATGTGAGTACATCAATAACACAAGTCAGAGCCTTATAGATCAAAGGAAATTAACTAAAAACAGCGTTTACCGTACCTTTAAACTGCCCATTGGCAGTAGTCATAGATCCAAACAAGCAAATGAGGGTGGCTACCGGAAGCCGCCTTAAATAGGGGAAGCCCTAAAGGCAATCAGTCCCTGATAGGGTGAAAGCAGCCAACACCTCCCGTAACTATGGCAACCAATCCATGGTTTACCCTGAAAGAAACACCTAATAATACATACTGCAGGGGAACGGAGCACTGCTAGTGAAGAAAACACACAATCCACATACAAAGGCAGATGGTACGGAAAGCAATCCTATAAGTGAATTATAATATAACACCATATCCACCCCAACACATGCCAAACAGGCACAAATAGATCCACCGTTAAAAAACAGAATTCACCTACCCATATCAGAGCACTGGATATGTGTATGTCCAAGAAGGACATAGAGAAATAGCCCTGCAAGGGTGCCACAGCTAACATGGGTCAGTCAGAAACCACAATTACATCAAGTATCGACGCAGGGCTTTAACCCACAGCGAGCTGTATAACTTAGAAGGGCGCACATAGCCACACAGATACACAGCAATCTTATGCAGTGTCAATAATAAACACAAAATGATCTAGAGCAAAGGGCCACACAACTAAACTTAGGTGTGAAAGCCCAAGAGGTTACAATACATATATGATGTGAGACAGTCACTGTAGAAGGTGTTAAAGGGGGCCATAGAAAATCCTAGGCGCAAAACATACACTGAAAACAAGTAATCAAATACGAGAAGTCAAGCAACAAATGAAATCTATATACATATACAACCAGGGAGAGTGCCTCCCAATTGAGAGAAACAGTGACAACTGCACGAGCAGGCTGCAAGACTACTTAAAACATACATAGAAGAACCCCTAATTGGAGCACCAAAGATAAGTACACCAGCAATTGATAATATATGAAATGAATGTAATGGTGATATACAGCTCAAGCATCCTTGAATGCGGCCCGTAAAGCACTTTTATGGTTGGCCAGTCTTTCCCTAAATGTGGTGCTGGTCTTTCCGATGTAGTAGAGACCACATTGGCATGATAACAGATACACAACGTACTGGGATGTGCATGTGAGTCTGTGCCTAATTGTATATGTTTTTGTTGATCCAGAATGATGGAATCTTTGGCCAGTGATGAGTGAATTACACGTGACACAGCTGCCACACTTGTAGCAGCCGGTCTTAGTTGGAGCCAGCCAGGTTCTATTTCTGCGCCATTGGTCAGTGTGCATAAGCAGTGTTTTTAAACTGGAGCCACTTTTGTGAACCACTCTAGGAGGTGGGGTATTAACAAATGGTAGTGTGCAATCCTTGTTAATCAGATGCCAGTTAGCCTTAATGACACCCGCGACCAGTCTAGTGGCTGGTGTGTAACTGGTAATAAAGTTAATGGAGGGCTTTGTCTCTGCCGGCTCAGACTCTGGTTTTCTCTGCAACAGGTTAGATTGTTCGTGACCGCCAACTTCTGTCAGGATGTCAGATATCATCTTGCGACTGTAACCCCGTTCGAGGAACCTATGCCTCATGGATTCCACCTGGATTTCCCTCTGGTCAGGTTCTGACATGTTACGTAATACTCTCATATACTGTGATTTGATAATACCACGTTTCAATTGTGTGGGATGGTAACTACTGTTTAAGAGGAGGGTGTTTCGATCCGTGGGTTTTGAGTAAAGAGTTGTTCGTAAAAGGCAACCTTGGTCATCATCGCACTTGTATATACATAGATCCAAAAACTGGATTTTCTGGAAATCATATTCGCTTTTTAGGGTGATGGATTCTTCTGCCGTGTTCAGATGTTGTATCCAAGCTGTAAGTTCAGTTTCTGAGCCCCCCCCATAGGACCAACAAATCATCAATATACCTGCGGTATAACAGAACATTAGGGTTTCTGTCCTTGAAGATATGTACACCCTCAAACCAGGCCATAAATAAGTTGGCATATGAGGGGGCCATGCTGGAACCCATGGCGGTCCCAACCAGCTGGAGGTAAAAGGTTTCCTCAAACCGGAAGTAATTATGTTGGAGACAGAGTAACAACCATTCTAGGAGGATTTAAATTGGTGGACGATCATATGATGAACTTGCAATGAGAGCTTGTCTGGTGGCCTCAATACCCAACTGGTGTGGAATAATGGTATAAAGGCTGTTGATATCTAGTGTCACAAGGATGCAGTCTTTGGGAAAAACACGATCTTGTAATAGTTGTATGAGTTGTATAGAATCCAACAGAAATGCCTCAGTGGTCTTCACAAGATCCTGCAGATAGAAGTCCATAAACTTGGCTAGATTTTGAAAGAGGGAGCCCTCGGCAGAGACTATGGGACGCCCAGGTGGGTGAACTTGATCTTTATGTATTTTGGGAATTGTGTATACAATGGGATGTACTGGATAATCAGTAATCAAGACATTGTACACACTCTGATCGATGTGGCCACAGTTTAGAGCATACAACAGGCTGTCATCTAACTTCTTTTTGAAGGAAGCGGTAGGATTGTGCGAGAGTTTTTTGTATGTTATTCCATCCTCTAGCTGTTGAAGCAATTCGTTACAATAGAAGCTGTAATCTAGGACCACAATCGCCCTGCCTTTGTCAGCAGGGCGAATAACAATAGAGTCATCTTTTTGGAGGTGCCTGAGAGCTTGCCATTTTTCTTTGTTCAAATTTGTGCGGGTTTTAGGGTTGGTGTGACAAACGGATTCAATTTCCTTGGAACAAATCTTTGTAAAGGTCTTAATAGTTGAATGTGTCAATTTCGGTTCAAAAGTTGATTTTTTAGACACTGCCAGTCTTGGGGGTTCCGAAGCAGAGTTTTTGAAGAAATCCCTCAATTTGAGTGTTCTCTGTAATTTATGAAGGTCCACCAGGTAGTCAAATGTGTCCACCCATGGAGTGGGGACAAAATTCAAACCCTTGGCCAATAGATCAATTTCAACTTTGTCAAGCATTCTGCTACTGAGGTTTATGATGACACTGGTATCAGTGCTTAAAGCTTTGGAGGTTTTCTTCCACCAGCCACCATTTCTGTTGGCGGGCCTGCGTCTCCTCCTGGTGGATTGGAGTTTTTTGGAACCATAGGAGGTTTTCTCTGTGACCTAGTAAGGATTTTATCTGGTTGTGGATGTCTACTGTGTCCCCCATCTGCTCGGTCAGAGCCACTGGAGTCCCCTCCACTGGTATTGATGGTGTTGGCAAGGGGAGTGCGTCTCTTGTCATCTCTCCTGCGTCTATACGAAGTGGTCTTTTCTGATAACCATTGGTATACATTGCGTTCCCTGTAATCAATTTCCACAGAATTCAATTTTTTGTTTTTGAAACTGATAAGGTCCTTCTTGTATTTGTCCACTTGGATACTTAGTTTGTTGATCCAATCATCGCTGGTATCATTTCTGAGAATAGACATCTTCAAATTTTCAATCACTTGAACATCATCAATTATTAGTTTTTTCAACCTGGTCACTTCTTGTATAACTAGTAGAATCCAATCCAGGGAGCACTTGTTCGCAATGTGACACCATTTTCTACAGAATTCATTATTGCTGCGGCCTATTGTGGGAGAATTCTTCACTTTGAATCCTCATGGAATGAGCTTCCTTTTATAGTAGTCAGTCAGATAGTTAGCATGTAACTGATAATAAATCTCTTTCCTTTTGAGGTTCAGAATTTTGTAATATACATTAATGGGTCCCTCCTCGACATTTTGAGACTCACATAGACTTAGAATGCAAGCTGCATCCTCGTCCGTGAACGCAAAAGTGCCCTCTTCATGTGTGTTGGCCTGACTCCCAGCTACTGAGTCAGATCTAAACAAATCTTCATCCATCATGTGCTAGGTAGTAAGGGTATGTGCACCCTTGTTTCGGTTGGAAATAGTAAGTTCCCATGTAGAAAACACCAATGTGGTTTAAAAACAAATAGAGAGAGAGAGTATATGACATATGGTAATATGGTCCTGCACCTGCTTGTGAAGAACCATACTCATGTCTGGATTCAGATCAGACTCAAAATACTGGATTAAATTAATTTTAGTTTCCTAATTTTTTTTACTTCAACATATTTGAGATTACTACAATTATGCATATAATTTGAAAAATACATATTAGGCATATGTGTGTGGGTATATACAAAACACATTGATATATATAATGACCGGCTTTAATGGTGCTTCTATATATAACTATTATCAGTTCCACAGTTTTAAACCATATAATGGAGAACCAGAATAGAGCATTTTGAGAAAAATAATGTACAGGTAGTCCCTGGGTTACGTACAAGATAGGGACTTTAGGTTTGTTCTTAAGTTGAATTTGTATGTAAGTTGGAACAGGGACTTTTTTTAGGTGAAACTCTAGCCAAACATTTTGTTTTTGTTTTGTATAGCATAGGATAAAGTTTGTTTTGCTATCTGTGCCCCTGTTCAGAAAATTTCACATCACTTTCTGTCCTTGTGACAATTGGATTTTCAGTATTTTGGATTATCCTGGAAAGAAGGATTGTCGATAAAGCTCTATTTTCTCTGTATGTAAGTACGAGTTGTACTTAAGTTGGATGTCTGTAACCCGAGGACTGCCTGTGTATATATATATATATATATATACATATCCATGCTGCAGACCACTACCCCATTACCTATGAACAACAAATAGAGCTGCATCATAATTCATAATTGCCCCTCGCTGAAGACACAACTGTACCATATCCCTTTAAAAAAATGCTAACAACATTTTTTTTTAACAAAATAAATAGTTTAAATAATTTTGTTCTTAACTCATTAGAAAATGTTTTATATATACATATATATATATATATATATATATATATACTGTATATATATATATATATATATATATATATATATATATATATATATATATGTTATGGGTAAAGTCAGATATGCAGGTAATCCTAGAATTAACCGGGTAAAACGGACATTACCCAGCTGCTGTGGGGAAAAGCTTGATAAGATTATATATCAGGCTTTATCTGGGTAATCCTAGGATTACCCAAACGCTTCTGGATAAAGCTACCACAGCACTGTGATTTTAAATCCTTAGCTTCACCTACCTTTTTGTCTATGCGGCTAATTTTTTGGCAGATAGCTGCTCTTGGATAAAGAGAAAAACATGGAACATTCGGCTTTATCCAAGTAAACTGAGCTTTACCCAGACGCTTCTTAGTTGTAGGAAGTGATGAGCAAAATAGCTAAAGATAGTGATGCCCATGCCTTTTTTCAAACTGTCGGCCAGATAACGAGTTTTGCGTTATGAGCGGCTCGGTACTAACTTGCAAGTTATTTCCACCGCTCACCTCCCTATAGCGCTGCTATTACAGGTTTGCGTTAGCAGGGAATATGGCAGCGTTGAGCTCCATACTGCATACAAATACCAGAGCTGCTTTGAGCTGGTTTTACGTGCTTGTGCACGATTTCCCCATAGACATCAATGGGGAGAGCTGGCTAAAAAAAAGCCTAACACCTGCAATAAAGGAGCGTAAAGCTCCGTAACGCAGCCCCATTGATTCCTATGGGGAAAGAAAAGTTATGTTTACACCTAATACCCTAACATAAACCCGAGTCTAAACACCCCTAATCTGCTGCCCCTGACATGGCCGACACCTACATTACACTTATTAACCCCTAATCTTCTGTCCCCAACATCGCTGCCACCTACCTACACTTATTAACCCCTAATCTGCCGCCCCCAATGTCGCCGCTACCTACCTACTCTTATTAACCCCTAATATCATTGCTACCTACATTACACTTATTAAGCCCTAATCTGCCGCCCCAATGTTGTTGCTACCTACCTACACTTATTAACCCCCTAATCTACTGCCCCCAACGTCGCGGACACTATACTAAAGTTATTAACCCCTAAACCTAATCCTAAATCTAACCCTAACACCCACTAACTTTAACATAATTAAAATAAATCTAAATAAAAATTACAATTAATACCTAAATTATTCCTATTTCAAACTAAATAATTACCTATAACATAAAACCTAACCTAACTACAATATAACTAATAGTTAAATTGTAGCTATCTTAGGTTTTATTTTTATTTCACAGCTAAGTTTGTATTTATTTTAACTAGGTAGACTAGTTAGTAAATAGTTATTAACTATTTACTAGCTACCTAGTTAAAATAAATACAAATTTACCTGTAAAATAAAACCTAACCTGTCTTACACTAATACTTAACATTACACTAAACTTAAATACATTACATTAATTAAATACAATTAACTAAATTACAAAAAAATAAACACTAAATTACACAAAATTTTGGCTAATTTTTTTTGGGTCAATGCCCCACAAAAGGCCTTTTTAAGGGCTATTGTCAGTTTAGTTTAGGCTAGGGTTTTTTGTTTTATTTTGGGGGGCTTTTGTATTTTGATAGGGCTATTAGATTAGGTGTAATTAGTTTAAATATTTGATCATTTCTTTTTTATTTTTTTGTAATTTAGTTAATTGTATTTAATTAATGTAATTGATTTAATTGTAGTGTAATGTTAGGTGTTAGTGTAAGACAGTTTAGGTTTTATTTTACAGGTACATTTGTATTATTTTAATTAGGTAGCTAGTAATTAAATAGTTAATACCTATTTACTAACTAATCTACCTAGTTACAATAAATACAAACTTAGCTGTGAGATAAAAATAAAACCTAAGATAGCTACTATGTAACTATTAGTTATATTGTAGCTAGCTTAGGGTTTATTTTATAGGTAAGTATTTAGTTTTAAATAGGAATTATTTAGTTAATGATAGTAATTTTTATTTAGATTTCTTTTAATTATATTAAAGTTAGGGGTGTTAGGGTTAGACTTAGGGTTAGGTTTGGGGGTTAATAACTTTAGCATAGTGGTGGCGGTGACGTTGGGGGCGGCAGATTAGGGGTTAATAATATTTAACTAGTGTTTGCGATGCGGGACTGCGGCGGTTTAGGGGTTAATATGTTTATTATAGTGGCGGCGATGTCCAGAGCCGCAGATTAGGGGTTAAGAATTTTATTTTAGTGTTTGCGATGCAGGAGGGCCTTGGTTTAGGGATTAATAGGTAGTTTATGGGTGTTAGTGTACTTTTTAACATATTATTTATTAGTTTTATTCTAAAGCTGTGTAGCGTAAAACCAATAACTACTGACTTTAGATGGCGGAACGAATCTTGACGGTATAGGGTGTACCACTCACTTTTTGGCCTCCCAGGCAAAACTCGTAATATCAGCGCTATGGAAGTCACATTGAAAAAGGACTTTTTGAAAGGTGCGTTAATTATGTTGCGTTACGGCCAAAAAGTGTGCGGTACAGCTATACCTGCAAGACTCGTAATAGCAGCAGTAGTAAAAAAGCAGCGTTATGAGGCTTTTCACTCATAACGCAAAACTCGTAATCTAGCCGAGTGTTTTTATGAAAATTTGCAAGAACTATTGTCTTCAAAAGACAAAAATAGTTTTTTATTAGTAATGACACTGTGAAATAATAAATACTGTTAAACAGGCAAAAACATCATGTCATAAAACATCTGATTTGCTTTAGGGTTACCCGGATATCTGACATAACATATATATATATATATATATATACAGTATCTCACGAAAGTGAGTACACCCCTCAAATTTTTGTAAATATTTTACTATTTATTTTCATGTGACAATAATGAAGCAATTACACTTCGCTACAATGTAAAGTAGTGAGTGTACAGCCTATATAACAGTGTAAATTTGCTGTCCCCTCAAAATAACTGTCGCGATCGCTCAGCTGCTGATCGCTTCCTTCTCCCTCTGTGTCAACGCGGTAGAGCTTTCTTGGTTGCTTAGCAACCCTGTTCCTGTCGGCCCCTTCTGCTGACATCAGGAGGCCTTCTTATTCCGGCGTCTCCTCTCCTCGGTGCCTGTTTGTTTTCACTCGTTGGCTAAGTGAGTACCATTTATTTCTGTGATATTCTGAACCTGTGCCTTCTGAATTCTGAACCCTGAACCCCTACCTGCCTGATATTACGTTGCTGGACATTGCTTACCTGACTAATCTATTGGTTAACCCCTACATGCCTGATTACACGTTGCTGGATACTGCTTACCTGACTATTCTATTGGTTAACCCCTACCTGCCTGATTACACGTTGCTGGACATTGCTTGCTTGATTACTCTACTGGTTAACCCCTACCTGCCTGATTACACGTTGCTGGATACTGCTTACCTGACTATTCTATTGGTTAACCCTTACCTGCCTGATTACACGTTGCTGGACATTGTTTGCTTGATTACTCTAGTGGTTAACCCCTACCTGCCTGATTACACGTTGCTGGATATTGCTTGTTTGATTACTCCATTGGTTAACCTTTACCTGCTTGATTACACGTTGCTGGACATTGCTTGCCTGACTATTCTATTGGTTAACCTATACCTGCCTGATTACACGTTGCTGGACATTGCTTGCTTGATTACTCTATTGATTAACCCTATCTACACGAAGTTTCTTCTCCTGACCCTGCTGTGCCATCTTTCAGTCTATTACTGTAAGTATATCATACTATAGCTGTCGCAGGGTCAGGTCCTGGTATATACTCACTGTGCTAGGGTGTTATTAACCTCATTCTAGCATTTGGGTCTAAATCTGGACTTTACCTATCCTGACATTACAAACAGGCCATATAATGGACCCTGGTGAGTTATCCAGAGCTGTGGCTCTACAGGGACAGCTTCTTGGAACCCACTCTGCACACCTGCAATCCCTGGATTCTAAATTGGATCAAATTACTGCTCTTTTGCATAATCTTTCTCCACCTTCTCAAGTCTCGGCAACACCTGTTGTTCCTGCGGCCAGTTCTAACCCTGCATTTAATCCGCCACAACCTGCAGAACAATTTATCCCCAGAATTCCACTACCGGATAAATATGACGGCAATCCTGAAGACTGTCGAGGATTTCTTAATCAGTGCCGCCTTCACTTCAGAAATAATACACAGATGTTTGTTTCCTCTTCCTCCAAGATCACCTTTTTAATTTCTCTTATGAAGGGTAAAGCCTTGGCTTGGGTTTCTCCACTGTTGGAAAAGGATGATCCTTTGCTCCATGATATTGACACTTTTATATCCATATTTTCTTCTGTGTTTGATAAACCTGGTAGATCAGCGGCTGCTGAAGCAGGACTTTTAGATTTAAGACAGGGATCTCTTTCTGTAGCACAATACGCTATAGAATTCCGGACTTTAGCTGCTGAAACTATGTGGAATCATGGGGCCCTGCGTGCTGCATTTCGTAAAGGTCTTTGTGATCGTTTGAAAGATGAATTGGTTTATAGGGATCTTCCTGATTCTCTAGAAGAACTTATCAACTTATGTATCAAGCTTGATGCTCGTTACTCTGAGCGTCTCCATGAACGTGACCGTAACAGAAGATCCTTTATCAGATCTTCCTTCCGTCCTATGCCTCATTCACCAAACCTTCCTACTCCAAACACTTCCATCTCTGAGTCAAGTGAACCCATGGAGGTTGGTGCAATCAAATTATCCGAAGCTGAACGTCTCAGAAGGCGTAATCTAGGACTATGTCTTTACTGCGGTATTAAGGGGCATATGTTAAAAGATTGTCCAACTCGTCCAGTAAAAGCCAGGGCTTATTTCCAGAAAGAGGGACTGAGTTAAGCCAAAGATCTTTTTCTACCCTCAATCCCAAGCTGTTTGTTCCAGTTACTGTCCGCTTTTGCAACACCAAATTTCAGGCTCAAGCACTCATCGATTCTGGAGCTGCAGGAATGTTTATGGATTCGGAGTTTGTCAATGCTTTTCATATTCCTTTGCTTTCCAAGAGCCAAGTAATTAAGGTCACTACTGTCAATGGTCAACCCTTAGGTTCTGGTTTCATTCGATATTCTACCATACCACTTCTCATGTCTGTAGGAGTACTTCATTCCGAAACCATTTGTTTTGACATCATCTCTTCCCCACAGTTTCCTCTCATTTTGGGACTTCCTTGGCTTCAACTACATGATCCAGTTTTTTCCTGGTCTAAAGGAGAGCTTGTTGCTTGGGGATCTTCTTGTTTCAAACAGTGTCTACGGAATACTCCCAAAACTTCTAGTACAGTTGTGGCAGTTTTGGACATTCCTGATTCCTTGCCTGAACATTATCATTCTTTTTGTGATGTCTTTTCTAAAAAAGATGCTGAAGTATTACCTCCACACCGGACCTTTGATTGTCCCATTGACCTATTACCAGGAGCACCTCTACCTAAGGGTAAAACTTACCCACTTTCTCGTCAAGAAAATGTTTCACTTGAGGAATATATCAAGGATAATTTGGCCCAAGGTTTTATCCGCCCTTCTTCTTCTCCAGTAGGGGCAGGGTTTTTCTTTGTGGAAAAAAAAAGATGGAGGTCTTCGTCCTTGCATTGATTATCGAGCTCTTAATCAAATTACAATCAAGAATTGTTATCCACTCCCTCTCATTCCCGAATTATTTGATCGTCTCCAGGGTGTTTCCATCTTTACCAAATTGGATCTTCGTGGGGCATATAATTTGGTCAGGATTCGTAAAGGGGACGAGTGGAAAACTGCCTTCAACACTAGGTTTGGACACTATGAATATTTAGTTATGCCTTTTGGGTTATGCAATGCCCCTGCAGTTTTTCAACATTTTGTTAATGAAATATTCAGAGACTATCTTAATCAATTCATTATTATCTATCTTGATGATATTCTGATTTATTCCTGGACTTTACAGGATCACGTTCATCATGTTACACTAGTACTCCAGAGATTACGTGAAAATTCTCTCTTTGCCAAGCTTGAAAAGTGTTCTTTTCATCAAGAATCTATTCCTTTCCTGGGTTACATTATTTCTCCGTCTGGATTCAAGATGGATTCTGACAAACTGTCAGCTATTCTAGATTGGCCTAGACCTACTTCATTAAAATCTCTTCAAAGGTTCCTGGGGTTTGCCAATTACTATCGTAAGTTCATAAAGGATTTTGCTAACATCTCGGCACCCCTTACAGCTCTTACTAAAAAGGGTCAGGATTGCAAGCATTGGTCTGATTAAGCCTTACAGGCATTTGAATCTCTGAAGTCTGCATTTACTTCAGCTCCCATTCTTTGCCATCCTGTTCCGACTCTCCAATTCATTCTTGAAGTGGATGCTTCTCTGATTGCTGCTGGGGCAGTACTATCTCAGCGAAATCCTGTTTCTAGCAAGATTCTTCCTGTGGGATTTTTCTCCAAGAAGTTCAATACTTCCGAACTGAATTATGATGTTGGTAACAAAGAACTGTTAACTATTAAAATGGCTTTGGAAGAATGGAGACATCTGCTTGAAGGCACTGTTCAACCATTTCTTATTCTCACGGATCATAAGAATCTTCTGTATCTTCATACTGCCAAACGCCTCAACTCACGTCAAGCCCGATGGGCTCTGTTCTTCTCCAGATTTAATTTTGTCCTCTCTTATATTCCTGGTTCTAAGAATACGAAAGCAGACGCTTTATCTAGACAATTTCTGGCTTCTGATTCTACATTTTTGGATTCTGAACCCATTCTCCGCCCTGCTAAAGTTCTGGCTCAGTTATCTACGTTTCCTTTACAAGCATTACAGTCTGCTAAAGCTTCTGTTCCTTCATCCTGTAACATACCTCCTGGGATCTTGTTTGTACCTACAGAATTCCGCCTAAAACTTCTTCGTTGGGCTCATGATAATGTCCTGTCTGGACATCCAGGAGTGCATAATACTTTGTGGAGACTCAAACAACATGTCTGGTGGCCTTCCATGGGCAAAGATGTCAAGGATTATGTTGCAGTTTGTCATTCCTGTAACTCTAATAAACAGTCTTCATCTTTACCTCTTGGTCTCTTACAATCTCTGCCTGTTCCGTATTATCCCTGGTCTCATGTTTCCATGGACTTTATTACAGATCTTCCTAATTCTGCCGGAAACAAGACCATATGGGTTGTGGTAGACAGGTTTTCCAAAGCAGCTAATTTTGTTCCATTAACTGGATTACCATCGGCCCAGAAACTCGCTGACTTGTTTATTCTCCATATCACCAGATTACATGGTTTTCCTTTGGACATTGTTTCTGATCGAGGAGTTCAATTTGTCTCAAGATTTTGGAAATCTCTGTGCAAACAGTTTGGAGTTACCATATCTCTTTCTACTGCTCATCATCCTCAGTCCAACGGTCAAACTGAGCGGGTAAATCAATCTCTTGAGTCCTATCTCAGGCACTATGTTAATCATCAGCACTCCAATTGGTCTCAACTTCTTCCTTTAGCAGAACTTGCTTACAATTCCCGCTTCAATTCTTCTTTACAGACTTCTCCTTTCAAGGCAGCCTATGGATTTGAACCTAGAACTTTTCCTATGTCATCGGAAGGTTCTGGAGTTCCTGGAGCAGATCGTACAGTGAGAAGTCTTTGTAAACACTGAAAGAAGATTCAGGAAATTCTTTTTCTCTCTACCCGAAAGTACAAACGATTTGCTGATCGCAGACGCCGGAAGGCACCCTCTTTTCGGACTGGAGACAAGGTTTGGATTTCCACCAGATTCATTCGACTCAAACAACCTTGTGCTAAATTGGGTCCCAGATACATTGGACCATTCAGGATTGTTTCCAAAGTATGTTCTACTGCCTACAGGGTGGCTTTACCAGACAACTTGAAGATTCACCCTGTCTTTCACGTATCTCTTCTTAAACCAGCAGTCTCTAACCGGTTTTCCACCAAATGTAGAGTTCCCTCTCCGTTCCTTGTGGATGGTTCTTCAGAATTTGAGATCAGTCAAATCCTTGATTCCAGATTACGGGGTAACCGTCTATATTAATTGGTCCATTGGAAGGGATATCCCATCACTGAACGTTCTTGGGAACCTGCTTCTCATGTTCGTGCCTCTGCTTTGATCAAACAGTTCCACGCTCTGAATCCTTCAAAGCCTGTTCGTGTTTCCCGGAGAGGTCCTTGAGGTGGGGGCACTGTCGCGATCGCTCAGCTGCTGATCGCTTCCTTCTCCCTCTGTGTCAACACGGTAGAGCTTTCTTGGTTGCTTAGCAACCCTGTTCCTGTCGGCCCCTTCTGCTGACGTCAGGAGGCCTTCTTATTCCGGCGTCTCCTCTCCTCTGTGCCTGTTTGTTTTCACTCGTTGGCTAAGTGAGTACCATTTATTTCTGTGATATTCTGAACCTGTGCCTTCTGAATTCTGAACCCTGAACCCCTACCTGCCTGATATTACGTTGCTGGACATTGCTTACCTGACTAATCTATTGGTTAACTGCTGCTAAAATCCACCTTTAGGCGCTCCTATCACACTACACATAAATACCTATTGTTCCCTCTTGGGGTGTTTTTAACACTCCAGACTAGTGAGCTGTCTTAAGATGGAAGATGACATTTTCACATGGAGAGAAAAAACTCTCAAAGATATAGTAGAGAATGAGGAAAGAATAAAAGTAAGCCCCTATCTGAATATCACTGAAATAATGTTTGAATTAGAAAAACTTATGACGACTGAATTAAAGCAAAAAATGGAACTAAAGTTTCTTGATAAATATATTAGTTTAGGGATTGCACCAAGAGGATTAAGGTTGAGAAAAAAATTGCACTTTTGAATTAAAAGATAAATTCCAAAAGGAATGGGATGAGACATTAAAAAATGCATCCACAACACTATTACAAATTTTAAAGAGATCACGAGAAGATTCACTTGACATAGTTGAGAAGAACATAATCACCATAAAAAATAAATTAAGTAATGAAAAAGAAAATGTTGACTTTAAAAATTCACAGATAGATATTATGAAAAAATTGGACAATTTAAGTATGGAATTACAGGAGGTTAAAATAAGAAAATTAAAGAGGGATAAGGAAGATTATAATGAAGTTGCAAACAGAGAAGAGGAGAAGATAAATAATAGGGAAGAGAGACAGAAAAATCAACATTTTGAGGGTAACACAGGTAATTACAAACACAATGCACATGCCATAAGGGAAAATTATTCTAATTCCCCTTATCACCAATCCAAGTCATATCAATACAATGATCAAAATCAAGAAAATAGGACACCATATGACAGAACTCCAAAAAGGATAAACTATAGGGAAACTACTGAATTCAGACCTCAACAATATAAATCAAACTACAGAACAAACTATTATAGACCTAGGGGACCACAATACATGACAAATACAAATAGAAACCCACCTGAACACCCAAGCTATAATGACTATAGAAGACCCCATACAAATCGTAACTTTTTTGAGAACCATAACTATAACCACTATAGAAGACAGGATGATTATTATGAAGAGCATAACCAACCAAGGGGCCACATAGCATATAGTTATTGGCCAAATGACAATAAACCAAGATACCAGGGGTACAACAACCGTAATAGAGATTGGGAATATAGAAATAATAGAGAACATAATTACAACACACGAATACAAACAGAACCTGAAAAAGAATGGAGAATAGACACCACGAATAGATTTACACTATTAGAAGAGAAAGAACAACAAAAAAACATGAATTATTTTTTAGAGATGAGCCCACAAAGACCCAGCACTTCAAAACAAACAGAACATTCAAAAGACCCACCAGTGGGAATGAGAAAAAGAATAAGAGAGGATGTAGAGGAGGAAAAAGAAAAAGACAGGGAAATAAAAAGAGTGAAATAAAAATACAACAAAAAAGTGGCATTTTCAATATTAGTAAAAAAACTTTAACCACAGAGGAAGAAAGAGTGTTAAACTTAGGCCTTAGCTATGCTCCCTCTACGAGATTAAACAAATTCAACACACACATACATGTGAGCCAGTTTGTAAGGAAGTTAACCTTGAAAAAATATTTCCTACGGGATCCAATAGAGAGAAATTGGCAACAACCAAAAGAGACACCCACCATATCGCCTATGGCCTCAAATAGTAACATAGTAATACCACAAGTAATTCATTCAAAAATGAAACCGAAATCCACTTTTTATCCGACAAATGAAAAAGGAAGGAATATTGAATTATTCGAAAAATTGGTTCAGGAAGATATTAAGAAAATAAAAACTAACAATAAGATACCAAAAAATTTAACTTACAAAGAAAGAACAGTTCTTAAAGAATTGCAAAATGATACCAGCATAGTAATTAAACCGGCAGATAAAGGGGGTGGGGTTGTAATCATGGACAGAGATAAATATATAGAAGAAGCACAAAGATTACTTAATGAAGGGGATACATATCAGGAACTAAAACTAAATCCAACCAAGAAATTTCTGGGTGAACTAACCAAATTATTAGAGGATGCAAGAGAAAAACAAATTATAAATAAAAAAGAATTTGATTTTCTATTTACAAAATTTCCAAAAATACCAATTCTATATTTCTTACCAAAGATTCATAAAAATCTAAATAATCCCCCCGGTAGACCCATAATATCGGGTATTAACTCCCTCACCTCCAACCTCTCGAAATACATAGATGGATACCTACAGGGCTATGTTAAAAAATTACCCTCTTACCTAAAGGATACCACTGACATCTTGAAAAAATTAGAGGTAATTAAGTGGGAATCACACTACACATTAGTGACATGCGATGTTTCGTCGCTTTACACCAATATAAGTCATGATTTGGGACTGATGGCAATCTCAAATACCCTAGATAGGGACAACAAACTATGTATGGAACAAAAGAAATTCATAGAGGATGGAATAAAATTCATCCTAGGCCATAATTATTTCTCATTTGAGGACAAATTTTACATTCAAAAGAAGGGAACAGCTATGGGCACAAGATTCGCACCCAGCTATGCCAATCTCTTTATGGGATATTGGGAGGAAGGTTTCTTCCCTAGGCATAGTCTGGGCGCGGATCTTGTGCTCTATAGCAGATACATAGATGACCTGTTCTTTATATGGGGGGGTAGTGAAACTGATCTAAACACTATTCTGACAGATATGAATAAAAATGAAATGGGACTATCCTTTACCAGTAACTATAGCAAAAGCCAAATCACCTTCTTGGACTTAGATATCGAAATTGTAGAAAACCAATTAATAACCAAAACACATTTTAAAAAGGTGGATGCCAATAATCTAATCCATTATAACAGCTGCCACATGAAAAAGTGGAAAGACAATGTCCCTAAAGGGCAATATTTAAGAATTAAACGGAATTGCTCAAGAATGACAGATTATCAGGATCAAATAAAGATCTTAGAAAGGAAATTCTTAGAAAGAGAATATAGTCCAGAAGTAATCAATGAAGCTAAACAAGAGGTAGATAAGAAAGTAAGGAGGGACCTCTTAGAATATAAAACAAAAGATATCAAAGAAAATCGAGATGAAATTAATGTGCCCTTTATAACTGAGTTCAGTCATGACAACCTAAACATCCAAAGAGTT
Source organism: Bombina bombina (assembly GCF_027579735.1). Classification (NCBI taxonomy): domain Eukaryota; kingdom Metazoa; phylum Chordata; class Amphibia; order Anura; family Bombinatoridae; genus Bombina; species Bombina bombina. The sequence continues at coordinate 666,350,410 of NC_069503.1, read as the reverse complement.
TTAAAAAAACATTGGCACTTAGTACAAACTGATCCCATCATAGGGGGAAAAGTGGGGGAAAACCCAAAAATAATATATAGGAAAGCACAGAATTTGAAGAGCCTACTAGCTCCCAGTCAATTGAAAAGCATAAAGAAGAAAGACACTCAAAGGTGCCTAGACGGAAATCCTTTAAATGGTTTTTTCCCCTGTTTTAGATGCCGGGCCTGTAAATTTAGTAGTAAACAAAAGATTTTAAAATCAAAAAGTGGAAACTTTACTTTCAAAATAAGAGACACAATTAGATGTCAAGATAAAGGCGTTATTTACGCCATTCAATGTTCATGTAAAAAAATTTACATAGGAGAAACAACCAGAATGCTCCGTGAAAGGATAAGGGAGCACCTCTCTTGCATAGATAGGGGTAACCTTGACCCTTATATCTATCGCCACTTTAGGGAAGTACACAACAACAACCTTAAAGATTTTAAATATTGGGGAATTAAAAAAGTTCACCCCGACTGGAGAGGGGGAAACTGGGAAAATAAACTCCTAAAGGCAGAAGCTGAAATTATATACCTAATGAATACCCTCCAACCTGGAGGCTTGAACTCTGAGATAGACATTTCCCCCTTCTTATAAAAGTCTCTTACAATATGCGAACATTTTCCAGGTTAAATCAGCCACTTATATAGAAAATACTCACATACATTAAATAAGCAATAACATTTCAATTTATCTTGGGCAAAGATAGTACAAGCCCTATATAAATTCATTTTTCTAGTAATTAAAAAGGAATTTTTATCCCCCTAAAATAAATAAATTAATTGAATAAGCCATATTTTTACCCACTAGCAATAACTCTAGTTATGGGATTGATAATTTCTGATTTAATTGTACATCCATTTTTAAATTGTTAATTTATAAATTGTTGAACTTACTATCCTTTGTTGAAAAGGAATATGTATATATCGTTAATTTTTACCCACTAACAATAATTCTAGATATGGGAATGATGATTCTGATTCTTATATTTTCGTTTCGTCCATTTTTAAATTGTTACAAATTTATAAATTGTTGAACTTACTATCCTTTGTTGAAAAGGAATATGTATATATCGTTAATTTTTACCCACTAACAATAATTCTAGATATGGGAATGATGATTCTGATTCTTATATTTTCGTTTCGTCCATTTTTAAATTGTTACAAATGTATAAATTGTTGAACTTACTATCCTTTGTTGAAAAGGAATATGTATATATCGTTAACATTTACCCACTAACAATAATTCTAGATATGGGAATGATGATTCTGATTCTTATATTTTCGTTTCGTCCATTTTTAAATTGTTACAAATTTATAAATTGTTGAACTTACTATCCTTTGTTGAAAAGGAATATATATATATCATTAATTTTTACCCACTTACAATAATTCTAGATATGGGAATGGTAATTCTGATTCTTATATTTTCGTTTCAGTTTAGGTAATTTTAAGTTTGCACGATCTAAATGTATATTATCTAATAAAGGCACTTTAGAATTGAAATATATAAGTTGAATTGTGTGAATGCTAATAAAGCAGAAATGATAAGTTCTCTTCCTTGTGTATCATGTAACTAAATAACAACACAGAAACAATCATTACCAACTTAAATAAAGTCCACCTTTACATTGGAAGCCACACAGGTGTTGATAGAAATCAAAAGGAAATGAAGGAACCAATCAAAACACATTCATACCTTTAAAAAGCCAGAAGCTAGCAGGATAAGCATTCTTGATAAAGCCCAGAAGGGTGAAACGCGTTGAATGGGACCTGCTACACTCTACTAAACTTCATTTACTACTGTCACAAAGCTGTGTGACCCTGCAACTTTAAACTTTTCTCCTGACCCTGCAAGTTAAAATCTACCTTTGGTAACTTCAGGGAATACGGTGTTACTGCTAAACACTGACCAAAGATTTCTTCAAACCTTAAGAAGTCTGAGGGAACCCAGATGAAAACAATATTTGGGCTATAAGAAGAAAGGAAAACAAAAAAAAGGATAACTACATCACCAGAACGGATCATCACCCCTGACCTCTGAATCAAAGAGAAGGTCAGGTGACTTATCAGAAGCACCAGGAACAAACAGTCTGTGAATCCCTCACAGTGAAGATAATCAGCGGTTGCAACCAGGACAGATTAAGGTACCTCTACACTAATTTGCACTACGTTTTTTAAAACACGCAAACTGAACTTTAAAGACATCAAGGTATTCATCTGTTAAATTAACCATTTCCATTAACCACGATTGCTTTGGCACCTAAATCAGAATATTGGCTGTTTTTTGCCTTTTTAACTATCCAGCACACCTGAGCCAATTATATGTCCAAGGAAAGTAACTGTGTAACTTTATAACTGAATTTGTTACTGAAGAACTGTAAAGCTATTAGGATTGATACATTTGTGCCTTTTAAATATTTAATTCACCATTTATCTTAGAAATTTGTTGCTTGCCATATGTTATCTATAGAATTAATTCCTTTATACCTGAAATTCTAGGATTATATGGTTCTAGTCTGTTTTTATAAGTGTTGTATAAGGGAGACGTCCCTTTATTAATTAGGAAAAGCATTTGCTGTTGTTTTTATGTGTTATAAGAATTTTTAAATAAAATAGATTGTATTAAACATAAATTAGATTGGTATCATCATTTCCTAGCTTTTTTTAGCGCTGCTAAATAAACCCCATTTTTTCTTCTAATCTATTGGTTAACCCCTACATGCCTGATTACACGTTGCTGGATACTGCTTACCTGACTATTCTATTGGTTAACCCTTACCTGCCTGATTACACGTTGCTGGACACTGCTTAGCTGACTATTCTATTGGTTAACCCCTACCTGCCTGATTACACGTTGCTGGACATTGCTTGCTTGATTACTCTACTGGTTAACCCCTACCTGCCTGATTACACGTTGCTGGATACTGCTTACCTGACTATTCTATTGGTTAACCCTTACCTGCCTGATTACACGTTGCTGGACATTGTTTGCTTGATTACTCTACTGGTTAACCCCTACCTGCCTGATTACACGTTGCTGGACATTGCTTGTTTGATTACTCCATTGGTTAACCTTTACCTGCTTGATTACACGTTGCTGGACATTGCTTGCCTGACTATTCTATTGGTTAACCTATACCTGCCTGATTACACGTTGCTGGACATTGCTTGCTTGATTACTCTATTGATTAACCCTATCTACACGAAGTTTCTTCTCCTGACCCTGCTGTGCCATCTTTCAGTCTATTACTGTGTGTATATCATACTATAGCTGTCACAGGGTCAGGTCCTGGTATATACTCACTGTGCTAGGGTGTTATTAACCTCATTCTAGCATTTGGGTCTAAATCTGGACTTTACCTATCCTGACAATAACTCAACACACAGCCATTAATGTCTAAACCTTTGGCAACAAAAGTGAGTACACCCCTAATTGGAAATGTCCAAAGAATCAGAGCAGGAACTTGTAGTAAGCCCTATAGAAGTCTATGGGAGAGGGATTTAGAGTGTTTCTAAAAATTTGAAATTTAAAACGAATTTTGATACATTCTTTTGTTCGAATCGAATTTCGAATGTTTATATAACATTCTAACATTCTATTTCATTTTCAAATTTTTTCAATAGAATTCGTAAATATTTGTTGGAATAATAGAATGTTTAGCTATGTATTCATTCAAGTTTGAAATGTAATATTTGAATGTGACATTCGAATTCAAAATAGTATTTCTAGTCTACAACTGTGTTTAATAAATGTAATATTCAAATTTGAATGCTACATTCGAATGTAACATTTAAACATTTAAATTCAAAATAGTATTTCTAGTCTACAACTGTGTTTTATAAATGTAATATTTGAATTCGAATGTGACATTCGAATTCAAAATAGTATTTCTAGTCTAATACTGTTTTATAAATGTATTATTCAAATTCGAATGTGACATTCAAATTCAAAATAGTATTTCTAGTCTAATACTGTTTTATAAATGTATTATTCGAATTCAAATGTGACATTCAAATTCAAATGTCACATTCTAATTCAAAATAGAATTTCTAGTCTACAACTGTGTTTTATAAATGTAATATTTAAATTCGAATGTCACATTCGAATTCAAAAGTGACATTTGAAAACTGTAAATAACATTCGATAATAGAATTTTTAAGAATATTCGTTCTTATCAACATTCTATTAAATAAATCGAATTTCTACAATAACATTCGTACTAACATTCGAATTAGAATATAAACACATTCGCCCATCTCTAACTATAAGACCTCCAGATGTTAGCGCGCTTTAGGCTTTCTCTCAAAAAAACTTTTACTTTCAAATGCAAGAACAGGTGAGCTATTCATTTTACTCTCAATGGCACTAATATTTTCACTTGTAATCTAGGCCTAAATACATTTCATGTTCCTCCCTATAATTATGGTTTCCACCATTTTAGAACTTAGGTTACACTGCTGGCATCTGATGGAGAGTTACTACACAAGTGCAAATATGTCACTAATAGAATACCCCAATATTATACTTATAAAAATGAAGTCCATTTATGAAAATTATACCATCCCTTCTTTAGTATCATTAAGTTAAGCCGCCAAACATATTTTATTCTATTAAAAATTATATAAATATATATTGTGATGTTCATATTATATAAAATATTGTATATACTTTTAAATGTGACCTTCATTACTTTATTATTATTTTGTAATATTTAATTATGTATTCATAACATTGATGGCACTAGTTTTATGCTTTTTAGTTGTACAATGGCCATCTTGTGTAGTCACCAAGTTTTCTTAAATAATATAAAAGCAGTTCTCTACACTAGGCTAAATATTTCCAGAAATATCACAACACTTTTTCAAATTAGTTTAATGGTTTCACTAATTAAATGGAAAACCTTAAAAAAAAAAAAAAACAATGCTTTGCGATATTTCTCCGGTGTTTGTAAAAAGATTTGAATCCAGGTCCTAGATTTATACTGTATTTTCTAGGAGGTATATTTGCTGTTATTTGATCAAAACTCATATTTAATTAAATCACTGCAACTTCAAGAAGCCATGCAGGCTTATCATGTGTTGTAAACAGATATACTGTCAATTCTTAATAACCAATGCTGGTGGGAATTGGAGGACAAAATACTTGCTCACTGATTCCTGCCTCTTTCATATCTCATTATGCTGATTTACTGAGTAAGCTTTCACCACACATAAAGTTTAACATTTCACAGCATAACGTCCAGTCACAGACATTCTTAAACAGACTAACAGTAGCAATTTAGCTTTTTCTGAGTACTCAAAACATATTTATGGTGTTATGAAATGGTTTTACATATCTTTATTGCAGGTGCTTGCAATCATTCTCTTCTAAGTATTTTTTTTTCCTTCCTATGTATCCTCTGTGATATCTAATGCTTGCAAAACTGTACCTACTTTATAGACATGTTCAGATTAACAATGAAGAAAGCAGATGTCAACCTAGGTATATGTGTTGCAGTTAAGATTACTGACTTTCCTATTTCTATCATACAAATAAAGATGCAATTATGACTATGTAAATGCCATAAGGAACCCCTACTGACTTATTAGATGAGTATACATTAGGGATGGGCAAATGTTTCTAAATATTTGAAATTTAAAACAAATTTTGATGCATTCGTTCGAATCGAATTTCAAATGTTTATATAACATTCTAACATTCTATTTTCAAATTTTCATTTTCGAATTTTTCAATAAAATTCGAAAATATTTGTTCAAATAATAGAATGTTTAGCTATGTATTCATTCAATTTCGAAATGTAATATTCTAATTCGAATGTCACATTCGAATTCGAATGTGACATTCAAATTTGAAATAGTATTTCTAATCTACAACTGTGTTTAATAAATGTAATATTCAAATTCGAATGCTACATTTGAATTCAAATGTCACATTCGAATTTGAAATAGTATTTCTAGTCTAATACTGTGTTTTAAATGTGATGTTCGATTCAAATGTGATATTCGATTTGAATTTGACATTCGAATTCGAAATAGTATTTCTAGTCTAATACTGTGTTTTATAAATGTAATATTTGAATTTGAATTCGACATTCGATTTGAATATGATATACGATTCGACTGTGATATTCGATTTGAATGTGACATTTGAAATAGTGTTTCTAGTCTCCAATTGTGTTTCATTAATGTAATATTCAAATTTGAATGTGATATTCGAATGTAACATTCAAATTCAAATGTGACATTCGAATTCGAATGTGACATTTGATTTTGAATGTGACTTTCGAAAACTGTAAATAACATTCGAAAATCGAATTTTTAAGAATATTCGTTCTTATCAACATTCTATTATGTAAATCGAATTTCTACAATAACATTCGCTCTAACATTCAAATTTGTATATAAACACATTCGCCCATCCCTAGTATACATAAACTCTGGACTTTGTAGTGATGTTAACTGAACTGTACAAAGTAGATACATTGGTACAAACAAATGGGAATCATCTAAACAGTTATCTATCTCGTAAATGATACTTGGCTCTGTCAAAGGGGGAATTGTACACTAGATTTTTCTTTGCATACATTTTTTGGATATTCATTTATAAAGCCTATCTTGTAATGTATAGTTTTGCTTATTTATTTGTTTTAAATAACATTGTGCTAATTTTCAGAGTCCTAACCAAGCCCCACAGTACCGGATGTATACACACATTTTCTGACTCCTGCAGGCTCCAGTTTATGTTATGTCTTTTCATGTGCAGGGAAGGGGGGGGGGGTGTCTGCTCTTTTTGTTTACCCAGCCCCTTTCAATGGGTGCCCCAAACTACCTCATCAACAGTGCTAAATTCCAAGCTTCTAAGTACATATATATGTACATTCTTCTTTATAGTAGTGTCTACTACATGGGTTATTTGAAAATTGGTGTATAATGTCCCTTTAACAACACTAATGCTCAAACAGTGTCATATATTCTTCATAAAAAAAACTTGAAATACAGTGGGGCTTATTTAAGAAAGTGCAAGTGGACATGATCCGATATTGCGGATCATGTCCACTGCACATCAATAAATGCAGACAGCATACGCTGTTGGCATTTATCATTGCACCAGCAGTTTTTGTAAACTGCTGGTGCAACGCCGCCCCCTGCAGATTTGCGGCCAATCGGTTGTTAGCAGGAGGTGTCAATCAACCCAATTGTATTGGATCGGGTTGATTTCCGGCGATGTCTGTTCGCCGCCTCAGAGCAGGCGGACAGGTTATGGAGCAGCGGTCTTTAGACCGCTGCTTCATAAATTATGTTTCTGGTGAGCCTTCAGGCTCCCTAGAAACACGGGGCATCAAGCTCCATACGGAGCATGATAAATATGCCCGTATGCCTCACCAATTAAATAATTTTTCCACTTCATCATTCAATGTAGGAACCCCTATTCGATGGACCTACTTTGATAATATTCCTTCACAATGATGTGGCCCAAGATTTACTATTGACTCTTCTAATTTACAGTCAACAAAATTGGTTTATGGTGCTGGTGCAAAGCTAAACAATCTGATATGTTTATCTAACTACTAAGACAAGGGGCAGGCAACTGCACAGACTTTTTTTTTTTTTTTTAGCAATGCTTTAACTTTGATCTCAGGTAATTTAATTAAAATTGCTACATATTAATGTGTTCTAACCACTTGCCACAAGGACGAAAGTATAGATATCCAAAAGCTTTTAAAACATAATATTTATTTCTTTAAACAAAAAAATAAATACTTATGAGCAAGAAAAAAAATGATGCTAAAGGAATTCATTTTAGAAACATTTCTTGATACAAAAGCAAAATAAATAAAGAATGTAATGTTTTTTCTTTGATTATTTTCTTTTCTTTCCTTTTCTTCTTTTGACAAATCATAGGCAAAGAGGACTAGATAGAACACTTTTATTCAGAATACTTTATTCAAATTTTTCATCCATTACATGATGACCCCATGAGTCAGCGAGAACAGAAAATTTGTTTGAAATATCAACATCAACACTATATTTATGTGGAGATATGTTACCCTCACTTTTTGTTGTATTAGTTATCTGTAGTTTTATATTCCCAGGACTCTTTTGTTCAAATTGCTTGTTTCTTGTTTCTCTTAAATATTTCACCTTTCATTTGTAACCTCTAGAATCTTTCAATTTCTTTCCTTTAAAAAATATAAACGGAACTGCAAGATAGAGAATCTCAAAAATAGCAAAGGGTATAAGAGTACTTCCCTTATATCTGATCACTGCCCTCCCAGGATTCTCCAAAAAAAAAGAAATGTGCAAGTAGAAATGGATGGTGCTGACCCAGCAAGGGTTAAAGCTCCATTCCCAAAATAAAGGTTGACTGTAGGAGAAGAATCCCAATGGTGTAGTGCATCAGGTACACAGTATGCTCTATATGGAAAATACTCACAGGGAGTCAAATGTCAGGAATCAAAGGATTTATTCCACAAAGGTAAAGCAACTCTTTATTTATTTCACAAAATTAAGAACATATATAACAAGCTCTTAAAAATAAAAGTAGCTCATTGAGTTTATTGCCTTTTTCCAAGAGCATTAAAATATCAGTCTAAAAAAAGCTTTATCTTTAGTAACTTGCCAACTTCTTATTCTACATGGAATTTTACAAAAAACAGTATATTATGCAATCCATAGTAACAAACAAGTTTATATGCAATATAAAATAATTTATAAATTAGCTATTGCTCCACCTTTTTCCTCCATTTTCCAGTACACATGATCTCTATATTAATTATCCTAATAGGATCAATTAAAGGGACAGTCAAGTAAAAAAAAAAATCATGATTTTAATAGGGCATGTCATTTTAAACAACTTTCCAATTTACTTTTATTACCAATTTTGCTTTGTTCTCTTTATATTCTTAGTTGAAAGCTAAATCTAGGAGGTTCATAAGCTAATTTCTTAGACCTTGAAGGCCACCTCTAATCTGAAAGCTTTTTGACAGTTTTTAACCACTAGAGGGCATTAGTTCATGTGTTTCATATTGATAACATTGAGCTCAGGCACGTGAAGCTCCTAGGAGCAAGCACTGATTGGCTACAAATGCACGTCTGTCAAAAGAACTGAAATAAGGGGGCAGTTTTCAGAGCCATAGATACAAGACAATCACAGAGGTAAAAAATATATTATTATAACTTTGCTGGTTATGCAAAATTGGGGAATGGGTAATAAAGGGATTATCTATCTTTTTAAACAACAAAAATGCTGGTGTTTACTGTCCCTTTAAGCTATTTCTTAAGATTATGTTGTTTTTTTTTTTTTAAATGGGTGTTTATTAAAAAAAAAAAAAAAAAATCCCAATGAAATAGTTATCCATATGGTGATGTAATCTTCAGTAGTATATTTTCCCTCTTTTCATATCACATAAGGTTCATAAAAACGTGCATCATATCCATTGGTTCCTATTGGAAGAATTATATTTTTATATCCTTCATGTGGATAATCCATCTACAAGAAATCTGACCCATATTTTTATCAAAAACATCTGCTAGGTTTTATATTTTTGGAATTTATAAATGATAATCTGCCTTGAGCTATTATTTTTTTTATTCTTTGCTTTAGCTGATGATTCTCCATTTTACAAGTTGAAAGTTGGACTTGATAGACTTGAGTCTTTTTTAACTTATGTAACTATGGAACTTCATTATAGGAAGTTACATTTTTAAGTGGGTTTCCCAATATTTATTAATTTTCCTTTACCAGCAACAGCCTCAAGGATACAACAAGGTAAAGTATATATATATATATATATATATATATATATATATATATATATATATATATATATATATATATGTATGTATATCTATCAATCTATCTATCTATCTATCTATCTATCTATCTATCTATCTATATATACCTGTATATATATTCACACACACAGTAATGTTCTACCTTTTTTCATATAAAGATAAAACTTTTCCAAAGAACCTGTGTAAACACAAACACCTAGATTTAGAGTTCTGCGTTAGCCGTCAAAAGCAGCGTTAAGGGCTCCTAACGCTGCTTTTGGCCGCCCACTGGTATTTAGAGTCGGCCAAGTAAAGGTGTACCGCTCACTTTCAAGCCGCGACTTTTCCATACCGCAGATCCCCTTACGCCAATTGCGTATCCTATCTTTTCAATGGGATCTTCCTAACGCCGGTATTTAGAGTCTTGGCTGAAGTGAGTGGTACACCCTCTACCGACAAGACTCCTAACGCCCATGGAAAGGCTGTAGTTAAGAGCTTTATGGGCTAACGCCGGTATATAAAGCTCTTAACTACAGTGCTCTAAAGTACACTAACACCCATAAACTACCTATGTACCCCTAAACCGAGGTCCCCCACATCGCCGCCACTAAAATAAATATTTTTAACCCCTAATCTGCTGACCGCACATCGCCGCCATCTACATTATCCCTATGAACCCCTAATCTGCTGCCCCTAACATCGCCGACACCTACATAATATTTATTAACCTCTAATCTGCCCCCCCCCCAACGTCGCCGCTACCTAACTTCAAGTTTTAACCCCTAATCTGCCGACCGGACCTCGCCGCTACTATAATAAATGTATTAACCCATAAAGCTAAGTCTAACCATAACCCTAACACCCCCCTAAGTTAAATATTATTTTAATCTACAAAATAAATTAAATCTTATTAACTAAAGTATTCCTATTTAAAACTAAATACTTACCTGTAAAATAAACCCTAATATAGCTACAATATAAATTATAATTATATTGTAGCTATTTTAGGATTTATATTTATTTTACAGGCAACTTTGTATTTATTTTAACTAGGTGCTATAGCTATTAAATAGTTACCTAGTTAAAATAATTTACCTGCAAAATAAATCCTAACCTAAGTTACAATTAAACCTAACACTACACTATCATTAAATTAATTAAATAAATTAACTACCAATACCTACAATTAAATACAATTAAATAAACTAAACTAAATTACAAAAAAAACCCAAACACTAAATTACAGAAAATAAAAAAATATTACAAGAATTTTAAACTAATTACACCTAATCTAAGCCCCCTAATAAAAAAAATAATAATAATAATAATAAAAGTCCCTACCCTATTCTACATTACCAAGTAATCAGCTCTTTTACCAGCCCTTAAAAGGTTTTTTTGCGGGGCATGCCCCAAAGTAATCAGCTCTTTTGCCTGTAAAAAAAAAATACAACCCCCCCAACATTAAAACCCACCACCCACATACCCCTACTCTAACCCAACCAAACCCCCCTTAAATAAACCTAACACTACCCCCTGAAGATCTCCCTACCTTGAGTCGTCTTCACCCAGCCGGGCCGAAGTCTTCATCCGATGGGGCAGAAGAGGACATCCAGACTGGCAGAAGTCTTCATCCTATCCGGGCAGAAGAGGACATCCGGACCGGCAGACATCTTCATCCAAGCAGAATCTTCTATCTTCATCCATCCGGAGCGGAGTGGAGCCATCTTCTTCCCAGCCGACGCGGATCCATCCTCTTCAACTGACGCATACTCGCCGAATGAAGCTTCCTTTATATGACGTCATCCAAGATGGCGTCCCTCAAATTCCGATTGGCTGATAGGAACTCTAAATCTAGCCGAAAGTTTATTTTTTGTGTTAAAGGGGCAGAAAACTTACATACTAATGTTATATAATTCTGATTATATAACATTATCTTACCGGCAGATGTATACTTTCAATTATTTCAGAGAAATTGTATGTAAAACTTATGTTATCAGAACGCCTCTCCTTTCTCTACTGAGCGGGTCTGGTTTTTACACAGCACATCGCGGCAATACTGTCTAGTCACAGTATGCCGGTTGCACCATTAAAATTAATGTAGCTCGCTCCCACTACTAGACCAGGGCGGGAGCGATCTACATTCATTTTAATGGCATGACCGGGCACACTGTGACCAGACAGTTTTGCCGCGATGCGCTGTGTAAAAACCAGACCCGTTAAGTAGAGCAAGGAGCGGCATTCTGGTAAAATTAGGGTTTTACATACAATTTCTCTGAAATAATTGAAAGTATAAATGTGCCGGTAAGCTAATGTTATATAATTCTGCACTATGAATTATATAACATTAGTATGTAAGTTTACTTCCCCTTTAAGAATGCTTTATATTTTCCACTTTAAAACGACTTTGCTTTGTTTAAGCTTTCATTATTAATTTCTTGCAGTGGTTTTGGATTTTAGTTAAATTTTATTTTCAATATATATTCTAACCAGATTATAAGTAGTGCACTATTTAGCACTTTTGCTTAGGGGCAAACACCGACAGAAATAAACTTGTAACATGCATATTACTAGTTGACAGTAAACCACTTCTTCTCCCCATAAACTTAAATGGAGCTCACAAACTGAAAAAAGATCTAACATATCTTGCTTGGGTGCTAACCCGACAACGCGTTGGACCTACAACACAAACCCGAATGTAGTATATATATATATATATATATATATATATATATATATATATGGATAGATAGATAGATAGATAGATAGATAGATAGATAGATAGATAGATAGAGGAATAAATATTTAGAAATAAGATGAACATTGTGTCCTATGGGAAGAACATTGGAATGTAACATACAGTGGGGCAAAAAAGTATTTAGTCAGCCACCAATTGTGCAAGTTCTCCCACTTAAGAGGATGAGAGAGGCCTGTAATTTTCATCATAGGTATACCTCAACTATGAGAGACAAAATGTGGAAACAAATCCAGACAATCACATGTCTGATTTGGAAAGAATTTATTTGCATATTATGGTGGAAAATAAGTATTTGGTCACCTACAAACAAGCAAGATTTCTGGCTCTCACAGACCTGTATCTTCTTCTTTAAGAGGCCCCTCTGTCCTCCACTCATTACCTGTATTAATAGCACCTGTTTGAACTTGTTATCAGTATAAAAGACACCTGTCCACAACCTCAAACAGTCACACTCCAAACTCCACTATTGTGAAGACCAAAGAGCTGTCGACAGTCACTGCACAATTTCTGTTGTTTAAGTCAAATAAATAGCACCTACTCCTGCTGTGATTAGGTATTTTACAGGAAATCCTTCCAAACACTCCCACCACTCCCACCAGGTAATAAAATTTCTTAGCTGAACACCTCTCCACTTAGTGAAAACTCCATATTCCAGGAGACTTAATTGTAGGCTGATGGATCTCAGGGGATATTTTCTTGGTACACTTTGGGCCCCTTAGTGCCAATTGAGCATCATTTAAACACCATGACCTACCTGAGTATTGTTGCTGACCATGTCCATCCCTTTATGACTACAGTGTACCCATCTTCTGATGCCTACTTCCATCAGGATAATACACCATGTCACAAAACTCAAATCATCTCAAACTGGTTTCTTGAACATGAAAATGCATTCACTTTACTCCAATGGTGTCCACAGTCACCAGAACTCAATCCAATAGAGCACCTTTGGGATGTGGAATGGGAGATTTGCATCATGGATGTGCAGTCGACAAATCTGCAGCAACTGCATGATGCTATCATGTCAATATGAACCAAAATCTCTGAGGATTGTTTCCAACACCTTGTGCAATCTATGCCACAAATAATTAAGGCAGAGTTGAAGGCAAAGGGGGATCCAACCTGTTACTAGCAAGGTGTACCTAATAAAGTGGCCGGTGAGTGTGTATATATATATATATATATATATATATTTTTTTTTTTTTTTTTTTCAATGTTGCATATTTATGTTGGGCACTGGTGATAAGGATCATGGTATTTGGCACTACTCGAAGGTTTCCAGGCTTGCTGGTCTTGTGACGCTGCTGGAAGGCACAGTCCGATGTTGATGACGTCACACTCAGGGGACGATACAGGCACAGAGGTTTGGAGCGCTTAACGGAGCAACAATGCCGCAACGGAACTGATCCCCATGATTCACTACCCTGCTTGAGTCCATCTCTACCCTCCAGCATTGTGCAGTGAGTAAGGAACTGATTCTCCTTTACAATGTATCTGCACATAGAGGACTGTTTTCCAGGACTTGGATTGTGGAACCGCTGCTCATCTACACAGTAAGATTCAAAATCTTTTTACTTTGTCTTCATGACTTAGAAAGGGGTTCTGTGTTGAGTCTGTCTCAAGATATGGCACTCATATGAGCTACGAGTGTTTAGTCAAATCATCACTGTTTGGATACTCTCACATTCCCCTACTTTTTTGCTGAAAAAGTGTTATAACATATGGTCACATATTCTAATATCCCCTTTTTTTTTCTTGGAATAGTTTTTTTCATTACAAACACACTCTTGCTATATCTCCTTTATCCAGGATTAACAATAAAATTAGTCACTCATTTGGAACAATGGAAGGTATTTATGTCCTTAAAGATATTACAATAGACTGTGACTCTTCTGATATGGATGATATCATGGACGATATAGAGACTGTGTTGGATGATTTATTTCAACAAATGGACAACCTCAGAAAAAGGGACATCAGATTAGAATTGGACATTAAAACCTTTCAGATTTACCAACAACATTCTAGAATCCCACGGGGCTTAAGAATCTCTAAATTTCCCTCGTTTCAGGTTTCCTGCAAGGATTTTATAACTAAATGGAATGATATGCTTACAGCTTGTTCCAAAGCATTAATAGATTTATTAATTGAATTTAAAAAGAAGCAGAGATTGCAATTAATTCAACATATGCAGGAGTTGCAGGCAGATTTAAAAAAACACCAACACCAACAAGAGTTTAGAGATTATGACAAACAATTTCAGGACAATATGAGGTCCTTTAAAAAGGAGTTGTGGTTATTTAACAACAGAAAATGCATAGGGACAAACTTGGTTATGAATTAAATAAGGTTTACAAATGGACCAGTGGTAATGACTACAAGGTACCATACAAAATTAGAGTCATACACAAAAAAGGTATTGGTAACAAGAACTCAGGGCCCAAGCAATCCAAAAAAGTCACATTTAGTGAAACTGAATATGACTATGATACTTCAGATCAGGAAACTTCACAACAACACATATCAAACACCAATTCAATAGGGGACACTATTTCTGTACTAGATACCCCTATTCCAAGTACATCTCACAGTCAAAAAACGGGATGGGCCCCAACAAACCAAGTACAAAGATAAAAACCAAAAGAAAATATGTAGAGGGAGTAGGGGATGAGGGAGAAGGTGCAAATTACAACAGGTACCCCCAAAGGAAAAAAGTGTCCTACAAGACAACTCGTCCCTAAATAATGTCATTAATTTATCCTCTAGAATTCTTAACAATCAGGAAATCTCACTTTTACAAAAAGGCCTAAGTTTTGCTCCCAGTTGCAACTTTGATCTGTTTTCTACCATTTTAGACGTTAATAGGTTTGTAAGGGACCTAACTTTGAAAAAGCATTTTTTTAGTGATGAATTAGAAGAACACAACATAATTCAAGAGGATAATGTCAATACCACACCAATTGAGTCTAGACATAATTTCAACTTTAATTTTTGTGATCAAGCAGCTATGACAGATATGTAGGAACTTATGAGGGAAAGTAATATTGAACTAAGATTTGGTCCCTCAGAAAAAGATATTGATCTTGGCAAATTTAAAGATAAAACTTATTTCTATCCCATACATAGCAGGGGCTTAAACCTACAGGTTTTTCAACAAACACTTGAGACCCAGCTTATTGAATTGG
This sequence comes from Bombina bombina, assembly GCF_027579735.1. Taxonomy (NCBI): domain Eukaryota; kingdom Metazoa; phylum Chordata; class Amphibia; order Anura; family Bombinatoridae; genus Bombina; species Bombina bombina. The sequence goes on along the minus strand of NC_069503.1, from coordinate 666,334,670 downwards.
ATAGAAAGAACAAAAGTACTACAATAAAGGGATTCAGAAACAATAATTTGACTGCACTTGAAAGGAAAGCTATCAATGACCTTAAAAATTATCCAAATTTAGTCATTAGGGAATCAGACAAGGGTTGCAATACCGTAATTTTGAATAAATGCGATTATGTGGCAGAAGCCAATAGACAACTTGCCAACACGGATATATACCAATTCTTAGTCTGTGACCCTACTCACACATTTCGAAGATCATTAGCGGAGGTTGTTCACAAAGCAAAATTGGATGGGGTGATCTCTGAGAAAGTGGTGGAGTATCTTTTACCTAAATATCCTACTATGCCGATATTCCACCACTTACCCAAACTTCACAAAGACCCCGTTAATCCTCCAGGTCGCCCAATCATGGTTGGTATTGGCTCATTTAATGAGAGATTATCAGATTTAGTTGATACCTTTTTACAGCCTATCGTTACTAATCTATATGGCTATCTACGAGACACCCCAGCACTTATTGCACATGTTGAACACATAACTAGGTGTTATGATTAGTCACATTAGATGTGACATCACTTTATACGTCCATATATATACACAGAATCTCACATAAGTGAGTACACCCCTCACATTTTTGTAAATATTTTATTATATCTTTTCATGTGACAACACTGAAGAAATTACACTTTGCTACAATGTCAAGTAGTGAGTGTACAGCCTGTATAACAGTGTAAATTTGCTGTCTCCTCAAAATAGCTCAACACACAGCCATTAATGTCTAAACCTTTGGCAACAAAAGTGAGTAAACCCCTAAGTGGAAATGTCCAAATTGGGCCCAATTAGCCATTTTTCCTCCCCGGTGTCATGTGACTCGTTAGTGTTACAAGGTTTCAGGTGTGAATGGGGAGCAAATGTGTTAAATTTGGTGTTATCACGCTCACACTCTCTCATACTGGTCACTGGAAGTTCAACATTGCACTTCATGGCAAAGAACTCTCTCAGGATCTGAAAAAAAGAATTGTTGCTCTACATAAAGATGGCCCTGTCAGGGTTTTTCCCCTGTTTTGTTTGCTATGTGCTGCTGGCAGCCAATTTACTCACCTCTCTTGCTGACTATGGTGCATTGTGGGGGATGCTGTTCATTTCCTGAACTTCTTTTATGGCCAGACTGGTGTGCATCATCTGTGTGAGACAGGATGCAGTCTCAGCATTGTGATGTCATCACTTATTATTTAAAGGGCCTCTGTTCAGTATGATTTGCCTTTGCATTGTTTCAGACCTGTTTGTGAGAGTTCCTGTGTATTTCCTGGCTGTCTGACGTCCTTCCTGGTTCCTGATCCCTGGCTTGTTCCGGACTCTGCTGTTTTCCTTGTTCCTGATTCCGGCTTGTATGACTATTCGCTTTGGCTCCTGACTCGGCTTGTTAGACTACCAGCTCTGGTTTTGACTCCTGGCTTGTTATTTGACTTGTGGACTTTTTTATTATTTTTTTGTTATTAATAAAGGTGTGATTATTTTTGCACTTCTCGTCTCAGTCTGATTCCTGGCACCCTGACATTATGCAAAGGCCATGAATCCTGATGGTGCTAATAATCCACCTTTACCTGCCATCATTTCCAGGATGGATGAACAGGATCACCGCTTGGATCAATTTGCACTAGCCCTGCAAACCCTGCTGACTCACACTGCACATTTGGACCAAAGTGTCCCACAAGTTATGGCTGCTCCTGTTTCCACTGCTGCACCTATTCCTACCAGGAGCATGTCCGGTTCTGCACCTCTACCTCAGCGAAATGGAGGCGATCCTATTCAGTGCAAAGGGTTTTTGAACCAGGTGGGCATTTACTTTGAGATGTTACCTCAGGCGTTTCCCTCTGACAGAGCTAAGGTGGGATTTCCAATCTCGTTACTCTCTGACACAGATCTTGCCTGGGCTAATCCCTTGTGGGAGACTAATAAACCTGTGATTTCAAATTACCCTGAATTTGTGGCCTCCTTTCGAAGGGTATTTGATGTTCCGGATTGCAACTCCTCTGCTGCTAAACGACTCATGTCCATTCAGCAAGGTACAAGATCTGTTGCTTAGTATGCCATTGAGTTCCGTATGCTTGCTGCAGAGGAAGGTTGGAACAATGAAGCCCTTGTTGCCGCCTTCTTTCATGGGCTCTCTGATGCATTTAAAGACAAAATTGCTGCCAGAGATTTACCAGAGGATCTTGAGACATTGGTGTCTTTTTTAATCCTAATTGACATCAGACTCAGAGAGAGGCCCTCTTTCAAGGAGCGCTTGCGGAAGTCTCCTGTTCCGTTGTCTCCTACGTGTCCGTTCCCACCCATGCCTCCCTCTCCTCCCATGCCTCCTGGTCCCGAGTCACCAGGTACTGCTGAGCCGATGCAGTTGGGATTCACGCATCTCTCCACGGCGGAGAGGGCCTTTAGGAGGAGGGAGGGGCTCTGCCTCTATTGTGGGTTACAGTGTCACCTTTTGAAGTCTTGTCCTACACGGCTGGGAAACGCTCACACCTAAGGTCCTGTCGGGGGCAGACCTTGGGTGGTTTATCCTCATCCCCGGAACCGCTTAAGGAGAAACCTTTGGTCACGGTTGTCGTTTCCTGGGTGGACTCCTCCATAGTCACCCAGGCTCTTGTTGACTCCGGTGCTGCGGGCTATTTCATTGACAGTGCTTTTGTATCAAAGCACTCCATTCCTGTTTTGCCTTGGTCCGTTCCGCTTGCTATTGAGGCCATTGATGGAAGGTCCCTTCAGCCCGCACTCGTTACTCACGAAACTGCTCCGTTGTCCATGGCTGTTGGGGCTCTCCATTTTGAAACCCTCCAGTTCCAGGTGATAAACTCTCCGCATTTTCCAGTTGTTCTGGGTTATCCCTGGCTCCAAAAGCACAATCCCAGTCTCGACTGGCGCAGGTCTGAAATTTTGTTCGGAAACCAGTTAAAGTCTTGTGCACTTCTTCGGTATCTCAATTGACAGAGGAGTACCGAGAGTTCCTAGACGTTTTTGACAAGGTGCGTGCCGGAACATTGCCTCTATACCGTTCTTACGATTGTGCCATAGACCTGCAACCCGGAGCCATTCCTCCTCGGGGCCAGGTTTACCCTCTGTCTGTTGCAGAGAATTGTTCTATGGAGGAGTATGTTGCTGATGCTTTGTTGTGGGGGAGTCATCCGCAAATCCTGCTCTCCTACAGGGGCTGGCTTCATCTTTGTGAAGAAAAAGGGCGGCGAGTTAAGACCATGCATCGATTATAGGGGTCTTAATCATCTTACCATTAAGAATGCTAACACTATTCCGTTCATTACAGAACTCTTTGACCACCTCAAGGGAGCTACGGTCTTTACTAAACTTGATTTGAGAGGAGCGTACAATCTCGTTAGGGTCAAGGAGGGCCACGAATGGAAAACAGAGTTTAACACCAGGAGCGGGGATTATGAGTATCTTGTAATGCCCTTTGGCCTATGTAATGCTCCTGCTGTTTTCCAGGAATTTATTAATGATGTCCTACAAGACAGTGTGTTATGGTGTACTTATACGAAATCCTCATACACTCACCCACACTTGAGGCTCATCGTTCTGATGTTACACAGGTTCTTCAGAGACTATGTGAGAACGTCCTGTATTGTAAACTTGAGAAATGTGAGTTCCATCAGACTCAAGTAACCTTCCTAGGTTATGTTATCTCTGTTGCAGGGTTCTCCATGGATCCTGACAAGTTATCTGCAGTCCTGCAGTGGCCTCGCCCGGTTGGTCTTCGGTCTATTCAACGTTTTTAGGGGTTCGCCAATTACTATAGAACGTTTATTAAAAACTTTTCTTCCTTGGTCAAACCTATCACAGACATGACCCGTAAAGAGAATGATCCACTCCAATGGTCACCTACTGCCATTAAGGCCTTTGATAGTCTTAAGACTGCCGCTCCAGTTCTGGCTCATCCTAACCCTGTCCTGCCTTTCGTTCTTGAGGTTGATGCGTCTGAGACTGGAATAGGTGCCCTCATGTCTCAACGTCCTATGGCTGACGGTTCCTTACATCCGTGTGGTTTCTTCTCTAAGAAATTGTCTCCAGCGGAGTACAATTATGAAATTGGCGACAGGGAATTACTGGCCATAATTTTGGCACTCAAGGAATGGAGGCATCTTCTCGAGGGTACTAGCGTGCCAGTGCTCATTCTTACTGACCACAAGAATTTAACTTATCTATCTGATGCAAAACGTTTGTTGCCCAAACAGGCCAGATGGGTGCTATTTTTGTCTCGGTTTAATAATGTGGTCCCCTACCTACCTGGTAGTAAGAATGTAAGGGCTGATGCCCTCTCTCGACAATTTTCACCTCTGTCCAAGGAGGAGTCTGTACCTACTCCTGTTATACCTCCTGACCATATTTTAGCTACCATACGTACTAATTTTACTTCTCCCTTGGGGGGGGGGGGAGATCCTGGCTGCACAAAGCAATGCACTTCCTGAGAAACCTAGTGGTAAGTGTTTTGTTCCTGAGATTCTTCGAACTAAACTTTTGCACACTTACCACTTACCTAAAGCCGCAGGTCACCCAGGCAAGAACCAAATGATTTGGTCTGTCACTCAACAATTCTGGTGGCTAGGTCTTCGTTCTGATGTTGCTGCGTATGTTGTCTCCTACTCAGTTTGTGCACAGAATAACACTCCTCAACGTCTTCCTGTGGGTCTTCTTCAACCTATTGCTAATGGTGAGCATCCTTGGACACATCTTTCCATGGACTTCATTGTTAAGCTCCCTGTTTTCAAAGGCAATACTGTTATCCTTATGGTGGTCGACCATTTTTCTAAAATGTCACATTGCATTCCCTTGATGAAGTTTCCTACCGCTCAGGAGCTTGCTTCAATTTTTGCCCCGGAGGTCTCCCGTTTACATGGGTTACCCAAGGAGATAGTGTCGGACTGGGGTAGCCAGTTTGTCTCCAGATTTTGGCGTTCCTTTTGTGCTCAAATGGGGATCCAGCTTTCCTTCTCCTCGGCATATCACCCTCAATCCAATGGGGCTGCATTGCAAGGAGCTCTGGAACAGTTCCTCTGTTGCTATGTCTCAGATCACCACAATAATTGGTCTGAATTGTTACCTTGGGCAGAGTTTGCTCGTAATAGTGCTACTTATGCTTCCTCCAAGTTATCCCCATTCATGGTGAATTATGGGTTTCAACCATCCTTGTTGCCCGATTCATTCATGTCTCAGGGTATTCCAGCTTTGAAAGAGCATCTCTGGCAACTCCGTTCCATGTGGGTGCAGATTCAGGATTGCCTTCATCGTTCTATGCAGCACCAAAAGTTCCAGGCTGATCGTAGGCGTCTGCCCGCGCCTTCCTACCAGGTTGGTGTGAGAGTTTGGCTGTCCTCCCGCAACTTGAACCTTTGTGTGCCTTCCAATAAACTGGCTCCCCATTATGTTGGTCCTTTTCGAATACTCTAACGGGTCAATCCTGTGGCCTACACTCTTGACCTTCCTCCTTCAATGCGCATCTCCAATGTTTTTCATGTCTCCCTCTTGAAACCATTGGTTTGTAATCGGTTTACCACTGTGTTGCCTCACCCCCGTCCTATCTTTGTTGACAACCATGAGGAGTATGAGGTCAGCAGCATTATTGACTCTCATATATCCAGGGGCCGTGTACAGTATTTGGTTCACTGGAGGGGCTACGGTCCAGAGGAGCGTTCTTGGGTTCCCTCCTCTGATGTTCATGCTCCCGCCCTCCTCCGTGCCTTCCATGCCTGTTTCCCCAATAAGTCTTTTGTCCTCCCGCGGGGGAGAGGTCGTTGAGATGAGGGTACTGTCAGGGTTTTTTCCCTGTTTTTTTGCCATGTGCTGCTGGCAACCATTTTACTCACCTCTCTTGCTGACTATGGTGCATTGTGGGGGATACTGCTGATCTCCTGCACTTCCTTTTATGGCCAGACTGGTGTGCATCATCTGTGTGAGACAGGATGCAGTCTCAGAATTGTGATGTCATCACTTATTATTTAAAGGGCCTCTGTTCAAAATAGCTCAACACACAGCCATTAATGTCTAAACCTTTGTCAACAAAAGTGAGTACACCCCTAAGTGGAAATGTCCAAATTGGGCCCAATTAGCCATTTGTCCTCCCTGGTGTCATGTGACTCATTAGTGTTACAAGGTCTCAGGTATGAATGGGGAGCAGAAGTGTTAATTTTGGTGTTATCGCTCTCACACTCTCTCATACTGGTCACTGGAAGTTCAACATTGCACCTCATGGCAAAGAACTCTCTCAGGATCTGAAAAAAAGAATTGTTACTATACATAAAGATGGCCCTGTCAGGGTTTTTTCCCTGTTTTGTTTGCCATGTGCTGCTGGCAGCCATTTTTCTCACCTCTCTTGCTGACTATGGTGCATTGTGGGGGGTGCTGCTCATTTCCTGCACTTCTTTTATGGCCAGACTGGCGTGCATCATCTGTGTGAGACAGGAAGCAATCTCAGAATTGTGATGTCATCACTTATTATTTAAAGGGCCTCTGTTCAGTATGCTTTGCCTTTGCGTTGTCTCAGACCTGTTTGTCAGAGTTCCTGTGTATTACCTGGCTGTCTGAAGTTCTTCCTGTTTCCTGATCCCTGGCTTGTTCCTGACTCTGCTGTTTTCCTTGTTCCTGATTCTGGCTCGTCTGACTATTTGCTTTGGCTCCTGACTTGGCTCGTCTGACTACCAGCTCTGGTTTTGACTCCTGGCTTGTTATTTGAATTGTGGACTTTTTATTATTTTTTGTTATTAATAAAGGTGTGATTATTTTTGCAATTCTCGTCTCAGTCTGATTCCTGGCAACCTGACAGGCCCAGGCTATACAAAGATTGCCAAGACCCTGAAACTGAGCTGCAGCATGGTGGGCAAGGCCATACAGTGGTTTCACAGGACAGGTTCCACTCAGAACAGGCCTTGCCATGGTCAACCAAAGAAGTTGAGTGCACATGCTCAGCATCATATCCAGAGGTTGTCTTTGGGAAATATACGTATGAGCGCTGCCAGCATTGATGCAGAGGTTAAAGGGGTGGGGTCAGCCTGTCAGAGCTCAGACCATATGCCGCACACATCAACAAATTGGTCTGAATGGCTGTCGTCCCAGAAGGAAGCCTCTTCATAAGATGATGCACAAGAAAGCCTGCAAACAGTTTGCTGAAGACAAGCAAACTATGGACATGGATTAATGGAACCATGTCCTGTGGTCCGATGAGACCAAAATAAACTTATTTGGTTTAGATGGTGTCAAGCATGTGTGGTGGCAACCAGGTAAGGAGTATAAAGACAAGTGTGTCTTGCCTACAGTCAAGCATGGTGGTGGGAGTGTCATGGTCTGGGCCTACATGAGTGCTGCCAGTACTGGGGAGCTACAGTTCATTGAGTGAACCATGAATGCCAACATGTACTGTGACATACTGAAGCAGAGCATGATCCTCTCCCTTTGGAGACTGGGCCGCAGGGCAGTATTCCAACATGATAACAACCCCAAACATACCTCCAAGATGACCAGTGCCTTGCTAAAGAATCTGAGGGTATAGGTGATGAACTGGCCAAGCATGTCTCCAGACCTAAACCCTATTGAGCATCTGTGGGGCATCCTCAAATGGAAGGTGGGGGAGCGCAAGGTCTCTAACATTCACCAGCTCTGTGATGTCGACATGGAGGAGTGGAAGAGGACTCAAGTGGCAACCTGTGAAGCTCTAGTGAACTCCATGCCCAAGAGGGTTAAGGCAGTGCTTGAAAATAATGGTGGCCACACAATATCTTGACACTTGGACCCAATTTAAACATTTCCACTTAGAGATGTACTCACTTTTGTTTAGACATTAATGGCTGTGTGTTGAGTTATTTTGAGGGGACAGCAAATGTATACTGTTATACAGGCTGTACACTCACTACTTTACATTGTAGCAAAGTGTCATTTCTTCAGTGTTGAAAAGATATAATAAAATATTTACAAAAATGTGAGGGGTGTACTCACTTTTGTGAGATACTGTATATATATCTATATATATATAGCCATACACATATTTAGACATGTATATATACACATTATAGCCCTTTCCATTTAAACACCTTATCATATTCCATATACCTTTTATGAATCATTTTTATCAGATAGTCTTTTTAAACACTTTATTTTAATGTATTTATGTTATGTTTAGTGCCCTAATGCAAGGTCTTTAGTAAAGCTAACCCGACGAGTGCAAATTCAGATTGCACTCAGCAGTGTGCATTTACTTTAAACTTGTAATATGCACGAATGCTCTAATGTTAGAGTGCTACTCTAATCTCGCTCTTAATATTTAAATAATGTGCAAATATTGTCTTTTCTTCATCACATTTCTCCATCAGAATTTTCTTGGGTGGTATGTTGTGTGGATTCTTCACTTTTGAAAAATAAAAATAACTTTTCTTTATTTTTTTCAAAACCAATATAAACTTTTAATGTTTGACCCAAGGTATCTGAAAACTTTATCTTATCTTTAGCTTTAAGATATTTTCAAATGCCTTTATTATTCTTTTTTTATCCCTCAATTTTAGTATCACTTAAATGTTGTTTTTCCTTTAAGCAAACCTTTATGTAATTTAAATCTTATAGACTTACATTTAGTTCTGTAGTTTATTTCCAATCTGTTATTTCCTCCTTAATTTCAGATGTCTAATGTTCTATATTTTTTTTGTTCACTTATTCTCATTTATTATGTTTCGATGAATTTTGTTACACTCTCTCTTGTCCTAGATACCAAATCCTAAATATACACTTTTCCTCTTTTTTTAATTTGGCTTTTTTAAATTAATTCTTATTTTTGATTTGTTTTTAAATCCTTAGATACTACAAAATTTCTCCACAATGAGCTTCATTATTTTCTTTTGATTTCAAAACATTCTTAAACGGACAGTCTACTCCAGAATTTTTATTGTTTAGATAATCCCTTCATTACCCATTCCGTAGTTTTGCATAACCATGATGGTTATAATAATACACATTTTTTTTACTGTGTAACTTGTATCTAAGGGTCATATTTATTAAGCTCCGTATGGAGATTGATGCCCCTTGTTTCCGGCGAGCCTAAAGGCCGCTAAAGACCGCTGCTCCATAATTTGTCCACCTGCTCTGAGGCCGCAGACAGAAATCAACCTGATCGAATATGATTGGGTTGATTGACACCCCCTGCTAGTGGCCGCGAATCTGCAGGGGGCGGCATTGCACCAGCAGTTCACAAGAACGGCTGGTGCAATGATAAATGCTGACAGCGTATGTTGTCAAAATGCACTGAGATAGGAGGCAGTATTCAAGCGCTTAGAAATTAGCATATGAGCCTACCTTGGTTTAGCTTTCAAAAAAGAAAACCAAGAGAACAAAGCAAATTTGATGATCAAAATAAATTATAAAGTTGTTTAAAATTGCATGCCCTATCTAAATCATGAAAGTTTAATTTTGACTGTTTATTCCAGTCTACGTTATTAGGGCTATAGCAAGGAAAAACATTGGATTTGAGGAATGGCAGCAGAAGATAAGCACAGCAGGTCAGTGCCAACAAGCAGGCAAACACTTAGGGGCATATTTATCAAGTTCCGTATTGAGCTTGATGCCACGTGTTTCTGGTGAGCCTGAAGGCTTGCCAGAAACACCAAGTTATGAAGCAGCGGTCTAAAGACCACTGAGCCAAAACCTGTCCATCTGCTCTGAGGCCGCGGACAACAATCAACCCGGTCAGATACAAATGGGTTGATTGACACCCCTGCTAGTGGGCGATTGGCCGCGAAACTACAGGGGGTGGCATTGCACCAGCAGTTCACCAGAACTGCTGGTGCAATGCTGAATGCGGAGGGCGTATGCTGTCCGCATTCAGTGATATCTGTCGGACATGATCCGCTGATCGGATCATGTCAGACAGACATTTGATAAATAGGCCCCATAGAGTCATATTACAAGTTGTGCGGTAAATCCGTTGTGAACACACACCATGTAATGTGGCTGTACCACAATTTTCATTGCGCTTCCATTACAAGTTACAATAAAATGTTATTTTTCACGTGCGTTAACCAGCATAACCAAGTTTCGATCAATGGAATTTTTGCATTCCCCACATTGTCAACACTAAATAAACCTATTAACCTCTAAACCGACATCCCCCCACATCGGCAACACTAAATAAAATTATTAACCCCTAAACTGCCGCCCCCCCCCACATTGCCAACACAAAATAAACCTAGTAACCCCTAAACCGCCATCCCCCCACATCGCCAACACTAAATAAGCCTATTAACCCCTAAACCACTGTCCCCCCCACATCGAAAATACCTAAATTAAACTATTAACCTCTAAACCTAATACCCCCTAACTTTAACAAATTAAAATACACCTAAATTAAAGTTACAATATACTAACTGCCTTAACCCTGGGCACTAAGCTGTTTTAATTATTTTTTTTTTTTAACATCAACAGATCCCCAAGACTTACACTGTTGGAAATGTTAGGCGATTACCTTTCCAATGGTGGGTCTTGGGGTCTGTAGCTGCTTAGATACCTGAGATACAGGCTTCTAAGCAGCATGCCCCCTGCTCCTATACTTAACATTGTGAATTTTAAAAAAGTTATGTGGTGACATAATCACGTCATTGCACATGACATCACCATGCATAACGTGAAGCCCCGACAATGCCTGTCATTATGCAGGCCTGATCGCTGGGGTAGGAGCGGGTGGGAGCCCCCAGATCTCCCTCAATGTGGGAGAGTTTTAGCGACTGCTCTGAGCCATCATTAGCACCAGAGTGGGAAACTCTGCGATGGCTCAGAGCTGTCGTTAGCATTCAAGGGGTTAAATTAAATAAAAACTTACCTGTTAAACAAAATTAAAAACTAAACTGAAACTAAAAAATACCTAACATTATTAACAATAATAAATCTTACCATTACCAATTAAAAATTTAAAAACTAGCATTACAAAAAAATAAACACTAAAATTACAAAATTATCTAAAATAATAAAAATTATTCCTATTCTAATATACCCCTCCAAAAAAACACCCAAAAGATAAAACTACCAATAGCCCTTAAAAGGGCCTTCTGCAGGTCATTGCCCCAAAACTAACAGCTCTTTTATCTATAAAAAAACACCAATTAGCCCCTAACATTACAACCCCACCACCCAAAAAATGAACTAAAATAACCCTAATCTAACCATTGACCCAAAAAGGTCATTTGGATGGGCATTGCCCTTAAAAGACACTAATCCCCAAATTGGTACTCACCAATAATGAAGGGCAGTGATTCATCTTCATCCTGGCAGTGAAACATCTTCATCCATCGGTGGAGCATCTTCTTCAATCTTTATCCATTCCACGGTCCATCTTGTATCTTCATCCCATTGACGACGGCAAAATCCTCCGGCAATGTCATCTGCGACGTCGGTCCTCCTCTTCAGACCAGCAACACGGGGCTCCACATCATGCAGTCCCTAGCTGCACACTGAAGATTGAATGCAAGGTACAACTTTTATATGAGGGTACTCTTGAATTCCTATTGGCTGACAAATTTAAATCAGCCAATAGGATGAAAGCTGCTTACATCCTATTGGCTGAAGAATCAAATTCTTCCCGGGATTTAAAGATTAGGGATTTTTTTTGAGGGGATAGGGCTGAAAAAGAGCTGAATGCCCATGGTTAGATATGGGTTATTTTATTTTTAATTTTTTTTATTTTGGGGGTGGGGGTTGTAATATTAGAGGGTAAGTGGTGTTTTTTTAAGGTAAAAGGGCTGTTAGCTTTGGGGCAATGCCCTGATAAAGGCCCTTTTAAGGGCTTTTGGTAGTTTAATTTTAGATTTGGAGGTTTTATTTTTTGGAGGTGTTTTTTTTTTGGGTGATATTAGAATAGGAATAATTTTTATTATTTTGGATATTTTTGTAATCGTAGCTTTTTCTTTTTGTAATTTTAGTGTTTTTTTGTAATGGTAGTCTTTATTGGGTGGTATTAGAATAGGGATAATTTTTATTATTTTGGATATTTTTTGTAATGATAGCTTTTTTCTTTTTTGTAATTTTAGTGTTTTTTTTGTAATGGGTCAGTTTATGGGTTATTAGGTTTATTTATTTTTTGTGATGTGGGGGTATGGGGGTTTAGGGGTTAACAGCTTTATTTCTTTGTAACATTTTTTTTTCACAAAACACAAAACTACAGGTATTTGAATGCAGAATGGATATAGGCCATATTGCTTGCGGGAAAGCCATATTGCGTGACTTGTAATATCAAGTAGGTGACCATTCTGCACGCAAAGGACATTTTACCGAGCATAAAAGCTATACCGCACAACTTGTAATCCGTGCCATAGAGAGGTTTAGATATATTTCTACAATGTAAATATTGTACTGTATAGAATCAAAAATATGTTGTTTTTTGCTTGTAAGAATGTCATATCTATATGCAAGACATAAAACTGTCCATTCTTTAACCCCTTAACGACCAACGACGTATGGGGTACGTCCTGCAAAAAAATGCAGTTAATGACCAAGGACGTACCCCGTACGTCGTTGGTCTTTGAAAGCAGTGGAAGCGATCCTGATCACTTCCAACTGCTTTCATGTTATAGCAGTGATGCCTCGATATTGAGGCATCCTGCTATCACATTTTTTAGCCCACCGATGAAGAGAGAGCCACCCTGTGGCCCTCTCTGCATCGGCCATCAATGGCCATGTTCGTTGGTGGGTGGGAGCTTACCCAGGGAGGCGGGTGGACGGCCATCGGTGGGGAAGGGTGCGAGATCGAGTGCCCGCGCGCGTGCGCAGGTGTGCGCGTGTGCACGTGAGTGGATGCGCGCGCGTGCACGGGAGCGGGTGCGCGCGCGGGCGGGTGGGAACCCTACACTATGGAACAAATGTTAAGTGTTACACGGTGGGAGAGAGGGTGGGAACATTAGAAAATAACTTGTAATTTAACGATCTGGGAGGGTGGGAGGTTGGGGGTTGAGGGGGGGCAGCTACACTACAGAAAATATAATTTTTAAAATAATAAAATATAATAAAAAACATATTTGATTTCAAACTGGGTACTGGCAGACAGCTGCCAGTACCCAATATGGCGCATAATAAGGCAGAGAGGGGGGTTAGAGAGCTGTTTGGGGGGGATCAGGGAGGTTGGGGGCTAAGGGGGGATCCTACAGAGCAGAATTATCATTTTTTTTTTTTTTTAAATCCCAAAAAAACTCTTATTTTAGTACTGGCAGACTTACTGCCAGTACTTAAGATGGCGGGGACAATTGTGGGGTGGGGGAGGGAAGAGAGCTGTTTGGGAGGGATCAGGGGGTGTGATGTGTCATGTGGGAGGTTGATACCTACACTAAAGCTAAAATTAACCCTACAAGCTCCCTAATTAACCCCTTCAATGCTGGGCATTATACACGTGTGGTGCGCAAGGGCATTTAGCTGCCTTCTAATTACCAAAAAGCAAAGCCAAAGCCATATATGTCTGCTATTTCTGAACAAAGGGGATCCCAGAGAAGCTTTTACAATCATTTACGCCATAATTGCACAAGCTGTTTGTAAATAATTTCAGTGAGAAACCTAAAATTGTGAAAAATTTAACGCTTTATTTTTATTTGTTAGCATTTGGCGGTGAAATGGTGGCATGAAATATACCAAAATGGGCCTAGATCAATACTTTGGGTTGTCTACTACATTATACTAAAGCTAAAATTAACCCTAAAAGCTCCCTACAAGCTTCCTAATTAACCCCTTCAATGCTGGGCATAATACATGTGTGGTGCGCAGTGGCATTTTGCGGCCTTCTAAATACCAAAAAGCAATGCCAAAGCCATATATGTCTGGAATTTCTGAACAAAGGGGATCCCAGAGAAGCATTTAAAACCATTTGTGCCATAATTGCACAAGTTGTTTGTAAATAATTTCAGTGAGAAACCTAAAGTTTGTGAAACAATTTGTGAAAAAGTGAACAATTTTTTTTATTTGATCGCATTTGGTAGTGAAATGGTGGCATGAAATATACCAAAATTGGCCTAGATCAATACTTTGGGATGTCTTCTAAAAAAAAATATATGCATGTCAAGGGATATTCAGGGATTCCTGAAAGATATCAGTGTCCCAATGTAACTAGCGCTAATTTTGAAAAAAAAAAGTGGTTTGGAAATAGCAAAGTGCTACTTGTATTTATGGCCCTATAACTTGCAAAAAAAGCAAAGCACATGTAAACATTGGGTATTTCTAAACTCAGGACAAAATTTAGAAACTATTTAGCATGGGTGTTTTTTGGTGGTTGTAGATGTGTAACAGATTTTGGGGGTCAAAGTTAGAAAAAGTGTGTTTTTTTCCATTTTTTCCTCATATTTTATAAATTTTTTTATAGTAAATTATAAGATATGATGAAAATAATGGTATCTTTAGAAAGTCCATTTAGTGGCGAGAAAAACGGTATATAATATGTGTGGGTACAGTAAATGAGTAAGAGGAAAATTACAGCTAAACACAAACACTGCAGAAATGTAAAAATAGCCTTGGTCCCAAACGGACAGAAAATGGAAAAGTGCTGTGGTCATTAAGGGGTTAAAAATACTCTGCAATTCTAGAATTCAGCTTTCCCATGAATGTACTAATACCTTAATTTGAGGTAGAATTATTCCAAATGGATAGCTAATTGACAAATTAAAATCATAGGAATGGTACATATAAGGTCTTACCTGAATATCCATTATGATTTTATTATATTTTGAGCAAGTGCCTGAATTAAGAATTAATTAAAATAACACAATTATAACCTGAGCGTGTAGATCTGATCATCAGTCCACATTCATTATATGTTGGTTAAAGGCATAGTAAACCCAATTTTTTTTCCCATGATTCAGATAGTGCATACAATTTAAAGCATCTTTCTAATTTACTCCTATTATGATTTTTTATTTGTTCTTTTGCTATCCTTATTTGAAAAAGTAGGAATGTAAGCTAGGTAGCCGGCCCATTTTTGGTTCAGCACCCTGGCTAGGTGATTGGTGGCTACATTTAGCCACCCAATAAGCAAGAGCAACCCAGGTTCTGAAACCAAAAATAGGCCGTCTCTTAAGCTTACATTCCTGCTTTTCAAATAAATATACCAAGAGAAGGAAGAAAAATTGATAATAGTTGCTTAAAATTGACTTCTCTATCTGAATCATGAAAGTTTAATTTTGACTTTACATTCCCTTTAGGTCTCTATTTTCCATTCTTGAACTGCTTCTAAACCCTAAATCAATGCATTTGTATTAATATGAGATGCTTACTTGTTCACATATGAACTACTTCAAAACCCTCATTCAATGCATTTGTATTTTATGAGATGCTTACTTGCTCACATATGAACTTCTTCTAAACCCTAATTTAATGCATTTTTATTATTATGAGATGCTTACTTGCTCACATATGAACTTCTTCTAAACCCTAATTTAATGCATTTTTATTATTATGAGATGCTTACTTGCTCACATATGAACTTCTTCTAAACCCTAATTTAATGCATTTTTATTATTATGAGATGCTTACTTGCTCACATATGAACTTCTTCTAAACCCTAATTTAATGCATTTTTATTATTATGAGATGCTTACTTGCTCACATATGAACTTCTTCTAAACCCTAATTTAATGCATTTTTATTATTATGAGATGCTTACTTGCTCACATATGAACTGCTTCTAAACCCTAATTTAATGCATTTTTATTATTATGAGATGCTTACTTGCTCACATATGAACTTCTTCTAAACCCTAATTTAATGTATTTTTATTATTATGAGATGCTTACTTGCTCACATATGAACTGCTTCTAAACCCTAATTTAATGCATTTTTATTATTATGAGATGCTTACTTGCTCACATATGAACTTCTTCTAAACCCTAATTTAATGCATTTTTATTATTATGAGATGCTTACTTGCTCACATATGAACTTCTTCTAAACCCTAATTTAATGCATTTTTATTATTATGAGATGCTTACTTGCTCACATATGAACTTCTTCTAAACCCTAATTTAATGCATTTTTATTATTATGAGATGCTTACTTGCTCACATACGAACTGCTTCTATACCCTAATTCAGTGCATTTGTATTATTATGAGATGCTTACTTACATGTTCACATATAGGGGTCAATTTATTAAAGTCTGGCGGACATGATACGCTGCAGCGTATCATGTCCGCCAGACATAGCTGAATGCGGACATACGTTGCAATACGTTGCACAATACCGCCCCCCTGCAGATTTGCGGCCGCTAGCAGGGGGTTTCAATCAGCCCGATCGTATAGGATCGGGTGGATTGCTGTACGCAGCCTCAGAGGTGGCATATGAGTTAAGGAGCAGCGGTCTATAGACTTCTAAACCCTCATCCAATGCATTTGCCTTATTATAAGATGATCCCATACTCACATTTGAACTGCTTCTAAACCCTCATCCAATGCATTTGCATTATTATGAGACACTTCTATACTCACATTTGAACTGCTTCTAAACCCTGACTACATGCACAACATAATAATCCTGGCTTAGCACAAAATACCTTGTTATTGTAATTACACAGCACCTTGAACATAATGAAGCTTTAACATTCTTCTTCACACAGTTTCTAAATTTACCAACAGACGTGTATTTACACTCTAATATATATCCAAATGCTTTGCTCTAAATAGGTTATCTTACAAAACTTGCATAAATAAAATGAGAGAAGTGCTTAACCTGGGAGCGAACAATAAAACAGCAAAACCCCAGACGTACGTTTTGGCCTATTGTGGGCCTCATCAGTGAGCTGCAGCTATAGCCCTCAATGCACACTGAGCAACGGGTCCACGTATGGATTCCCGAATCACACTTATGGAGACTTTCCTAAGTGTCATAATTTGCATAAATAAAAAGAGAGAAGCGCTCAACCTGGAAACAAACAATAGCCTAGAGGGATATGGCTTCTCCTCACTGACGAGGCACACAATAGGCCGAAACGTACGTCTGGGGTTTTGCTGTTTCTCTCATTCAGAGAGGGATTGCCTGGTATTTCGGGGCTGGACTGTACTGTGAAGTCAGGATCAGACTGATATGCTTCAGGAAAGTTCTTCTCTGTGAAAGGCACATGTTGAGCAAAAAGAGGCTGCTTCTTGGGTGGTAACGAGCCATAGAACAAGCTATTATGCTATTGTTCGTTTCCAGGTTGAGTGCTTCTCTCTTTTTATTTATGCAAATTATGACACTTAGGGAAGTCTCTCTAAGTGTGATGCAGGAATCCAGACGTGGACCTGTTGCTCAGTGTGCCTAGAGGGTTATGGCTGCACCTCACTGACGAGGCCCACAATAGGTCAAAACGTACATCTGGGGTTTTGCTGTTTCTCTTGTTCAGAGAGGGATTGCCTGGTATTTCGGGGCTGGACTATACTGTGAAGTCAGGATAAGACTGATATGCTTCAGGAAAGTTCTTCTCTGTGAAAAGCACATTTTGAGCAAAAAGAGGCTGCTTCTTGGGTGGTAACTAGCCATAGAACAAGCTATTATGCTATTGTTCGTTTCCAGGTTGAGCGCTTCTCTCTTTTTATTTATGCAAATTATTACACTTAGGGAAGTCTCCCTAAGTGTGATGAGGGAATCCAGACGTGGACCCGTTGCTCAGTGTGCCTAGAGGGTTATGGATGTACCTCACTGACAAGGCCCACAATAGGCTAAAACGTACATCTGGGGTTTTGCTGTTTCTCTCATTCAGAGAGGGATTGCCTGTTTTTTCGGGGCTGGACTGTAGTGTGAAGTCAGGATCAGACTGATATACTTCAGGAAAGTTCTTCTCTGTGAAAGGCACATGTTGAGCAAAAAGAGGCTGCTTCTTGGGTGGTAACTTGCCATAGAACAAGCTATTATGCTATTGTTCGTTTCCAGGTTGAGCGTTTCTCTCTTTTTATTTATGCAAATTATGACACTTAGCGAAGTCTCCCTAAGTGTGATGCGGGAATCCAGACGTGGACCTGTTGCCGAAACGTACATCTTGGATTTTTCTGCTTCTCTCATTCAGAGAGGAATTGCATGGTATTTCGGGGCTGGACTGTACTGTGAAGTCAGGATCATACTGATATGCTTCAGGAAAGTTCTTCTCTGTGAAAGGCACACGTTGAGCAAAAAGAGTCTGCTTCTTGGGTGGTAACTAGCCATAGAACAAGCTATTATGCTATTGTTCAT
The DNA here is from genome assembly GCF_027579735.1 of Bombina bombina. Taxonomy (NCBI): domain Eukaryota; kingdom Metazoa; phylum Chordata; class Amphibia; order Anura; family Bombinatoridae; genus Bombina; species Bombina bombina. The sequence goes on along the minus strand of NC_069503.1, from coordinate 666,316,477 downwards.
TTCAAGGTTGAGAACTTCTCCCTTTTTTATTAATGCAGATCTTACAAAACTACCTAGAATCATTATTTTCACGTTAACCGAAACCTCCAAAAAAATTACAATTTGAATATTTTAGATATATCTGGTTAGATATAGCTCCTAACCAAGGCTTCAGACAGTATCCTATAAAATTGGATACATCGATTGTCTCATATATATATATACATTCATACATGCAGTGCCCTCCATTAATATCGGCACCCTTGGTAAATATGAGCAAAGAAGGCTGTGAAAAATGTGTCTTTATTGTTTAAACATTTGATATTTTGTTAAAAAATATACACAAAAATACTCTGCCCTCATAGATATAAAACAATTGCAAACACAACATAGGTTTATAAAAAAAATATATTTGCTAAATATGTGTGTGGCACAATTATTGGCACCATGGTGTGATAGTTTTTGATGTTCAGAGTTTTGTACAGTTTACACTGGATGTTTAGCTGAATGTTTATATAGAATTATGCATCAATACTGTGTTTGTGGTAGTATCAATATAATGATGTGTTTAACATTCAGCTGGAAAAAGGATCTACATAGAAACTTTGTGTCAAAAGATATTCACAAGGTAACTTCCCTCCTGTTGTACCCTTAAACATTGGGCAATTATTGGCAATGATACAAGTCAAATTCGTAATAAATGCTGGTCACCAGTATCCCCATATATATGAATTGCATGACTATCAGATTGTAAAGGGTTATCACAGGAATTAAATAATGTTTGTGGTAATATCCATTTAATATTGTGTTTAACATTAAGTTGGAAAAAGGATCTACATAGTAAACATATATCAAAAGATATTCACTAAGTAGCTTTCCTCGTGTTCCTCAGGTAATTATTATTTAACACAAGAATGGATTCATTTTAGTCATAAGCTACATCAATAACTGTAGTGACATATCTGTTAGTAAATGTAAGATCACTTTTACTTAAAGGGATAGGAAAGTCAAAATTTAATTTGCATGATTCAGATATAGGGGACAATTTAACAAGCTCCGTAGGGAGCTTGTGGGCCCGTGTTTCTGGCGAGTCTTCAGACTCTCCAGAAACACAAGTTATGGAGCTGCAGTCTAAAGACCTCCATGCTTGCGGCCGATTGGCCGCGAGTCTGCAGGGGGCAGCGTTGCACCAGCAGCTCACAAGAGCTGCTGGTGCAAAGCTGAATACGGAGAGCGTATTGCTCTCCGCATTGAGCGAGGTCTTGCGGACCTGATCCACAGTGTGGGATCAGGTCCGCAAGACCTTTCTTAAATAGGGGCCAGAGAATGTAATTTTAAGACACTTTTAAATTCACTTCTCTTTTCAAATGTGCTTTGTTCTCTGGGTAACTCTTGTTGAAAAAGAATACACACTTATCCTACACTAGTGGGAGCTAGCTACTGATTGGTGCCTGCAAACATTTGTCTCATGTGATTGTCTAACTAGATGCTTAATCTAACTGCCAGTAGTGCAATGTTGTTCCTGCAGCCAAGGATAATGTCAGGGATTGTGGTTGATCTGTACCTTTAATTATTTTCCACCAATAGTGTTCATTCACCTCCTTTTTAAACACATGCTCTTTAAGCAAACCTTGCTTAGTATTTTGTTATTCACAGGAGTAACACTGAGCCTTCCTGCTCCAGCAAACTGCAGCTTTATTTGATTGCTCTACTCTTACTATCTTACAGGTCTTTTGTGCCTGCTACTTTGGCCATTCTACAAGTAATTGGATAACTTCTGCCTGCACTATATGGGAGACTCACACTGAACTTTTGTTCCTTGCCTAAGTGGATATCGCTACACGCACCAACCTCCAGACTCTGCAACATCTGCACAGTAAACCCAGTTATCTCTATTCATTACCGAACATTCTATCAAGGTATCATTTTGGAATTCAACTAATAATTTATTGTTACCTGGTTTAACTTCTTTATTATTGCTTAATTCCTTCTGGGCACCTCAGCCGGACCGCTGACTTCACACACCCTGCCTCTCCACTACGTGATCTCTCAAGAGGAAGACTCCTCCCCTACTCTGCGTCTACTCTCAGTTACAGACGCCTGGCTTACCGAAGCAGAACAGAAGCTCTACTGTGAGTACGATTACAATTTCTTGATACTCGTTTTGACTGTTAAACATACTGGGTTAATAGATAGACTTACCGGATCACTTCTGAAGTGCTGCTCATAGCATATGCTTAGCTAACAACGGATCTCTCTCTAAATTACTTTTGCCATTGCTTTATTTCCTGTTCAGGTGTACTATGTCCCTTGATCTCTATTACTGGGTCATTGGGTGACAATTATATATTGACTACAAGGAGTTAATAATATATACTTTAATAATCAAACTAAGACACTATACTATTTGATTTCACTTTGAAGCTAGTGTTATCATACTTAATAGTGTTACAAACCTAAACAACTATAATTGTGCTTTTGTTAGCTAATATATTCTTAGATATACTTTTATATCTAAAACTTACATAGCCAATCTGACAGATAAATGCAAATGCAAAAATGTGTCTCTTGTGATTAGCTAACTAGATGTTTCATTGAACTGCCAGTAGTGCAATGTTGTTCCTTCAGCAAAGGAAAAATCCCATTAAATGAACTATTTTATATTTTGATTACATAGATTGTGCTACAGAAGTGCTCCAATTATGTCCTCTCTTGTGGACACATACATCTTAAGCAGAGAGGATTAGCAGGTCTAAAGAATAACTGTTGTTATTCTAATTTTGCAACATACATTACTACCGTTAAACCAATATTTGGCCATTGTAGGCATCCTCCAAAAACTATAAATAAGGTATATCAAATCTCATTTCCGGAAACGATGATACAGCAGTAGCAAACTGATAAATATGTATGATCCCCATTGTCCCACACAAACCCCCTTATTTGTTTTGCCAGTTACGGCTTTATCAAAGGCGGTGGGACGTCACGTTTGTGGGGTTTTATTTACTTCCAAAACCAGAAGTCTCATCTCTTGATTGATGAATGGGTCTTACATCTGTCCATCAAATGTTATCATTCCCTATTGGGCAATTTTGGGATATGATATATCAACTGATAGATTTAAGGTGGATTACATTTCTGAAGGTGGAATTACCTTTTTCATCATATATGATTAACTGAAACTAGGATGTTTGATGTATATATATATATATTTTTATATATATATATATATATATATATATATATAGTTACAAATTATGTTAGAAAGAGAAGAACCACAGTAGGGCTATATGAGATACTGTGTAAAGATGGGGGATTACAGCACTCTATAGAGCTTCATTTTACTTTACTTTGTAGGTGTTTGACTGAAAGCAATTAAGAAACAAACAAACGGATGCACATAAGATCTGGTCAGCGGCAAATTTATTTACATAGTAACAAACATACTGAAAAGTTATTGCAATTTGTCATGGTATAAGCAATTATATTACTACCACTGCAGTGGGATATTCATATCAAGATATATTGCTAAAACAGCTAATATAGTTGCAACATTGTATATTGATCCTGTAAATCAACAAAGGAAAATAGCTAATAATCATGTAGGATTACTTTTGATCATATATACGACCTGTATAAAGTGTCCTCCTTATGATTAAAAAAGTAGAAAGGGACAAGATATTTCCAAAGAGTCCATTTCTGAATGGGCCCAGGTTTTCAGTGATTAGTTCGGATATGGATACTGAATCTTCATGCCGAGTCGGGACAGGTGCTTCCGACCTCAAGCTGCTTGCTGTCTCCACTTCAAAGTCAATTCACCTTTGCTTGTAGGGATATTGACTACACCAGGTGACAGATATTTGTCTTCATACCCTTAATCCGAACTTAGGTACACTGCTGATAGGTGTCTGTCGTCGACACGCGTTTCGCCCCACAATGCTCAGCGAAAGCTAGGGCCTCATCAGGACTACCTGACACCTGTATTCTCCTACCTATTATTGGATTTTTTTCCTAGGGGGGGTGTGTTTATTTCCGGTAAATACACATTTGCAATTGGTTTCCCACAGACAAGCCTCCATAGAAACTTTCCAATTACTAGGAGAATTAGACTTGATACAAATGCATCTTAAATCTGCCGCAGGACACAGAAATCATGTGCTCCGCTAGTCAAATATTGCCATCATATACAACACTAGGTTAGACATGTAGAAAATTGGAAACTTGGATAGAGCAGTAATTTTCAGTAACAAGTTTACTTGATAGTAATTATTTGCTGACCAAATGATTATACCAGCTAGAAAAATAGTTTTTCATTTTGTTACCATAATTAGCCCAGAAAAGAAGCATATTCTATTCTTTCATTTAGACCAGTAGGAGTCATTGTTTTTAATGTATACGTCCACCTGGCTTCTTTTCTAAGGAAAAAATATTTTTGTTTAACACACAAGTATATTAGTGTGTTGATAGAATTTCATTTTGGTGTTTGACTGGGACTGATTTTGAAACAACCAAATATGGCCTTTACACTATCCGATGAACAATGGGAGGCAGAGTTAAAGGAGTCTTTGACTAATACCAACTTAGACAGTAGCGATCTAGAAACAAATGTGTTTAATGCCTTTAAGAAATATAAAGGATGTATAATTAAGCAAGTAAAGCTCAGAGCAGAAAATTCAAGTCTTGTCAACTATGTTGAAAAGAAAATTGTCCCTAGAGGGTTAAGATTATTTCTGGATCCTGGGTTTAATGCAAGAGAAGAAGAGGGTGGCCTAGAGTTTCTAGAAGAATGGAATAGTAAACTATCTGCTTGTGCACTTGATATGATAGACATGCTGATTAAGAGAAATCATAAGAGGCTAGATAAAATTAAAGATGATGTAGAACAAGCACTACAAGTTGTAAATAAATTCGAAAATGATTCAAACTTTGCAAAATTAAATGAAGAAATCAAAACACATATCTCTAGGTTACAAGCAGAAATAAAAGTGAGGAAGTGTAGAAAATTACATAGAGATCAGGAAGACTACCAAAATAAAAAAGTTTATGTCTATAGGTTTGATAAGGGTTCCTACCACTCAGGTACTGATGCTTCTGATTTAGACACAGATACTGAAAGACAGTCAAAAAACGATGCAAGTTCTGGGTTACAAACCACAGATATAGGAGGAGGGGGGGGGGGAAAGAGGAGGTGGAATAAGAGATATGAGCCAACAAGAGAGAAGATACCCTCAACGAAATCAGAGAGGGAGAGGGGAGAATCAATGACAGGGAATGAGAAACAGGGGGAGACCATGAAGGAGACCCTATCAGGGATATTAAAAACTGAGGTTGAAAGTAATCTACAAATTATAAATCTCTCTTCCTTTAGGTTAAATCTGACTCACATTGAGGTTTTAAGAAAGGGACTAACCTTCAGCCCATCAAACAAACTAGATAAGTTTGAACTAGTGAAAGATCTTCACCTTTTTGCTAGAAAAATAGTTCTACATCATACTATGCATCAGCATAAATCAGAACAGAGAAAAGATGAGGAAACACTAAAGGTATTAGAATCCCTCCTGAATGAAAATGAAGATAGGGATGAATCTGTAAAAGGCTGCAGAAACTTAAAAACTAATCTGCAACTAAAATCAACATATATGCCTTCATTAGCACAGGTTCCCATTGTCTCAATGTTTGTTAAAGCGGTTGAGAAAGAAATTGAAAAACTACCTGAAGACTGGATTCAGTCTGACAACCTAAGCTTTAAAGAAAGACAAGCATTAAAAGAACTAAGTACAGCAAAGGGAGTAATTTATAAGCCAGCTGATAAGGGTGGTAACTTAGTCCTCCTGGATGAGTCATTTTACCTTAACGAAGTAAAAAGACAATTAAATGATAGATTACAGTATGAAAAACTTTCAAAAAATCCAATGACATCAATGAAATCTAAACTTCATAGAATCCTACAAGATGCTAAGATGGATGGTCTCATCTCGATAAAAGAATTTCAATTCCTCAGTCCAACTCACCCTGTAATGCCCACTTTTTATGTAATTCCAAAAATACATAAAAATCCTACCAGTCCCCCTGGGAGACAAATAGTCTCGGGGATTGGCAGTATCAGTGAACATATTGGTGAATATGTAGATATTTTTCTTAGACCTTTCCTTCTCTCCCTCCCCTCTTATGAAAAAGACACCCCAGACCTCCTAAGAAAGTTGGATGGTATATCAGTTAAAACAGAAACAATCTTGGTGTCTTTAGACGTTGAAAGTCTCTACTCTTCAATACCACATACAATAGGGATAGAAGCATCAAAACAGTTCCTGAAATCAAGAGGACCAGAGAGCGATAGACATACTGCTTTTGTTGTTGATCTGTTACAATTCATTTTGAACAACAATGTCTTCCAATTTGACAATTCTCTTTATAGACAGGTCAGGGGGATAGCCATGGGAGCAGTTTGTGCTCCGACATATGCATGTCTCCACCTGGGAGCATGGGAGTTGGACATATTTGAAAAATATGGTGAGGTGTTTGACTCCCATGTTTCCATGTGGATTAGGTATGTGGATGACATACTCATGCTGTGGGATGGCCCCTTGGCCTGTCTTCAAGAATTTGTCTCCAATTTAAACAAAAACAACCGTAACATTTTTCTAACGTATGCCTCAAGCACTAAAGAACTGCCATTTCTAGATATAGTGATTAAAAAAGAAGGTAATAAAATCTCTACTGAGAATTACCGAAAAAGTACAGCAACGAATAGTGTCCTGGAGGCATCAAGCAGTCATCCTGAATCTCTAAAGAAAGGCATACCTTTCAGCCAATTGTTGAGATTAAGGAGAAACTGCTCCTCCAGGACAAAATTCAATCATCATGCTGATCAGATGTGCCAAAGATTCATAGAAAGGGGATACTCACGAAAATTGATTAGATATACCCTAAATAAAGTGAGGACAATGAATAGGGATGACCTCCTGTATTCAAAAAAAGAGAAAAAAGTTGAAAATAACTTAAGGTTTATTACAACTTATAATTGCCAATGGCATACTATTCGATCCATATTAGCACAGAAATGGCACATTTTAACACTAGATGAAAAAATAGCAGATAAGGTAGGACAATACCCACTGATGACAGCTAAAAAATCACCAAATTTAAGAAACAAACTAGTTAAAAGTAGATTTGTTAGATCACAGACTGAAACCACCTGGCTAAATAAACATCAACAGGTTAAAGGCACCTATCCCTGTGGACATTTTGTCTACTGTCCATATATCCTAAAAAATAAAACTTTTTGCACCCACACAGGCAAGAATTTTGAAATAAGACACTTTGCAAATTGCAACACAGTAGGGGTTGTCTATCTCTTGCAGTGCTCCTGCCCCCTGTTCTATGTTGGAAAAACGAAAAGAATGCTCAAGGACAGGGTGCAGGAGCACAGGGATGACATTCTCTATGAAAGGGACACAAGTGTAGCTCTCCACTTTAAAGAGGTACACAATAGCAGCACTGTGTCTCTAAAATTTATAGCAATTGATAAAGGGATTACAAATGGAAGAGGAGGAGATGAGGACAAGTGCCTTCTTAGAAAAGAAGCCAGGTGGACGTATACATTAAAAACAATGACTCCTACTGGTCTAAATGAAAGAATAGAATATGCTTCTTTTCTGGGCTAATTATGGTAACAAAATGAAAAACTATTTTTCTAGCTGGTATAATCATTTGGTCAGCAAATAATTACTATCAAGTAAACTCGTTACTGAAAATTACTGCTCTATCTAAGTTTCCAATTTTCTACATGTCTAACCTAGTGTTGTATATGATGGCAATATTTGACTAGCGGAGCACATGATTTCTGTGTCCTGCGGCAGATTTAAGATGCATTTGTATCAAGTCTAATTCTCCTAGTAATTGGATAGTTTCTATGGAGGCTTGTCTGTGGGAAACCAATTGCAAATGTGTATTTACCGGAAATAAACACACCCCCCTAGGAAAAAAATCCAATAATAGGTAGGAGAATACAGGTGTCAGGTAGTCCTGATGAGGCCCTAGCTTTCGCTGAGCATTGTGGGGCGAAACGCGCGTCAACGACAGACACCTATCTGCAGTGTACCTAAGTTCGGATTAAGGGTATGAAGACAAATATCTGTCACCTGGTGCAGTCAATATCCCTACAAGCAAAGGTGAATTGACTTTGAAGTGGAGACAGCAAGCAGCTTGAGGTCGGAAGCACCTGTCCCGACTCGGCATGAAGCTTCAGTATCCATATCCAAACTAATCACTGTAGTCTTTGCGGATATAAGGTGGTTCCGGAGGTGAGCACAAACACAGACACCTGGATACTAACGTATTGAGTGCAGACACTCGGACCGCTACTTACCGCTGTTTTGCGGCTACAAAAAGTGGAGCCGGAGGTGAGCACTAACACAGATACCTAGACTGTTGCTATATTACAGAAGTCTGGAAGAATGTGTTGAAGCAGATACTTGGACCACTATTTACCGCAGTTTCCTGGAAAGCTGCAATTGTCCTGAGTTGTGAATAATAACGGCATTTTGCAACAAAGTATCTTCTATTCATGCTAGTTGTAGAGGACGCATTTACCTTGGAGTTCTAGCATGAAAAATTTTATCGACAAAGATCATGTTCTAAGTAAAGAATGAGCCCGGAAAAATTTAATTCTTGAGTTTCCTTACACCTGAAACCTGGGCCCAGGCAGAAACGGACTCTTTGGAAATATCTTGTCCCTTTCTACTTTTTTAATCATAAGGAGGACACTTTATACAGGTCGTATATATGATCAAAAGTAATCCTACATGATTATTAGCTATTTTCCTTTGTTGATTTACAGGATCAATATACAATGTTGCAACTATATTAGCTGTTTTAGCAATATATCTTGATATGAATATCCCACTGCAGTGGTAGTAATATAATTGCTTATACCATGACAAATTGCAATAACTTTTCAGTATGTTTGCTACTATGTAAATAAATTTGCCGCTGACCAGATCTTATGTGCATCCATTTGTTTGTTTCTTAATTGCTTTCAGTCAAAAACCTACAAAGTAAAGTAAAATGAAGCTCTATAGAGTGCTGTAATCCCCCATCTTTACACAGTATCTCATATAGCCCTACTGTGGTTCTTCTTTTTCTAACATAATTTGTAACTATAAATGTTTTTGGGGGTCTGCACCTGATCTAAGAACAGATAACTACTGCTTGGATCCTAAATAAACAAAATATAATTACTGCTAAACACCTTGGTCTGTTTAAACAGAAAGGTGTCAGTATTCCTCTCCCAATTCTTGTCTTGTAAATTATATATATATATATATATATAAGCCAAAGGTAAAAGTCACTGTTACTGCCCTTTCCAAATTAGTTGTCTTGCAGACAAAAACAAAGTCCGGTAAATATACGTTCTCTGTATCAAAGCAATAAACCTTTAGAGAATATATGTGTATATAAATTGCTTTGAACCACTTAAAACAGCCCGGCTGACCCCCTATAAACGCCTATGTAGATATCAATAGACATATCAGAGACAGAGTGTGCTTCAGAAAACCGGAGGCTTAGGGGGTACAAGAAAGCGGTCAGAAACAGAGTATGCGGTACCTTCAAATCTCGAACATAAAGAGTGAAGACCAGGACCAGTTATCCCAGACGGCGTAAGCGCCTTTACTCACCGCTCCTCTGGACCGCTGACCCCAAAATAGCTCAGTCTCTAGTTTACCTCCGGAATTCACATGTGTGCACTCGATGGTCTCCTCGGCAAAACTTCAAAGAGGCGTCCTACTATGCAGGAGGGGGCGTGTCGTGCGTGCTTCGGCGTTTCGAATCCATACGCTGATCCTAATCGGCTATCGAAAACAGAGTTCCCATGAACCGGCTTCGGAGCTTAAAGTCCCAGACCTGCTGCTGCTGCCCGGAGTAATTGTAGTAAAGTAGAAAAAAGTTGCAAGCAGCGGTCTTAAAAGCAAATAGTCTTTATTGAAATATAGGATAAAAACACTCCATGAAATGGCACAAATGCATGCACAACATTAGTCCGCTAACATGTTTCGGCCAGGGGCCGTAATCATAGCCCCTGGCCGAAACATGTTAGCGGACTAATGTTGTGCATGCATTTGTGCCATTTCATGGAGTGTTTTTATCCTATATTTCAATAAAGACTATTTGCTTTTAAGACCGCTGCTTGCAACTTTTTTCTACTTTACTATATATATATATATATATATATATATATATATATATAAAGAAAGACAGAGAGCGTGGAACAGCAACCAAACAATCAGGCACAGGAGCAAGGAGTCATCCACCCCCTCCGTATCAGTTTAACAGATGTATGTGATTGCGCTTTGGATTCCATTATGCGCAATGATGCAATAAATTGCAAAAATGTCTGAGTTTATGATAAACATTATAGTACATGAAGATAATTATAATACCAATATATATATATTTTTGTGTGTGTTTATGTATCCAAACCACTCAACTAGTATATTCTTGTGTGAATTTATTTGAACCTAATATTAATTTTGGGAATGATGTTTGTGTCCATATATGCCAGACTGTTCCTAGTGATTGATGTGAGATAATCATGTTTGGGGAAAGTGTGTGAGTTGCCCAATAATGAAACAAATTAATTTACTTTGAATGAATCTGCAATGTGATTGTGAATTTTATAATATTAGTTAAATTATCAGTAAAATGTGTACTTGGTGATGACAGTAGAATTTCCCCATGAAGTGTATATAATACTTTTTATATCACGTGGTATCAAAAAATTATAATAGGAGATGAAAGAAAAAGGGAAAAAAGCCAACATTCTATTCCCCAACATTGAAGAAGTTTTGTATTAGAATTGTGACATAACAGACAGTGGGATGCTACAATAGTTATTGTTTTGCCATCTGTTCGATCCTTCTCTGCATTTTTAATGTTTCTGATATGTTCCATCAGATTTTAACAATATTTAACAAAGATTTTTTTTTTTAGTTGTCTTTGCAATTGTTTGATATCCATGAGAGCAGAGTATATGTATTTTTTGAACAAATGATCAAAAGTTTAAACCATAAAGACAACCTTTTCACAGCCTTCTTTTCTCATATTTACCAAGGGTGCCAATATTAGTGGAGGGCACTGTACATATACATATTTAGACATGTGAATTATATATTGAATACACTATTTACTATGCATGATGGTTTGACCAATCAAGACTGCTTATTTCTGCTCCTTTTATATCACTAAATCTATTCGTAAATTATATACAACACTGTGGTTATGTATGATGAACGCATATCTCATACTGCAGCAAGTAGACATATCTGTATAAAAACAAATGGATTTTAAATAGGAAATTGAGATCAAGGGGCCAGAAATAGGCTCTGTCTCCATTGAACTGTAAATTCTTTTACTAATAAGTAGGGTCGAATAGTCCTGTGGACATTCGTTTTGGACAATCAATGTTGATAAGAATGAAAATCCATTAAAATATGGTAATCAAATATTACTTTCATTTTCGAATGTTCATAATAAAATCAAATATCCACATTCAAAATTTCGAATGTAACAGTCGATTTAACAAATACTATTCAAAGGTTCAATAGTTCATGTGGTAGGGAATTTAGTAAATTGATAAATAATAGATTAAAATATAACATATTTGAATGTTTCTATTTTGAATATTGTATAATTAGAATATCACATTTAAAGAGAACATTAGAAATACTATTACAAATATATAGTTTTAATTTATATTCAAATATTGCATAATTCGAATATTACATTTAAAGAGAGCATTAGAAATAATATTACAAACATATAGATTCAAATGTTTGAATTCAAATAGTGCATAATTCAAATCGAATTATTAGAAAAATTGTAATCGAATATTACATTTAAAGAAAGCATTAGAAATACTATTACATAAAACGAATGTAAGAATGTTGTGCAAACATTCAAAATTCGAAACAAATGAATGTGGTAAAATTTGTTTCAATTTTCGAATGTTGCAAAACATTCGCCCATCCCTACTAATAATGTAGGGACTAACTAATTATAATGGTCTTTAATGATAAATGATGATAATAAATATATATATATATATATATATATATATATATATATATATATATATATATCAAAGAGAACAAATGAATACAAGAGGAGGAGGGACCTGCTGCAAGACTTTTGAATATGAATATGACTATATTGAAAATATTGGGGTTTTGAATTATATATATATTGTAAATATTGGGGCCTATTTAACAAATGTCTGTCGGACATGATCCGATCAGCGGATCATGTCTGACAGACATCACTGAATGCGGAGAGCAATACGCTCTCCGCATTCAGCATTGCTCCAGCAGCTCTTGTGAACTACTGGTGCAACGCCGCCCCTGCAGATTCATGGACAATCGGCCGACCAGCAGGGGATTTCAATCAGCCCGATCATATTCGATTGGGTTGATTTCATGCGATCTCTGTCTGCCTCCTCAGAGCAGGCGGACAGATTATGGAGCAGTGGTCTTTAGTCTTTAGACCGGAGCTTGATAAATGGGCCGCATCGTCTTTACTACTTGACTGTGCAAAAATGAGTTCCTTATGTGTTGGAATTATGTAGGTGAGGATGGTTTTCAATAAAGGTATAATAACTCGCAAAGATTTTATATATATATATATACACACACACACACATTTCTGCTAGAATGATTACCGCGTCCTCAGAGCTCTGGTTAACTGTTTTGCAAAACAAAAAAGTGTCACAAAACACATAAAAAATGCATTACTATGTACACTTCTACTTATAATAACACCATCTAATAACAATTAGTATATTGCACACATAAGGGCTGAAAGATATGAGGTCTCGGTTGTTACACATTTTTTTCTAAAGATGTATATATATATATATATATATATATATGTATACATATATTTATATGTTTATGTGTGTACATATGTATTTATGCATTTATATGTGTATATATGCATTTGCAGACATATATACACATATAAACACATACATACATATGTACACATATATAGACATATATATATAAGTGCATTGGAACCCTTTGCAGTTAAAGGGACATGCCACCCACATTTTTTCTTTTATGATTTAGAAAGAGAATGCAATTTTAAACATCTTTCTAATTTACTTATATTATCTAATTTGTTTTATTCTCTTGATATTCTTTGATGAAAAGCATATCTAGATATGCTCACTAGCTGCTGATTGGTTGCTGCACATAGAAGCCTCGTGTGATTGGCTCACCATGTGCATTGCTTTTTCTTCAACTAAAAAAATTGAAAAAATGAAGCAAAATAAATAATGGAAGTAAATTGTAATGTTGTTTAAATTTCTATTCTCTATCTGAATCATGAAAGAAAGATTTTGGGTTTAGTGACCCTTTAAGTAGATGCAAAGATGAAAAAACATATTTATGCAATATTCATATTTAATAAAGTGTTGCATTGTGTACACTGTATTTACTGTAAATATTATACATCCCAATGATCTATCTGCACATAGCAGAATATGTTCTAAGTATTTTGAAATAGATATTCCTGTATATATATACATGTATCTATATCTTTATCTATAAGTAGTAAGAAGTGAATACAGCGCCAACAAGAGGCCAAGGGATAAATATACTCACAGAGAGATAAAAGAAGATTATTTAATGAACCATGTTAAAAAGCATCAGTAATAAAAGACTATATAAAAAAAATGTAAAAAGCACATATAAATAAAATTACAAATACAGGAATATCTTACAGAAGCGGCTCAAAGGGTCAAAGCTGATAATTACAATAAAAACAGAGGTAATAACAGGTGATCAGTGTGAGTGGTACACCAGAATAAGAGTGTATACTAATAAAACAGAATTAGCCTAAGTACAACTGTAGCAAGTGCATCAAGCAAAAAACTAATAAACAATAATACAAACAATAGTGTTCAAAGTTAGTGTTACAAAAATAGTGTTCCAAAAAATAGAAAAATGCACTGCAGTGCAAAAAAAGGGGGGTAGCAAAATAATTGTATAGATACAATCAAATAGTGAGTGAGTGCAAATGGATATAAAAATGCTAGCTGCTTAATCCAGTGAGGTTAAGATATAATTAAATAAAATACACAATATGCAATAACATAAAAAATAAAATACACAATATGCAATAACATAAAAAAAGGGCCTTTCTCAAGACTAGGGCAGAAACGCGTTGACATATTGGTAAGCATTACTTTAATCTTTACTTCATTCTCATATTGGATACACTATGTTGTGAATTTCTTTTTTTACAGGGACACTTTTTAGGATACCATAGGAGCAGCTGACAGGTGCTAGGATCCAATCAGCTACTTCAGCAACCACACTCAGGAATTTGGATCTGTTAAAGTAACTAACATTGGAAGGAATCAATTTCCTCACTTTCACCTTGCTTTTCATCACCCATTTTTTCCATTTTTTAGTTTTGATTGACTTATTTTTGTTCTTCACTAACATTTGTTGATCAACTTTTTGAACACTTTTTTGGATTATATTTTATATTTTTTTTATTTTTTTTTTATGTTATTGCATATTGTGTATTTTATTTTTTATGTTATTGCATATTGTGTATTTTATTTAATTATATCTTAACCTCACTGGATTAAGCAGCTAGCATTTTTATATCCATTTGCACTCACTCACTATTTGATTGTATCTATACAATTATTTTGCTACCCCCCTTTTTTGCACTGCAGTGCATTTTTCTATTTTTTGGAACACTATTTTTGTAACACTAACTTTGAACACTATTGTTTGTATTATTGTTTATTAGTTTTTTGCTTGATGCACTTGCTACAGTTGTACTTAGGCTAATTCTGTTTTATTAGTATACACTCTTATTCTGGTGTACCACTCACACTGATCACCTGTTATTACCTCTGTTTTTATTGTAATTATCAGCTTTGACCCTTTGAGCCACTTCTGTAAGATATTCCTGTATTTGTAATTTTATTTATATGTGCTTTTTACATTTTTTATATATAGTCTTTTATTACTGATGCTTTTTAACATGGTTCATTAAATAATCTTCTTTTATCTCTCTGTGAGTATATTTATCCCTTGGCCTCTTGTTGGCGCTGTATTCACTTCTTACTACTTGTGCATATTTTTTGGAGGTTGGTTAGGATCTCTGTTTGGATACAGCTTGGGGATTACCTTAGCGCTTGTACACACACCCTTTTTCACTATATCTTTATCTATACCAATATATAATTATGGCTACATAGGTATAGATATATATTTTACCAAAAAACATGTGAAATTATTATATTTTCCTATCGGGTTAGCACATTTTACAATATGGGATTGGGTTTGCACACGAGTAGGGTGTTGGTTTTTCCGCCACAATTATTTGCTTCATTGGGGAAATAGGTTATCGTGTACTTAATATTCAAAGTTCAGGTTTTTGCACTTGTTAGATAAGCGCTTTCAACTAAAAAAAACTTCTAGCACAGTTAACAATCTAGCACTAAAGCCTCCCTAAAGGGAATGGAATCCAAATAATATTTAGAGATATGTTACAGCAAAAGCAAATAAGCTAAATCATGAATGTTTATTTTATGTTTTAATTTCCTTGATTGATCCTTTAAATGTGATGTCCTTTTTATTGCTGTATGCTCTGTTTATATAGAATATGCTTAAATGAATTAATAATACAATAATTAACCTATGCATCAGTGCTATGATGTTGCTGTAATTTAAAAATTTAGCATGACAGTCAGGAATAATAATCGTTTTACACATTTACTGAATGATGCTTTATATTGGACCAGCAGAAATCTATTTTTATTAATATAGTATTGTATTTAAATACATAATTCTTTATTTATTAAATGTATTTGTTTTTTTAATATTGCTTCCTATATTTGGCATTTCATATAGAGAATCTGTGAAGTGGAAAATGCCATACACACAGAGGTCTTGGCTAGGCTACATTTCATATGTCATAGGATATATTTGCAGTGTATATGATTTGGTTCCAAGACACCTTCTGGACTCTGAAATCCCATTAACAGCCTTAACAAATAATTCTGTAACACTGGGTTGCCCCAGTGCTTGTTTCCTGGGAAACCGTGAGCCCCTTGGCACTACTGCAAGTATATTGGGAATAAATTCATTAAAATTTTGAGTTTTGTTTTGAGCCATATGTCTGATCTAAGAAAAAGTTCTGTTACAAATTCACAGAAGTGGAACTTGTATATTTTTCTTCTGATGCATCTATACCAGAAATGTGTACTTTATTTTCCAGACAAGGGGTAGCATTGAGCGCAGTTTCTTGAATGAAAGTGCTAGATTAGGAATTGATTTTCCTGAGTAGCCTTATCAAACAATAATTTCCCTGATGTCTTAAAGTCGGTTTGTGTGACCAGATCAGCTTCACCTTGTGCCATTTCCTATAATTACAAACTTTTAAAAGTTACTTTATTAAATATGTGTTTACAAGGACAAATTGCACTGAAAAAACTCAGATAAAATAAGCCATCCAAACACAAAAGAGCAATAAAAAAGGGATATGTGTGTCTTGTCACATGAAGTATTGACAATGCAATACATTAAAAAAAAAAAAAAAGAACCTCAACCACTCATTTTCCTTTTTTGTTGCCAAGTCATTACTAAGCAATAAAATTAAATGTTTTGGTTTCATACCCAGAGGAACAAGATACAATCTAAATACTTTAAGTGGTTCATGGACAACCCATGGACATGAGAAGCAAAACCTTTGTTTGAATTAAAGGGATATTGTCATAGCCATGCACAGCCTATTGCATTAGGATGTGAACCCAAAAGCACAAACACACACACTTAATCTCACATATAGACACTGTCAAACACACACACTCACACACACACACACTTAATCTCACATATAGACACTGTCACACACACACACACTCACACACACACACACACACACACACTTAATCTCACATATAGACACTGTCACACACACACACACTCACACACACACACTTAATCTCACATATAGACACTGTCACACACACACACACACACTCACACACACTCACACACTTAATCTCACATATAGGGGCCCATTTATCAAAGGGCTTGCGGACCTGATCCGACACTGCGGATCAGGTCCGCAAGACCTCGCTAAATGCGGAGAGCAATACGCTCTCCGCATTTAACATTGCACCAGCAGCTCACAAGAGCTGCTGGTGCAACGGCGCCCCCTGCTGACTCGCGGCCAATCGGCCGCCAGCAGGGAGCTGTCAATCAACCCGATCGTATTCGATCGGGTTGATTTCCGGCGATTCCTGTCCGCCTGCTCAGAGCAGGCGGACAGTGTTATGAAGCAGCGTTCTTTAGACCGCTGCTTCATAAGTTGTGTTTCTGGCGAGTCTGAAGACTCGCCAGAAACACGGCCCTTCAAGCTCCGTACGGAGCTTGATAAATGGGCCTGATAGACACTGTCACACACACACACACACTCACACATACACACACACTTAATCTCACATATAGACACTGTCACACACACACACTCACACACACACTTAATCTCACATATAGACACTGTCACACACACACACTCACACACACACAAACGTTTTGACACACAAACGCACACTCTTACACAAACACTCTCCCTTACACAAACATAATTTCTTACACAAACACACTCTCCCACACATATGCACACAGACACAGTCAAATGTATTTCCTCACAAACACACACCCTCACATACACATTTTCCTACACATTCACACAGACACACACAAACTGATTTGGCTTTTCTTTAATAACGATGCTGAACCTGTCAGGACATTTTTCTATTAAAAAAGGAAAAGGGATAAAGGGTGAATTAGTGCAAGTGGTGTTTATAGTAATAAAGATAAGCAAATGACTTACTCTGATTTGTAAATGTTATGTGTATTTTTTTATGATTAGTCAGTACCCTGAAATGCTACTCACTTGCTTTTACCTTAAAAAAAAGTTTAAGAATCACTGAGCTAGGAATTCTGGTTTACAGTCTACCCCCTCCAATGCTAAAGTGTACACACACACACACACACACACACACACACACACATATATATATATATATATATATATATACACTCACATAAATACAAACTCTACACCATGCATGAATATGTAATCACCCTAAACATATACAAAACACGGAAGGGAACTGCACTCTCATACTGGACCGGGTACACATCCCATGACGCTGCAACATGCTCAGCCCTGGGTGCCACTGGCACTCACAGGAAGCTGTGCTGCTCCCAGAGTCACAGGCAGTTAACCCCAGTCAGGTCTGGGTGCAAGAACCATAGGGAAAGTTACAAAACAAATTAATAAAACACACAGAGAAAACCCAGCACTCACTTACAAGCTCTCAGCTAAGATTTAAAAGCAAAAATGGAAAAGTTAGTTATTGCATCTGGCCAAATGGGACAAGCCCAGGTACCTCGTCAAGGTCCTTTCCAATACCTGGGACCCTAAAACAGCCACACAATGCAAGCTTTCAAATCCAAACAAACTGGGAACAAGGGAAGGGTGCACAGGAATATGTAATCACCCTAGACATATACAAAACACGGAAGGGAACTTCACTCTCATACTGGACCGGGTACAAATCCCATGACCCTGCAACATGCTCAGCCCTGGGTGCCACTGGAACTCACAGGAAGCTGTGCTGCTCCCAGAGTCACAGGCAGTTAACCCCAGTCAGGTCTGGGTGCAAGAACCATAGGGAAAATTACAAAACAAATTAATACAACACACAGAGAAAACCCAGCACTCACAAGCTCTCAGCTAAGATTTAAAATCAAAAATGGAAAGGTTAGTTACCGCATCTGGCCAAATGGGACAAGCCCAGGTACCTCATCAAGGTCCTTTCCAATACCTGGGACCCTAAAACAGCCACACAATGCAAGCTTTCAAATCCAAACAAACTGGGAACAAGGGAAGGGTGCACAGGAATATGTAATCACCCTAGACATATACAAAACATGGAAGGGAACTGCACTCTCATACTGGACCGGGTACACATCCCATGACCCTGCAACATGCTCAGCCCTGGGTGCCAATGGCACTCACAGGAAGCTGTGCTGCTCCCAGAGTCACAGGCAGTTAACCCCAGTCAGGTCTGGGTGCACACACACACACATATATATGTATATATACATTCACATAAATACAAACTCTACACCATGCATGTATATATTCGTGCGTACACACATACCTCAAATTATACATTTTATATATATATATATATATATATATATATATATATATATATATATATATATGGAGAAAATAAGAAAATAAACAGATGAGTTAATCCAGCACAAACTAAATTGCAAACCAAATCCAATGATAGAAGAATAAGTCTAGCTGTTAATCCGAACCAGAGAGAGCTTTTATTGGATAATAACTATCTCTGTATATCACATCAATCAAATTATAATGTATATAGAGCAAAAAATGTATTAAGAAATCCAAAAACCCTAGGAAAAATCAGGCCTGATATAACCAAAATATACCGGTATATATACTAAAAGAGTCATTATATTAAAGGCCTAGACCATAATTCACCTCTAGTAAGCAGTAAGAATAAATCATTAAGCAAGTGAACAAATTGGTATCAAAACACAGTAACAAAATGTCAGTAGGATCTCAAAATGCAACATATTGCAGCAACAATAAATAGTGATCAAAAGCCCAGCAACATATATATGCAGATTTGATGAAACACAGATGAAATGTTAAAGCACAAAGTCACTGTAGCTGAATGGTTAGTTAAAGCAGTGTGTTTGTATCCAAAGTTAAACTTGTCACTTTAAAGGCAGCTTGTCATAACATTGATAGTAAATGGTGCATAGTAATTTAAAGCAAAAGCAGATGTTTAAGCACACAAATTTTGCAGCACTTCAAAGCAGCTTGTTATAGCGGTATTAGCTCACAGACTCAACAGCGGTGATATGGTCATATAGACCTACAGTAAAGTAAGCACAGTTGGAACAAGCGATTCAGCAAAGCGTCCTTAATAAATAGACGAAAATTAAGAGACCAGGATCAAAGGCTTAAAGCCCACAGCTCACCAAACCAGGCTCGATGTCTCCCGCTCACCAGACCAAGGTAGTGTGCCCTCCGCGGTATTACGGCCACAATAATGAGAGCTGTCCTTCCGTCTACGTTCAAACCACTTTGCAGGTATACTCCAGCTGTACCATTGAACCGGCCAAACTTTTCCCAGGTTCACGTTCAACGCCTCTACCTTCTTAGAGGCGTCACCTTTACGCAACGCGCGTTTCACCCTCTGACAATTCAAATTGGGCTTTCTCAAGCGTCATACTATTGGTTGCTTCATGGCAACTTATATAGGCTAATCCTTAATTGTAATTTGGTGAAATATTTGCACAGGATTCCTTATTGTATCGCATATATATTTGAAATAACAGTTTCTCCAAATATTAATTGAAAATATACTGAGTATGTCTATATACATATATATTGAGTAAACTTTTTTTGAGAGTGGGAGTTAGAATCAAGGGACATATTTATCACTCGTAAGTCAATTTTTTTTAATTTATATAACCCATAGAAGGAAAAAGTATATATAAAATTAATCAGGTCAAACATTTCACTTTAGATCATTTAAAGAGACAGGAGCATACAACTCGCTATGTGTAATCATTCTATCATAGTAGAAATAATTATAGATTTATGGAGTACTAAAATAGAGAGGGGACATTGAATTTTTCTCATCTTATTACTTAGATTTTTCTGCATATACTTTGTTAGTCAGGTGTCCCATTACTAATCACCAAAATATCCTTTTGAGCGGGTTCTATTTGTACATATAAATATATATATATATACATTTATATATATATATATATATATATATATATATATATATATATATACACTTAAATACAAACTCTACACCATGCATGTATATATTCGTACATACACACATACCTCAAATTATACATTTTATATATATATATATATATATATACACTCACACGCACTGCACGTATGCAGACATATAATAAGACCTAAGTCTTACTAAAGGCCTATTACTAGGCCAAAATGCATTCCAAAATGCATTGGCATATACGGTAAGCCTCCCTTTAGGAGAGAGTCACACTATTTGTTTGACTTTATTGCACTATATTATTGTTTGTCCACAGGCAAACGACTATAGAGGGACTTATTTGGATGTATTCCCCATTCTGTCGCACAGAGAGTATTTTCAATTTTTCTATTATTACTATTTTTTTATTTGTTTTTTTTATAATTTTTTACTTTTATTCCACATATTTTGCATCTTTGTCATACAGCTAAACACTGTTTCGTTTTAAGGATCCACAAATGCACATATACCAGAAAGAATTTTTATATAAACTTCTCATTATTCACAGACTTCATTTTTTGGAGGACTACACCCATACAGCTATATAGACTTGTCATAAGAACTGTTGCTTCATTTATCTATTTGTTTTTTAACTTTATGGTTTAAATTTTACTGATTCAATATTGTTATAAAATGTATCCATGTTTTTAATCATTGTATAGTATAATATAAATATAATTTATAATAAATTATTGTTAGCTACTACTACCTACACACTCCACCGTAGCCTTTTATTTTTTAGGTGCTCCTTGCAATTATTTATAATTTAAATATTAGATAACAGGCTAGATTACAAGTGAGACGCAAACGATTTTGCAAGGGTTTTCACGATTGTTTGCTCTCCGTTTTAAGTACAGTTACACTCATAATAACACTATGTCTAATAAAAAATATTTTTTAAAAATTGCATTAAAAAGTTATAAGGGCTCAAAGATATGAGATCTCGGGTGTTACAAAACAAAAAGCAGAGAAAGGGTTTTAACAATGAGATACATGCATATACATTTCTACTGATATTTATTTATGTATATATATATATATATGTGTGTGTGTACATATGTATTATTTATGCAATATTAATATTTAATAAAGGTTTTAACTATGTATTTACTGTAAATATTTCCCATTCCAATGTTCTGCACATAGGGGATTATTTTCTATGTATTTATACATATATATTCCTATATATATCTGTATATATAGGTCTAAATATAAATTTGTTTTAAAAAAAATCATATATATGTATAAATATTTAATTATGAATAAATAGAACATATTCCGTAACATAAAGAACATTGGAATACAAAATATTCATATTTTCATGTCAGGCTTACGCTAATGAGAATATGTCATGGTGTTTGCGTGTGAGACTACTATGGGGGATTGCGAATTTAGACTTTAAGCACAATTTTGGTTACTGCTGGAAAAAAAACTGTTTACTTATAACTTGTAATATGAGCGCAATCCGACTAGAGTAAAAATGAAAATCCTAGCTGAGTTTTCCCTTTAGTGAAAACGCAAAATACTGTTCCACTTGTAATCTAGCCCAAAGTCAGAACCCCCCCCCCAAAACTATTTATTAGTTATACAATGACCATTTTGTGAGATATGTTAAACAGAAAATGCAGCTCACTATTACATACAGGGAGTGCAGAATTATTAGGCAAGTTGTATTTTTGAGGATTAATTTTATTATTGAACAACAACCATGTTCTCAATGAACCCAAAAAACTCATTAATATCAAAGCTGAATAGTTTTGGAAGTAGTTTTTAGTTTGTTTTTAGTTATAGCTATTTTAGGGGGATATTACAGAGATGCACATCAACTAATATGCTTAATTGGTAGTAGGCTTTCGAGCCTATACAGCTTGGAGTAAGACAACATGCATAAAGAGGATGATGTGGTCAAAATACTCATTTGCCTAATAATTCTGCACTCCCTGTATGTAAGTGGAAGAAGCACAATATTATCAGCACTTACCAACCACAAAGAAAGCCCTTGCAAATGAGACCCAGGCCCTTGTATATAATAAAAATATAAAGAAATATAAAAAATGTAATAATAATATTGGCTCATAAAAGGGTGTGCAGTAAAAGGTCATAGATACACAACAGTGTTTGGAAACTTGTCAGTCGCTCAGAGAACTGTTTAACCCTAGGACAGTAGATTCCTATAAGCACTATGATCAGATACACAGGTTAACATAAAAATGCAGGAATGTTAGTCCTCTCTAGGCTTAGTCTAAAAAGTAAACAGTGTGTTCAGAGGGGATGCAAGCTAAGGACTGTGCAGTATGAATTTATGCTGTGCGCTGGGCTGCCAGGCTTACGTATGGTATAAGAGTAATACAGTCAGACAATTCAGTATGATTTATGTTGTGCCCTACACTTAATTAACATAATTCCTAGCACCTCTGGGGAGCCCCCTCCCCTATACAGAAGAGTAGGAGTAAGTGATGTACTCACAGTTAAATCATTAAAAAGCTGTCCGGTCACACTGAGTATTATGCTATCTTGTGCTAGCCTCCAGTCCTGCGCACATGCTATATCAGTTTCCTCAAAGCAGGTAGGCGGAGATTCTTTAGTATAATGACTTTCAGTAGAGTAGCAGCTAATTGCCATCTGAATCCCTTATGATGTCACAGTGTGCACATGACTGCTTCTAACAAATGACAAAGAGCAGCTCATCAGAAGAATAAAGTGTTGCATTTGCTGCAGCAGTCACAGGTCTGCAATCCTGGTAAGTAAAGGTAAACTTTGATGAATGAAAGCCCTTTTTTAAAAAATACTATTAAAAACAGGGGCACTTTCATTCATCAAAGTTTACAAATCAACCATTTTGATTAAAAACTTACCTTTTTTTTTTTTTCACAGCCAGAGCAGCTTCCCCCTCCTGGAAATCATCTCTTCACACATCAGCAATGACTAATCCAGCTTCCTCCAATCAAAGAATGGCATAGGGCAATAACCACCCTGGGGGGAAAGCTGTGATTGGAGGAAGCCTGATTAGTCAGACTGTTGGATGCTGTTGAGTGTAGGGGTGAATAGGGTGTGCCGAAGCACATTTTGCATACCCCTTGCACACGCCTATGGGTATTGCACTCAGAAATTGTTAATGTCAAAAAAATTATCATACAAAAGCATTTTAACCTCAAAGGAACATGAAACCTAAACATTTTCTTTCATGTTTTAGGTAGAACATACAATTTTAAACAACTTTCCAGTTGACTTATATTCTCAAATTTGCTTCATTCTCTTGGTATCATTTGTTGAAGGAGCAGCAATGCACTTCTGGTATCTAATTGAACACATGGGTGAGCCAATGGCAATATATGTGCAGTCACCAATTAGCAGCTAGAATCTAGATTATTTGCTGCTCCTAAATTTACCTAGGTAAACATCTCAGCAATGGATAACAAGAGAAGGAAGCAAAGTAAATAACAGAAGTAAATTGGAAAGCTGTTTAAAATGTCTAAATCATGAATGTCTAATTATGACTTTACTGTTCCTTTAAAATGAAAATAAAACTACAGCATTGGTTTTGTACTGCCTAATAATTCTTTCTTACAATAGGTGGAGAGGGACACACCTTTGCAAATATGACAAGATAACGTTAATTTATTAAGAGCAAGAACATTAGTTTTATTTTTGTTTGTTTTGTTTTTTTAGCCTGGAATATACAGTGAGGGAAAAAAAAATTTGATCCCCTGCTGATTTTGTACGTTTCCCCATTGACAAAGAAATGATCAGTCTATAATTTTAATGGTAGGTTTATTTGAACAGTGAGAGACAGAATAACTACAAAAAAATCCAGAAAAACGCATTTCAAAAAAGTTATAAATTGATTTGCATTTTAATTAGTGAAATAATTATTTGATCCTCTATCAATCAGCAATATTTCTGTCTCCCATGTGTCTTTTATACAGGTAACAAGCTGAGATCTCTTAAAGGGAGTGCTCCTAATCTCAGCTTGTTACCTGTATAAAAGACACCTGTCCACAGAAGCAATCAATCAATCAGATTACAAACTCTCCACCATGACCAAGGCCAAATAGCTGTACAAGGATGTCAGTGACAAGATTGTAGACCTACACAGGGCTGGAATAAGCTACAAGACCATCGCCAAGCAGCCTGGTGAGAAGGTGACAACAGTTGGTGCAATTATTTGCAAATGGAAAAAACACAAAATAACTGTCAATCTCCCTCGGTTTGGGGCTCCAAGTAAGATCTTACCTCGTGGAGTTTCTACACAGGAAGATCTTTTTAATGATCTCAAGGCAGCTGGGACCATAGTCACCAAGAAAACAATTGGTAAAACACTACGCCATGAAGGATTGAAATCTTGCAGCTCCTGCAAGGTCCCCAAGCTCAAGAAAGCACATGTAAAGGCCTGTTTGAAGTTTGCCAATGAACATCTGAATTATTAAGAGGAAAACTGGGTGAAAGTGTTGTGGTCAGATGAGACCAAAATCGAGCTCTTTGGCATCAACTCAACTCCCAGTGTTTGGACGAGGAGGAATGCTGCCTATGACCCCAAGAACACCATCCTCACCATCAAACATAGAGGTGGAAACATTATGCTTTGGGGGTGTTTTTCTGCTTAGGGGACAGGACAACTTCACCGTATCAAATGGACTATGGACGGGGACATGTACCATCAAATCTTGTGTGAGAACCTCCTTCCCTTAACCAGGGTCCTGAAAATGGGTTGTGTATGGGTATTCCAGCATGACAATGACCCAAAACACACGGCCAAGGCAACAAAGGAGTGGCTCAAGAAGAAGCCCATTAAGGTCCTGGAGTGGCCTAGCCAGTCTCCAGACCTTAATCCCATAGAAAATCTGTGGAGGGAGCAGAAGGTTCGAGTTGCCAAACGTCAGCCTCGAAACCTTAAAGGGAAATTACAGCTAAAATGTTTTAATTTATTAATGCATAGAAGTCACACATCAGTTTTGAATGAGATATATAAAAAACTAATTAGTGAAACATAAAATATTGTTTTTATTCACACAAAATGCCTTTTCGAAGTCCTCATGACAAGTTTAAAAAAAAACCCTCAGGAAAAACCTTATTTTCAGAATTTTGTAGGCTGCTGACGCTGTCCAATAATTTTCAGTATGTAAATTAGTCACTAATAGCCAGAGTGTGCACATATTCATGCACATTAGCTATTATTTTCTTCACCTCACTAAAGGTATATACCAGGAGGTGGTAGGCAGATCCATTTGTGTATATTTTTAAAATTAAGTGTATATATACTGTATTATATATAGCTTGGGGCTCATTAATGTTTGTAAAGTATTGCATTTAATTTTAAAAAAAGATGCAACAGAAAAAAAGAAAAAAATTAAGTTAATGATTAATTTAGGTAGAAATATTTACCTACCTATAGTTATATTGATAAACAAATCTGTATTAAGAAATTACTTTAACTGAAGCACTTAAAAAACAATACTTACTAAGGCTGTTTGCTGGTAACAATGCAGCTGAGAACTGTCAGCATTACGGAGTGAAGCGGTAGTGTGCAACGTCACAAATGCACTGCACATGCGCACTGGATGCATGTTACCAGAACTTGTTCATGAAGCGCATCCATGGTCGTATATTAATACGACTTAGAGCATTTGCTATGGTATGGATAAAAAAACAAGGAGCAGTGGAAAAATTATAATTTTAAAAACGCTATATATAGAAAATGAAGCATTTAAGTAAAATAGTATATACTGTATTGCAAAGTGAAATGTTTTTTAAATAATCTGCACATTAGATAGTTGATAGAAAAGTGCTGGAATGTCCCTTTAATGACTTGGAGAGGATCTGCAAAGAGGAGTGCTACAAAATTCCTCCTGAGATGTGTGCAAACCTGGTGGGCCAACTACAAGAAACGTCTGACCTCTGTGATTGCCAACAAGGGTTTTGCCAACAAGTACTAAGTCATGTTTTGCAAAGGGGTCAAATACTTATTTCACTCATTAAAATGCAAATCAATTTATAACTTTTTTGAAATGGGGTTTTCTGGATTTTGTTGTTGTTATTCTGTCTCTCACTGTTCAAATAAACCTACCATTAAAATTAGACTGATCATTTCTTTGTTAGTGAGCAAACGTACAAAATCAGCAGGGGATAAAAAATGTTTTTCCTTCACTATATATACTGTATATATATATATATATATATATATATATATATATATATATATATATATATATATATATATATATATATATATATATATATATATATATATATATATATATATATATATATATATATATATATATATGACCCCTCCGCTTTTACATGGAAAAAAAGCCCAGCATGTATAAATGTTATAGATCGTGGCGGCATGGTCAATTGATGTTTGAGGATGAAATTCTAATAAACTACCATCTAAGGTCAATTTTCTTTTTAATCCTCTGAAGAATCAGTGAACATAAGATGGTTAGAATGAAATATTTTTGACTCCCAATATCTTAACCTTTAACTTTGAAGAAGCTAAGGTCTGCAATAAGATGGCCATTGGTAACAAAAACATTAAAATGAGCAATTGTTCTTTATACAGCCTAAAGCTTTCTCTTGTTCATATTACACTGTTGTTGTGGGAGTTAAGGTTATTGATGATGGGTTTCTGGGGAGTCGAGAATAATTGTGGATCAGTGTTGCATCAATATGGAAAATAATTGTAGTAAGTGTACTTGCAGTGAGATAATATGCAGCGCTAAAATGGAACGTCCATGATTCATGATTCAGATATGACATGAAACAACTTTCTAAATTACTTATTTTCTTCATTTTCTTGGAATCTTTTGTTGAAAAGCAGGGATGTCTTCTTAGGAGCCTGCCCATTTCTGGAGCACTATATGGCAGTAATGTTACAAGAATGTTATTCATTTGCAAGAGCACTAGATGCCAGCACTATTTACTGCCATGTGGTGCGCCAGATGCCTACATAGGCATCTCTTCAAAACAGAATATTATGGGAACAAAGTAAATTTGATAATAGAAGTAAATTGGAAACTCTTTACAAACTGTATGCTTTGTCTGAATCACAGAAGAAATTATTTGGGTTTCATATCCCTTTAAGCATTATTTATGCAGTTTGAGGGGTTTTTTATTAGGCAGTTAGTGTAAATACTGTGCATGTGCCACATTCTACCACTAAAATGTAACATTATAATAGCCCCAGAGTGTTATTAATGGTAGAAAGAGGGTTTCATGAGGTAGATGATTAGATGATTGCAAACAGATTCCAATTGTATATACAGGTTTATCTTTGTTGTACCTCAATTTAAGGACGAGATTCTCAAAAGCTCACCGGCATGGAGAGAAATAATCATCTTATTATGGTTAGCGTTATATTGTAAAGCAAGTGTCTATCCTTCACATAAAGCATATTAGTGAGCTCCCCTTCATTTTTATTTTACTACTCTACTGCTACTACTACTAATAATAACAATGATAAAAATGTACCTAGCTTGTAAGGGTAAAAATGTAAATGGTCCATTTTACTAATCTTGACTCAGTGGATATTATTTTAGTCAACAGTTTACATCTATGTAAGTATATGTATCTTGAAATAATTACCAAACAAAAGTAAATATTAAAATACATATAACAAATTATTCTGGTTGTCAAAGTAAGAAAAAGTAAAATAACTGTTGTTTGTTTGTGGTATATTTATTTATTTATTTTATTTATTATCAAAAAGAAAGTCTGCACTTAACTATAAATACAAACTTAAAAACATCTAGATTAATCCAGGGGAAATGTGGGGCACAAATTACTAGAAGGTAATTTAATAATTTAATATTATATATTACCTTATTTCTCTCTTATGCTGTTTTCAGGCTTATGTATTTTTTGCTCCCAGTAGTTAACCAAAAGGAAATGATTGACATATTGTTGAATCAACATATTCTCAACATGTGCATGCAAATCTGCTTTCAGTCAGCACCCAGACTGATTGCCCTTCCTGTTTAAAGGAGTTTAATTCCTATAAGAGCTGCTGTGCATCATAGCTAAATAGTCATATTGGTATAAGTTCAATGGACCATTTCATACTTTTAAGTTGCTTATGTTTTTTGAATAACATTGGCTGTTTCATATTCCCATTCACAATACTAGTCCCTGGAAACAACAACTTTGAATATTAAAGGGATAGAAAGGTCAAAAATAAAATGTGCATAGGTGCATTTCAATTTGAAATAGACATATTTTTGCAAAATACTTCCATAAGCAAAAATGCTTCTGATAAAAGTTACTACTGTTTTTATGAGGCATACACACATATTCTTTAAAAGCACGTGCACCAGTATTCACACCTTCTCAGAGAGTCAGAAGTGTCTTGTATGACACAAATTATGTCTTCAGAAACAAAACACACCACTGACAGCTCTCTATGCATTCATAGGGGTAAATTTATCATGGTGCGGACAGACATGATCTAATAGCGAATCATGTCCACCGCACATCGATAAATGCCGACAGCATACGCTGTCGGCTTTTATCATTGCACCAGCAGCTCTTGTGAACTGCTGGTGCAATACCGCCCCTTACAGATTTGCGGCCTATTGGCCACTAGCAGGGGGTGTTAATCAACCCGATCGTATTTGACCGGACTGATTGCTGTCCACCACCTCAGAGGTTGCAGACAAGTTAAGGAGCAGCAGTCTAAGGACCGCTGCTTCTTAACTTCCGCTTCAGCCGGAACTGAAGTGGAGTGGGTCGGAAGCAGTATCTGCTGCTTCATAAATCGACCTCATGGTGTTTGAATACTGGTGCACAGCCACTTACGGGATAGTCTAGCCCGGAGGATGAATAGAGGAAGGGCTTTTTGACCCCCACTTTATGGGAGCGATGGTAGGCTCCGCTGTGGGGGTGGAGGTGGATAGGAGGAGATAAATACTCCTCCCCTGCTGACGGTTGGCACTTGCAGAGTTTGAGCAGCACGGAAGGGGGAAGTTTTACTCACCGGTGACTTACCTGGAGCGGATGGAAGCCCTGCTGTCTGAGTTGCTGGCGGTCGCCAGGCAGAACGGCGAAGAATGGATTCAGGAGCGGCTGAGTGGAGGTGCGGCGGCAGTCGGTGTCCCACAGGAGGAGTCGGCGAGGAGCAGGACCAGAGGACGGCCAGCCAGGAGGTCGCGGCCACCGGAGCGACTGAGTCTGGAGATCGACGTCGCCAGGTCCAGAAGAGGAAGCGCGGGACCTGGGCGGCTAGCAGATGCAGCGGTGTTGCCGGATGGCGGGAGAGGTTGTCGAGGAAGAGGTGGGGCCGAGTCGCGGCCTAGCACGGCGCCGGTGGCTGACGTCAGTGGCGGACGGCGTCAGGAGGAACCAGGCGCTGGAAGAGGCAGACGGAGATCGTTGAGGAGCGGGACCGGCGGCGAGGAAACAGGTGAGTGCCGCTGAGGTATCGAAGATTTTGGCGGTAAAAGGGGAAGTGAAAGGCATTGGGGAATGGTGGATGCCATTTTCAGGGAGGGGGGTTTAACGGGGGATTTTGGGGGCACATGGGGGCTCATGGCAGGGATAAAGCTGAAGGGGGGGGACCTGATTTGAAGGGAGGGTATGTGTGAGGAGTCGGGGATAAGGCTCCGGGGGAGGCTTTAAGGTGCACTGAGTTATCGAAGATCTTGGCGGTACAGTAGAAGAGAAAGGCATTGGGAAAATGTGGATGCCATTTTCAGGGAAGGGGGCTAACGGGGGTTTTTTGGTTAGTGGGGAACTATGCTGCATTGAATTCAGAAGGTCGGAATTTCAAATCCACCGGTGGCTAAGTGTTCTCCATTTGGGCACATGGCGGGGATAAAACTGCAGGTGGGGGCATGATTTTGACGGAAGGGTTTGTGTGTGGAGTCGGGATAAGGCTCCGGGGGGGGCTTTAAGGGCGGTGAGGCCATTAGGGACTGTCACAGGGATGAGGGCCGCAGTTGAGGGGTTAGTTTGGTTTGCGCAGGAGGGTACAGTAGCGGTGGGGGAGGATGGAGGTTTGTAGTTCCGTGAGCCGGGATAACGCTCTAGGTGGGGGCATAGGGGGTGGATTTTAGGGAATATTGGGTTTTCTGGGGTTAAGGCGAGGCAGGACGTGGCCTCTGTGGGATAGGAAAGGGGTGAGAAGGGGTATAGGAGAACTAGGTTTAATTTAGTCGGGGGGTATTTCAGGATATCCGTATGAGGGGGGGGGTCCAGGCTGGTTATCGGAGGGTAGGGTGAGGGGTTGGGTGGGTGGTTTGTCATGGTAGGCAGCGGGGGGGGGAGGGTTTTTGAGAGCCAGGAGCACTGTATTAGGATATGGTGGGCGGTAGTCGGTTTTGTGGGTTAGAGGTGAGAAGGCATAGGGGCATCTGAGGAGAAGGGTAAATTGTAATTGTAAATTCGAGGGGCTAGGTGTCGAGTGCGGGGAGTTGGCTAGGTATTAAGCACAGGGGTGGGGGTTACTGGGTTAGGTCTAGGCGGAGGTGGGCAGCAATAAGCTGTAAGGGGAGGGGGGGGTGTTAGGGGCGTGACCAGGAGGGATGGAGGTTGCGGCTAACAGGTACGCTGGGGAGGGGACAAGTGAATGGTGGTTAGGGTGGGTTTCTTATAGGGTATGGCAGGAGTATGACCGTAGGTGTGGGTGGGCGGAGAGGGCTTTAGGTTGTTTGGAGTGGGCGGGTCTATATAAAAAAAAAAAGAGGAGAAAGAAGGTTATAAAAATAGGTGGTTAAAAGGGGTTTTGATGATGGGGAGTGCATGGGGGGACGGCCTGAAGGGGTGCAGGGAAGTTTGTAGGCAGCTGAGTCACAGGGGTTTAAGACGGGGAATATATTGAAACAATTTTTGGGAATAGCAGGACAGGGTGCAGGGTGTTTAACTTTTCTTCTGGTTTTAGGGTCTGTCACGGGAAGCAGGAGGGGTGTGGAGGCTACGGAAGCCAGGAGGAGTGGCATTGGAGAGCGGCAGGAGGATATCACGGATCCACCACTAGAGTTGGAGGCCAGTGGGAACTTTGAAGAGGAGGACGCATTGGAAGGAACGTCGTCGGGTCCGGTTACGGTTGGCCAGGTAGGGGGTATGTCCGCCCTGGTGCAGCTGCTTCAAATGTTGTCTCCAGGAGGGGTAGGGCAGGGGGAGGGAGGCAGGGGGGCGGAAGGGGGGGAAAGGGGTGCATTGACAATGTCTTCACAGTCTGTAGGTGCAGGTAGGAGGGAGAGGGGCTCATCGCCCACTGTCAGGATAGGAGTTTCCGGCGGTCGCCGGAGGTCGAGATCGCCGATACGGCGGCCCCAGGGAGGAGGCAGGTCTGGGTCGCCATCCCGAGCGCGGGAGGAAAGAGAGCGAGACAGGAGCAGGCACGGCAGGGGGCGTTCTCCTGCCAGGCGAGGCGACGTACGGAGGAGACTGGACAGCAGCAGAGGTCCTGAAAGCAAAAGGAGGGAGCAGAGGAGGGAGCAAGGGACGGAGTCGGCACAAATCACAGTGGCGGTGCAACAGCCTACAGGTGAGGGTACGGCTGGGGGTGCGCCAGGAGTGACTGTAGTGGAGAGTGGAGAGAGAGGAATGATATTGGCAGGGCTGAAGGGGTTATTGGCGGCATTGGAAAAGCCTAGCAGCGGGGGGGTCACGGTTGCGGTGGCATGGGTTGCCCCTGGTTCAGGGACGCAGGGCGTAGTAGCGCCGGGAGTAGCAGCAGGTTCACAAGAGGTGGTAGCACCAGTAGTAGCAGCACAGAGTAGTGGCGCCGCGATACCAGCTGAGTTACCGGCGGCGGGTAAGGAGGTGCTTAGAGTTCTGGAAGGGGCGCTTAGGAGGCCGTGTTTATGCTCGGTGGGCCCGCTGGGTATTCATCTAACGGCCGAGTTGCGGGAAAAGATAGGGAGGAGGGAATTTGTGGAGATATTCTGCCTTTTGCCCTTGGAGCATGTGTTAGAGGTGAAGGAAGATGAGAAGGAGAAGGGAAAAAAGGAAGAGGAGGAGAGGAAAAAAGGTGGAGGAAGTTGCCCAAGACATTTGCGAATTGGTCACGGGCTTTTCGGATTTTAGCTAGTGTTTTTTGCGAAAAGTTCCCCGAGCAGGGGGCTTCCCTTTTTTGCTATTATGAAGAGATAGCTAGTGCCTTTGGGACTTATGGGGGCATGGCCTGGTGGAGATATGATGAGGGATTCAGGCAGCGAATGGCAGTTCGTCCGGAGATGCGCTGGGACGATAGGGATATGGGGATATGGTTAGAAATGATGACCCCGTTGCGGGGGGCTCGTTCCTTTCGGAGTTCGGGACAGTCGGGGAGCATCCCTGGAACCAGCACAGGAACTGGAACAGCTATCCGAAAAGGGCTGTGCTTCCAGTTTAATGAAGGGCAATGTAAGTTTGGATCCTCGTGTAAATACAAGCACGAGTGTTCGGTGTGCGGTGGGATCCATTCCGGGGCGAAGTGTTTCCGGAAGAGCAGAGGGGGTAACAGGCCAGGGGAATTGGGTATACCGGGCACGGACGCCGGTGAAAGTAAAAAAGATGGTCCCCTGGCTCGAGGCGTACGCCAATGAGCGGGGGCATGTGGGGGACGCGGAGTTGCTCTTGACGGGATTTAGTTCTGGGTTTTTGATTCCTTTTAAGGAGCAGGAAGAATCGTCCTTCACAGGGAATTTGAAGTCAGCAAGGGAATTTCCGGAGGTGTTGAGGGAGAAGTTGGGAAAAGAAGTCAGAGTCATACTGGGGAGGATGGCGGGTCCATTCAGACTGCCTCCTCTCTCGGGACTGAGGGCGTCCCCTTTGGGGGTGGTTCCGAAGAAGACCCCGGGGCAATTTCGGATGATACATCATTTATCCTACCCGCGGGGTATATCAGTGAATGATGGAATTGACCTGGAATTGATATCAGTGAAGTATGCCTCTTTTGACAAGGCAATCTCGGTCGTGAGGAAGGCGGGCCGGGGCGCGTTGTTGGCAAAGGCGGACGTTGAATCCGCTTTCAGACTATTACCGGTTCACCCGAGGTCTCATCACCTCTTGGGGTGCAAATTTGAGGATCGGTTGTATGTCGACCTCTGCCTCCCGATGGGCTGTTCAATTTCCTGTTCATATTTTGAAAGGTTCAGCTCGTTTGTGGAGTGGGTGGTCAAAAAGAGGTCGGGGAAGGTCTCAGTAGTGCATTACTTGGACGATTTCCTTTTTGTGGGCCCGGCTGGGTCAGGTGTATGTGAGCTCCTGGTATCGGTTTTTGGTGAAGTGGCTCAGGATTTTGGTATTCCTGAGTTTTCTGGGGATCGAGATTGATTCGATCAGTATGGAATGCAGACTCCCGGAGGACAAAGTCCGGGATCTGCGGGACGTGATTGACGGGGTCCTGAGCAAGAAAAAAGTCTTACTGAAGGATCTGCAATCGTTGTTGGGCAAGTTAAATTTTGCTGGTCGGATTATTCCCATTGGTCGGATTTTCTGTCGCAGATTGTCACTGGCTACGGCTGGAGTTTCTAATCCCAATTTTCACATCCGCTTATCGTCGGATATGAAGGAAGATTTGAAGATTTGGCAAATCTTTATGGAAGACTTTAATGGAACTTTGTTGATCCAGGAGGCTGGTTGGTCGGATGACCAATTGTGTTTGTTTACAGATGCGTCGGGGGCCAATGGATTTGGGGCTTTTCTGAATGGTATGTGGTGTGCGGGGGCCTGGCCGGAGGTTTGGGTGGAATGGGGTTTGACAAGGAATCTGACATTTTTGGAGTTGTTCCCATTGGTGGTAGCTTTGTGAATTTGGCCTGAACATCTCAGGGACAAAAGGGTTTGTTTCCACTCTGACAATTTGGGGGTGGTGTGGGCGATTAATCGCTTGACGGCGAATTCTCCGGCCGTGATCCGTTTACTGAGGGCATTTGTGTTGGAATGCTTGAGGTGTAATGTATCATGGAGGGCGGTACATGTCCCTGGACGGCTTAATGTAATTGCTGATTCTTTATCCCGGTTCCAGTGGGATCGATTCCGAGAGGTGGCTCCAGGGGCGGATGCGGAAGGTTGGGAGTGCCCGGAAGATCTGTGGCAGCTTGGCTGCCAGGAACAATGAGTCTGGTACAAGGGCTTACGTCCGAGTGTGGAAGTTGTGGAGGATTAGAATGGAGCTGGATTATCAAGAAGGTACTATGGAGGAGGAGATGAGATCTTTGGTGGAGTGGATAAGATGCTGGGGGAGGGAAGGGCTGTCACCCTCAGAAATACGGAGGAGGATGGCAGCTTTGGCGTTCCTGTTCAAACTGTTGGGACAGGTAGATTTGACGAAAATCTTTGTGGTACGGATGGCGGTGAAGAGTTTGTGTAGGAGGAAGGCGCGGGCAGATGGTAGGCGGCCGCTAACATTTGCCATTTTAGAAGGTGTGATTGGGAGGCTGGGGGGTATTTGTTCCTCAGGTTACGAGGAAAAGTTATTCAAGGTGGTATGCGTACTGGCTTTTTTCGGAGCATTTAGGGTATCGGAGCTAATGGGGAGGAATCGGGGGGACTTAGGAGGCTTGGCAAGGCAGGACGTGGTGTTGCGGGAAGGGTTGGTGGAGCTTTGGGTGAGGAGGTCCAAGACGGATCAGGAAGGGAGAGGTGCCACGGTGGTGCTTCGTGCGATTGGGGGCCGATGCTATCCGGTTGGTTCGGTCCGGGAATTTTTTGAGGTATCAAATAATTCATCGGGTCCACTGTTGGTGCACAATGATGGGATGCCCTTATCTAGGTATCAGTTTGTGGCGGTGGTGCGAAAGGCATTAGTGGCGATGGGGTTGAGAGGGGAAGATTTCAGTTCACATTCATTTCGAATTGGGGCAGCGACGGAGGCAGCATCTCTAGGTTTGGATGGTGGGGTGATCAGAAAGATTGGCAGATGGAGGTCTGAAAGATTTCAAGGGTACGTGAGGCAGGGGCTGGTGGTACAGCCAGAGGGTTACTGATAAGTGGAATTCCTTGCTTTATTTGACAGGGCCGGTGTCTTGCTGGATCTTAGGGCACTCCTACATTTTTTGGGTGAGGAAAGCGGCAGCTGTTAAGGACAATGGGTTGCAATTGGGTTTCTCCAGGGAACAGGTGCATATACGGTGGTTGGGGGTCCGAGGTATGAAGTGGGCCCAAGTGGTCGGTAAGGTATCAGAATATGCCAGGGTGTTTCCCCCCCCTCAGTTGTTAGTTCTCCATGTGGGAGGGAACGACTTAGGGTGTATGCCTCAGAAAGATTTGTTATGGGGAATGAAGAGTGGGATTGATAGGTTGTTATCACTGTTCCCGGGTATCATTTTAGTGTGGTCGGAGATTGAGAGTAGGGTGATATGGCGGTCAGCTTGGGACACCAGGAAATTAGAAGCTTCCAGACGGAAAGTAAACAGGACAGTCAGTGGGTATATTAGGAAGCTGGGCGGAGTGAGCCTTAGGCATGTGGAATTTGAAGGGGAGTCGGGCAGGTGTTTCTATTTGAAGGATGGGGTCCATTTGAATGAAGTTGGTCTGCACCTGTTCAATTTCACTATTAAGGAGGGGATCGAAAAGGCCTTGGCCCTGTGTGGCGGTACTCGCTGAAGGCGAGTGGTGGCGGGGTGCTTGCTGAGATCTGTTGAGGCTTATGCCTGATAGATAGTAGCTGGTACTTCTGTCGGTAATAGAAAGTGGAAGGTGATGGTGGACGCCCCGCCCCTGAAAAGGGGTGGGGGCTTATGGAGAGGTTAAAGGCAAGCACTGGGTGAATTGTTAGATATGAGGTTGTAATGTTTATAAAGTTTAACTTGTGTTGTTGTTTTAATAAACAGGCTGCGGCCTTTTCTACCCCATAAAGTTTGTTGTGTCTTATTGTGAATGGATGGAGTGGACTCAGAAATGGGGGGTCAAGTCTAGCCCGGAGGATGAATAGAGGAAGGGCTTTTTGACCCCCACTTTATGGGAGCGATGGTAGGCTCCGCTGTGGGGGTGGAGGTGGATAGGAGGAGATAAATACTCCTCCCCTGCTGACGGTTGGCACTTGCAGAGTTTGAGCAGCACAGAAGGGGGAAGTTTTCCCGCCCTCCCTCCCCAAGATTAGAGGCTAGTTGGTTGTCGCAGCTACGGCGGGGTGCTTGCTGAGATTTGTTGAGGCTTACGCCTGATAGATAGTAGCTGGTACTTCTGTCGGTAATAGAAAGTGGAAGGTGATGGTGGACGCCCCGCCCCTGAAAAGGGGTGGGGGCTTATGGAGAGGTTAAAGGCAAGCACTGGGTGAATTGTTAGATATGAGGTTGTAATGTTTAGAAAGTTTAACTTGTGTTGTTGTTTTAATAAACAGGCTGCGGCCTTTTCTACCCCATAAAGTTTGTTGTGTCTTATTGTGAATGGATGGAGTGGACTCAGAAATGGGGGGTCAATATATGTGCATGCCACTGAAAAACAGTAGTAACTTTTATTAGAAGCATTTTTGCTAATAGAAGTATATTACAAAAATACTTGTATTTCAAATTTAAATACACCCATGCACATTTCGAACCTTTCTATCCCTTTAATGATACAGAATAGCTGCAGTTGAAAGTGGACAACATATATATTTACTATTTACAAATGATAACAACATGCACGAACAATAGCATGTTTCTATCCAGATAGCCAAATCTAAACATTTCAAAATATCTTTGTGTCCTTTCTACCTTTCTCTTTGTCTTCTCTATTATGTTCTTAGATTGCTCTAACTCATATTTTTATTTCCATTAAAGGGACACTGAACCCAAATTTGTTCATTTGTAATTAAGAAAGAGCATGCAATTTTAAGCAACTTTCTAATTTACTCCTATTATCAATTTTTCAGTACTCTGGACAGCACTTTTTTATTGGTGGATGAATTTATCCACCAATCAGCAAGGACAACACAGGTTGTTCACCAAAAATGGGCCGGCATCTAAACTTACATTCTTGCATTTCAAATAAAGATACCAAGAGAATGAAGATACTTTGATAATAGGAGTAAATTCGAAATGTTCTAGAAATTTCATGCTCAATCTGAATCACAAAATTAAATATTTGGGTACAGTGTCCCTTTAATACAAAATTAAAAATCAAATCAGTTTTAATTTTTTTGCCTTCTTTTAGATCAATAGTAGTGAGTAAAATGTGTGAATGTTTGTTTGAAATTGGTGGACTTGAGTCTTAATTCAAACTCTGGTGCCCATCACAGCCCATTAGAAACACTTTCAAATAATTATCAACAGAAAAGCCCTATTAACGTCTATGGTGATTTTTGTTTTTTGATGATAAATTATTTGATCAAAATTTCCAAAGAATTGTGATTGACCCCTTTATTAATATGCACCTACATAACATATCAGCCAGTATTATATTTTTTTACAGCCATAATGTATTTTACATGTATTACATGTCAAGTCTGATTGTAAAAACACATGCTGGAACATAACAATTGAAACAAAAAAAATATATATAAAATGAAATGAAAATTTGAGTTTGACCTGCATTTCTTTATGGGATTCCATTCTTTCATCTTTTTTGTCTTGAAACCTTGTTAAGTTTTGAAAACAAACCAGTACTTTCTATTTCTTTTTGCTGGACCTGAAGGTCTGAATAAATAATATTTTTGTCTTCTTTCTGACAACCTCCTTTACTTATTCCTTGAAAGGATTCTCTGAAACCTTACATTCATAATAAAATACCAAGATGAAAAAAACTGCATATATCTTTGCTAAACATATTTAATAAAATAACATGATAGATTTGCAGAAGATGCAGCTAATGTCTAATGTAGTCTGTGGATGGAATTATTATCACACACTTTGAATTCTGATATTCTGTATTCCTCACAATTTGTTCTGTCTGATATTTCAACTAGAGAAGAACTTAAATTGTTAATAATAATTTGAACCAATATAGGACTGTTGGACCAAAGTCCAATAACCATACTTTAAATAAATAAATACAAATCTTTACTGTATACTTTAAATACATTAACAGTAAGTGGACATATATAGTATTGACATATATAGTAGTCACTTGCAATCACAGCACAGACATTACATCTGCCTCGGGTGCAACTTAAGCATTACATATTCAATGAAGAAAGGTACTCACCAGGGCTTTTTTTTATTTTTTTTTTTTTTAAATATGGTGTGTTTGTTCAGCAAACCATCTGCTGTGTGCAACAGCAGATGCTTTGGTGAATAAAAACACTGTATTTGAAAAAGCCCAGGTAAAATAAAGGTGCACACTATTTCAAGGTACTTTATCAATGTCCTAGTCTCCAGCCAAGAAATGTGCATAGACCAATAAAAACATTCACCAACTTTTAATATTATCAGTCAAACTCTAGTATACTTATATCCAAGATGTTTGTCATTGAACATTAGGGATACCACTGCAACTCATGGTATCAACATTTAAAGGAACATTAAACCCAATTTTTTTTTCCATGGTTTAGAAAGGGCATGCAATTTAAACAACTTTCTAATTTACTTCTATTTTCTAATTTGCTTCATTCTCTTGATATTCTTTGCTGAAAAGCCTATCTAGATAGGCTTAGAAGCTGCTGGTTGGTGGCTGCACATAGATTCCTTGTGTGATTGGCTCACCCATATGCATTGCTATTTCCTAAACAAAGGATATCTAAAGAATTAAATAAATTAGATAATAGAAGTAAATTGGAATGTTGTTCAAAATTGTATTCTCTATCTGAATAATGAAAGAAAAAAATGTGGGTTTAATGTCCCTTTAATGAGCCATTCAAATATTTGTATATGATATGCATTAGAAACGAATTGCTGCATTGCAAAAGATCCACTTACAAAAGAAATATTTAAAAAAAACATTAAAAACTAGCATTTTGTCAGAAAAATATGCATTGATTTGCAGTCAATGGATAAATTCCTTATAAAGCCTCTTAAAGGGACACTGAACCCAAATATTTTGTTTTGTAATTCAGAAAGAGCATGCAATTTTAAGCAACTTTCTAATTTACTCCTATTATCAATTTTTCTTTGTTCTCTTGCTATCTTTATTTGAAAAAGAAGGCATCTATGCTTTTTTTGAGTTCAGTACTCTGGACAGCAATTTTTTATTGGTGGATGAATTTATCCACCAATCAGCAAGGACAACCCAGGTTGTTCACCAAAAATGTGCCGGCATCTAAACTTACATTCTTGCATTTTAAATAAAGATACCAACAGAATGAAGAAAATTTTATGATAGGAGTAAATTTGAAAGTTGCTTAAAATTTCATGCTCAATCTGAATCATGAAAGAAATATTTTGGGTACAGTATCCCTTTAAGTGTTTGTTGTCTCAATTGCTTACAGACATTTATAATTAATTCCTGAGTTGATCAAGCAAACATTGCATATAGTTGTGTCAGGGTTCTGAGTTCCATTGAATGGAATTCTACCCTTTCTGAGGGCAGTGGAAAAAATACAAGGATTAGATTAAATTACAGGAAAAAAATAGCAAAATAAATAATTGTGTTGTAAAGTTTCCTGTGTACTTTTAAACCTTTTAATGGTAAATTACACTTTGAAATTAATTATTTTTAAGATGTGTATCACCCGGCACTATTAAAAGATCTTCATTTAAAGAAGGTGCACACCAAAATTCAATTTACTTTTTAATTATTTTAAATATAATTCAAAAATATCTATATTCAGATAGTGAAATGGATTGCTGAGATAATCCTGCTGATCCCTTAAAGCAAATAGGGACAACTTTGTAACACATGGGGGCCACAGATCACTATTTTAGAAACCTTAAGGTCCATGTGCATGTCTATTAAACACAGAAATAAAATATTTCCTAGAAAGCCATATTTTCCTCTCCAGGTTTTTTTTTTTTTTAATTTAAATTGTTACCTTGTTTACTCACTCACAAGAAATTAATAAAACACACATTTTAGTTCCACTTTTTCTTGAGGCCACGAACACTGATACACTTTCTTAGTTCTCTGTTATTTCCTAGGGGCCATAAAAGCTATGCAGAGGGCAACATGTGACCTATGGGCTGCTAGTTGACCATCCCTGCCATAACCTCTTTAGGAAAAACATATTCAAAGTAACAGATAAAAAATTTTCTTAGCATTTTTGCTATTGCTCCACTGAAATAGAGCCTTGTTTTTTTTTGTTTTGTTTTTCAAAACTATATAGTTTTTAGTAGACAACCCAAGGTATTGATCTAGGCCCTTTTTGGTATATTTCAAGTCACTGTTTTGCTGTTATTTTTTAAACAAATTGTGGGGATCTCAATGAAATTTTTTACATACAGCTTGTGCAGTCATAATATATATTGTTGCAAAAGCTTCTCTGGGATCCTCTTTGTTCAGAGCAGACATGCATGGTTATGCATTTGCTTTTTGGTAATAGAAGGCAGCTAATTACAGCTGTACATCACACTACTAATATTCCTGAGTGCCATCAGTTCGTCCTTACCATATTAATGCAGATGCCTTCTGCTTCTGGCTACAGTCTTGCACAGCATGACCCAGGGTCCATATGGCTTAAGGGGTTAAAGTATAGTTATTTTGATAAGACCAAAAAGATCAGAAACAAAAATCTATAAAATACTCATGCATACTATTAATACTAATGATAGCACTAAAAAATGACATGTTAAAGAAACAAAAAACAAATCCAATCTGATCATACATCACTCAGTAAAGTTTTCAATTAAACTTTAGAATTTATGAAAATCCAATAAAGGTTGACAATGTTTTGAGACAATGAACATAGTCGCCCATAATTGCCGCCAGTGATTCAGCATCCCACCCTTGCTTTTGTGTAACCAATCACATGAGAGCAGAGTTTTACAATCACCCCAGTTGGATCAATCATGTGTGGTTTTATGACGGCTGCTTCTTTAATTGCGGTAACAGTGGTCAAAAGCTACAACCACAGCTTAATAAACTGCGGCATATTCTTTTAATATCCATAAATAAGGTTAGTCTGAAACAGGACTGGAGTTTAGTGACTTTGATGTTTTAATGGTGTTGTTCTTCTTTGAGCAGAAAATGTTAGAGACGACAATAGATGATATCTTATATGTATGTCTGTATTGATTTGTTGAATAATATATGTACATCCTTGAACAAAAATGTTGACCGATATAATAATAATTAAAAGAGGAGGGCAAAAATATTAGTGTTGTGTGTTAACATTGCTCAATTGCTTTCAATAGAGCCTTCAGGCTTGCCGGAAACAGCAGTTATGAAGCAGCGGTCTATAGACCGCTGCTCCATAACTTGTCCGCCTGCTCTGAGGTTGCGGACATCAATCCTCCCGATCCTATACGATTGGACTGATTGACACCCCCTGATTGGCCGCGAATGTGCAGGGGGTGGCATTGCATAAGCATTTCACAAGAACTGCTTGTGCAATGATAAATGCTGACAGTGACAGGGGCATTTTGAATTGAGCTGGAGAGCAGCACTTAACTCACCACTTGTAATATCAGCGCAATGAGCATGCTGATAGCGCTTCCTGTGTTATACATTAACAGTATAGCGCACACTAAAAAAGTTTTGGCTGTTACAATGTTTTTGTAAAAATATTTAACCATCCACTTGTAATGCCAGATTGTGTTATTCTTTGCGCAAGATCATGCACAATATAACACACTCTGCACTATTAACTGTACTCCACTTGTAAACTAGCCCCAGATGTTTTATTTGATATTACATATATCTTTTATTTTAAAATGGATATAGTTCTATGCAGTGTTGTATTTAATCAGTATGCAGCCCTATGCTGTGGGAAGTCTTTTTCACCCTTAACCTCGATGACTGGGGTCATACAAAGAGAACAGCATAAACAGGAAGGGAAATAGCACACCCAGGAATAAATACAGTTCTATACACGGGCAAACACAGGAAGAATTTTATAGGGTGTTGATTGAGTAACTTCCTGAAACTGGCAGGCAGGTGGAGCCAGAGAACCAGCCAGAGCAGGCAGTAGAATAAGCAATTATCAAACAGAGCCTGAGTCCTCCAGTGGCTCACGAGGGATGGCAACTAGCAAGGTCCCATGATCAACTCCAGGCACAGGCATGACATCACCCCCCACACATAGACACCCTCTGGGCTATTTGGGTCAAGCTGGGTATTTTTTATGGAAATCCCGGGGCATGTAGATCATGAGCAGCCACCCATGACCTTTCCATAATAGGGTACCCCCTCTATTCCGACAAACAATACCAGGCTGCTACAGGCAGGGAGTTCCGGCACAATCCATATGCAGAGGTGAATCCAGGCAGCTAACAGGTAACAGGGGTGCTAAGCTGTGTAAAAATGGCCGGTGTAGCCGAAAATATAGATTCAAAAAGCATATACAGCAGCACTGAGGCAAAGGAGTAGCAGGGCAATCCAATAGTTAAAAAAAATAACTTTTATTTAAACATGTGTTAAAAGAATACACAGCTCCAAACCCCCTCTATTCCGCCAAGTTATATAACCATCGACCTGCCAGCGAGAGCCAATGATTTGGTTGATTTCATACTCTGGAGCCCCGTCGACCAAGACTGGTTTAGGTGACCATAACAATGTGAAGAGACAGTTACGGATTGCTGGCTTAAACAGTGAGATGTGAAAAACTGGATGTATGCAGCTGGTTTTTGGAAGTTGGAGATGATATGCCACTGAGTTGACCCGACAAAGAATTGAAAAGGGGCCAATGTACTTAGGTCCCAGTTTGGAGGAAGGCTGTTTTAGTTTCAGAAGTTTAGTTGAGAGCCAAACTGAATCACTGGGACGAAGGTTGGGGCCATCCACCTCTTGTGATTAGCAAACATATGGTAATGACTGGTAGAGAACTGTAACAAGAGACGTATGTGTTTCCAGTGACATTGCAG
Organism: Bombina bombina; assembly: GCF_027579735.1. Classification (NCBI taxonomy): domain Eukaryota; kingdom Metazoa; phylum Chordata; class Amphibia; order Anura; family Bombinatoridae; genus Bombina; species Bombina bombina. The sequence continues at coordinate 666,272,764 of NC_069503.1, read as the reverse complement.
GTGGAAGGTTCTCTGGTCAGCTGCTGGGACCCCAGAGACATGGGTATCCAGGGGAAAGTTTTGGGGTTGGTATCCGGAGGCTGAATGGAATTGAGAAGTATAGTGAGCTGAGTAATATAGTGAGTAGTACTTATAGTACCAGGGGTAGTACTTGTAGCCACTCATCTTGGAATGCTGTAACATTATTTCTTAGCTAAGCTTCCAGGTCACGGTTAACACTTTCAGTTTGTGGGTGGGAGGTAGAAGAAAGGGAAATAGATACCCCTAGGTTTTGGCAAACAGCACTCCAGAATTTGGATATTAACTGTGTTCCCCTGTCAGACACAAGTTTGCTGGGCAAACCATGTAGGCATACCACTTGAGAGATGAATAGAGTAGCCATTTTATTTAGAGAATGGTAGGGACTTTAGTGGAATAAACTGAGCCATCTTTGAGAAGCAGTCCACTATTACCCATATAATAGTATGACCTTTGGAGGAGGGAAGATCTGTGATGAATTATATGCTAATATGAGTCCAAGGTTGTTTTGGAACCTTTAGAGGGGTTAACAAACCACATGCATTTGAGTGAGGTATCTTATTGGCTGAAAAAGTGAGAGGCTGCTACATAGTCATTAACATCTCAGGTCATATCAGGCCACCATATGTCAGACTTTAATTGTTTCAAAGTTCTTTCTATACCAGGATGTGCAGATAATTTACTATCATAGTCCCACTGAAGAATCTGGTTTCTGAGACGTGGTGGGATGAATAGTTTATTTAGAGGGATACCAGGCTCTAGGCAGACTGTAAATGGTGGAGAAGATGGAAAAACTGTCTATTATTCTTTGTGGAGGATTTATGAAGTCAGCAGGTTGTTACTTAATATCCTCATCAATGAACTGTCGAGGCAGGGCATCTGCTTTTTTGTTTTTAGAACCAGGTAGATAAGACTGAATAAATTTGAATCAGGAGAAGAATAAAGACCAGCGGGCCTGTCTGGCATTGAGTCATTTAGCTGACTGTAGATATAAAAGATTTTTATGTTTGGTTAGAATTAGAATTGTTTTTTGGTACATTCAAGAAGATGTCTCTACTCAGTTAAGGCCATCTTCATAGCCAGTAACTCCCTGTTAGCTAAATCGTATTAGGGTTTCCGGCTTGGAAAATTTCTTAGAAAAGAAAGTCACAGGGTGGATCTTTCCAGAGTCCGGTTCTCTCTGAGATAGGACAGCCCCAGCTGCAATCTTGGAAGGATCTACCTCCAGTATATATTGGTGTGCAGGATCAGGATGTTTGAGCACAAGTGCTGTACTATATCTTTGAGTCGAGAAAAGGCTTTAACAGCAGCTGGTGGACAGTCTTTCCATAATTTAGGTTTAGAGGTCAGAGCTTCTAAGGGTGCTTCAATAAATGATAATCTTTTGATAAAGAGCCTTTAGTAATTAGCAAAGTCGAGAAATCTTTGAACTCCCAGTCTAAAATAGCAGATAGTTTGATTTGGTCCATAGAAATTCCAGAGGAGGATATAATATAGCCAATGGAAGGTATAGTACTTTGATAGTATAAACCCTTTTCCAGCTTAGCAAAGAGATTGTTTTGTCTCAGGCATTGTGGAACAAGTTTCACATGCTGGATGTGCTCAGAAAGGGACTTAGAGAAGATTAGTATGCCGTCTAAATATATTATTATAAAGTTGTTTAGATAAACCTTGAAGATACGGTTGACAAACCTCTGTAGAGGAAGTGTTTAAAACAATTGCCCCCCCAAGCAGTTATTTAATTTTTGGACAGGTGATTGTTGGTTCATGTTATTTTAACCAAGGATATCCCAATATGATTGGTACATGTGGTGAAGACACTAAATTAAATTATCACAATCCGTTAAAAAATTCAAATATCACAAATGGTTAAAAGGAAATAGGTGGACACCAGTGTCTTTAAAATTGCATTCCAGATAATATTATACAATAGAAACATGCTTTTTTGAGGTGGACTCCTTGTATAGTTGAGATATAGGGGCCAATTTATCATGGCCCGTATTGTGCCTAATGCACCTGTTTCAGTGCGAGCCACCTGTTAGCATTTATCGATGTCTGGCGGACATGATTGCTAAAGCGGATCATGTCCGATAGACACTTGATAAATCGGCCCCATAGCGTTAATGCTATTAAGTTGCAAATATTTTTGCTAGCAAACATTACCTAGTATCTACTTGATCCCCCGTGAGGTGCATATTACTCAAGTGGTGGATCGCGATGTTCTGTTGTTTCTCTGATGGTGGCTGCGGACCTTCTTTATTTGTAGGCAGTGCACTGCTTCTGTAATATTTTCCTATTCGATGAGATAAAGTTTCTGCAGACTTTGCAGATTGTGCGTCCGTGATGTGTACCGCTGGTGGGGTATTCTTCTGTATTTCTTGTACTCCTCACAGAACCTCCGTTACAACCAGCTTCAGTGTGCAATCTAGTAGTCAGGTAATCTACGCGTCTTGGCTTGTAAGCCTTTTGTTTACTTTTAGTTGAGAAATTTGTGATGTTTGAATTTTTAACAGATTGTGATATAAATAAAAGTAATTAAATAGGCTTTAGCATCCTTAAGGATTGGGTCATCCTTTTCTAGTAGGAGTGAAACCTACGACAGGGCCTTTCATTTCAGCAAAGAAATGATGAAGGTGACCTGGGCCTCAGAGGACAGAAATATTTCAGGGTTATTTAAAAAATGAAGAAAGCACTGATTAAGAAACCCTCTACAGTCATCAAAAGTGCCATAAAAATTTTCAGATAGTGGTGCACAAGCAGTAACTACTGGTGAGGCTGGGTGAAGCAACTGGACCCTTATGGGTGCCATAATCAATTTCTGCAAAATAATTTGATCTTGTTGCAGGGGTGCACAACCTTGGCACTCCAGAGGTTTTGGAACTACATTTCCCATGATGCTCAGACACTTTAAGCTGGTTGAGCCTCATGGGAAATGTAGTTCCAAACCCTCTGGAGTGCCAAGGTTGATCAGGGGTGATCAACCTTGGCACTCCAGAGGTTTTGGTTTATCTGTTGGTTTATCTAATATAATAAATTATCCTTCTACTTAAACCAACACTATTTCTATATATTAAATATTTTCAACAATCTTAATTAAAATTATTGTGCAAAGAGAAAAAATAAATAAATCATTGTATTCAATGTTACACTAAAATATATACAGCTTCTTAGACTCAATCTAATAAATGTGCAGATGTTGCTTCTAATATTCGCTCTTAACTCTGAAATTCTTTTGTGAACCTTAACTTTGTTGTTTGCTGCATCGTGTTAATCACATTCTTATTATACACACGTAGGCTGGTTTTGCAATAATTAATTCACTGCACGTATTTGTAGAAGACTGCAATTAAAGGTTAGCACAATTAACTAAGGGCCAGATTAAAAGTGGAGCGATATTTACTGCTTTCTCTAAAATGCTAATTGCACTAGTAGTAACTTTTAACGCGCGTCGGGTTGCGCTGGTATTATGAGTATTATGAGCTGATCGCCAGACATTGTGGAATTGAAAACAGTCTTGACAAAGGTCCCTGCGAGGACCGAAACGTTGACTGAATCTATGAACAAATAAAAGTACTTTTTGCTTATTAAGACCTGTGAGTGCCTCTTCCTTTTGAGAAGTTTCTACCTATTTACCATAGGGTGCACCCATGCGCATACCACTAACAGTGAGTGCTTGGATCCCAAAATCTTACATATATATATATATATATATATACATATATCTGATGGTATTTTGGTACAATATATATTTATATATATATATATATATATATATATATATATATATACAAAACACAAAAAAACAGCACTCACTAGCAGATCCACAGCAATGTTTAAAAGCAAAACTGGGGGAAGTCAGTTACATTTGGCGCCAAAGGATCAAGCCCAGGACCACAACAAGGTCTCCCCCTTCCTGGGACCCTAACCAGCACCCACACAATGCATACTTCCAAACAAACCAACTGGGAACCTCCCAGGGTGACACAGGCTTTTGTAACCTCCCCTATATAAATACAAAACACAGGAATGGACCGCACTCACAGACTGGACTGGGTACACATCCTAAGCCACTGTTAACTCCACAGCCCTGAACACTGACAGACAGCTGCAAAGTTCCCAGCAACCCAGGCAGTTAACCCCCGAGCAACCTGGGTGTCAGGTCTGCAGGAGAGCATTACAATCATTAACACAAAACACAAAAAACCCAGCACTCACTAGCAGATTCAAAGCAATGTTTAAAAGCAAAACTGGGGGAAGTCAGTTACATTTGGCGCCAAAGGATCAAGCCCAGGACCACGACAAGGTCTCCCCCTTCCTGGGACCCTAACCAGCACCCACACAATGCATACTTCCAAACAAACCAACTGGGAACCTCCCAGGGTGACACAGGCTTTTGTAACCTCCCCTATGTAAATACAAAACACAGGAATGGACTGCACTCACAGACTGGACTGGGTACACATCCTAAGCCACTGTTAACTCCACAGCCCTGAACACTGACAGACAGCTGCAAAGTTCCCAGCAACCCAGGCAGTTAACCCCCGAGCAACCTGGGTGTCAGGTCCGCAGGGGAGCATTACAATCATTAACACAAAACACAAAAAACCCAGCACTCACTAGCAGATTCACAGCAATGTTTAAAAGCAAAACTGGGGGAAGTCAGTTACATTTGGCGCCAAAGGATCAAGCCCAGGACCACGACAAGGTCTCCCCCTTCCTGGGACCCTAACCAGCACCCACACAATGCATACTTCCAAACAAACCAACTGGGAACCTCCCAGGGTGACACAGGCTTTTGTAACCTCCCCTATGTAAATACAAAACACAGGAATGGACCGCACTCACAGACTGGACTGGGTACACATCCTAAGCCACTGTTAACTCCACAGCCCTGAACACTGACAGACAGCTGCAAAGTTCCCAGCAACCCAGGCAGTTAACCCCTGAGCAACCTGGGTGTCAGGTCCGCAGGGGAGCATTACAATCATTAACACAAAACACAAAAAACCCAGCACTCACTAGCAGATTCACAGCAATGTTTAAAAGCAAAACTGGGGGAAGTCAGTTAAATTTGGCGCCAAAGGATCAAGCCCAGGACCACGACAAGGTCTCCCCCTTCATGGGACCCTAACCAGCACCCACACAATGCATACTTCCAAACAAACAAACTGGGAACATCCCAGGGGGACACAGGCTTTTGTAACCTCCCCTATGTAAATACAAAACACAGGAATGGACCGCACTCACAGACTGGACTGGGTACACATCCTAAGCCACTGTTAACTCCACAGCCCTGAACACTGACAGACAGCTGCAAAGTTCCCAGCAACCCAGGCAGTTAACCCCCGAGCAACCTGGGTGTCAGGTCCGCAGGGGAGCATTACAATCATTAACACAAAACACAAAAAACCCAGCACTCACTAGCAGATTCACAGCAATGTTTAAAAGCAAAACTGGGGGAAGTCAGTTACATTTGGCGCCAAAGGATCAAGCCCAGGACCACGACAAGGTCTCCCCCTTCCTGGGACCCTAACCAGCACCCACACAATGCATACTTCCAAACAAACCAACTGGGAACCTCCCAGGGTGACACAGGCTTTTGTAACCTCCCCTATGTAAATACAAAACACAGGAATGGACCGCACTCACAGACTGGACTGGGTACACATCCTAAGCCACTGTTAACTCCACAGCCCTGAACACTGACAGACAGCTGCAAAGTTCCCAGCAACCCAGGCAGTTAACCCCCGAGCAACCTGGGTGTCAGGTCCGCAGGGGAGCATTACAATCATTAACACAAGACACAAAAAACCCAGCACTCACTAGCAGATTCACAGCAATGTTTAAAAGCAAAACTGGGGGAAGTCAGTTACATTTAGCGCCAAAGGATCAAGCCCAGGACCACGACAAGGTCTCCCCCTTCCTGGGACCCTAACCAGCACCCACACAATGCATACTTCCAAACAAACCAACTGGGAACCTCCCAGGGTGACACAGGCTTTTGTAACCTCCCCTATGTAAATACAAAACACAGGAATGGACCACACTCACAGACTGGACTGGGTACGCATCCTAAGCCACTGTTAACTCCACAGCCCTGAACACTGACAGACAGCTGCAAAGTTCCCAGCAACCCAGGCAGTTAACCCCCGAGCAACCTGGGTGTCAGGTCCGCATGGGCTTGATCCTTTGGCGCCAAATGTAACTGACTTCCCCCAGTTTTGCTTTTAAACATTGCTGTGAATCTGCTAGTGAGTGCTGGGTTTTTTGTGTTTTGTGTTAATGATTGTAATGCTCCCCTGCGGACCTGACACCCAGGTTGCTTGGGGGTTAACTACCTGGGTTGCTGGGAACTTTGCAGCTGTCTGTCAGTGTTCAGGGCTGTGGAGTTAACAGTGGCTTAGGATGTGTACCCAGTCCAGTCTGTGAGTGCGGTCCATTCCTGTGTTTTGTATTTACATAGGGGAGGTTACAAAAGTCTGTGTCACCCTGGGAGGTTCCCAGTTGGTTTGTTTGGAAGTATGCATTGTGTGGGTGCTGGTTAGGGTCCCAGGAAGGGGGAGACCTTGTCGTGGTCCTGGGCTTGATCCTTTGGCGCCAAATGTAACTGACTTCCCCCAGTTTTGCTTTTAAACATTGCTGTGAATCTGCTAGTGAGTGCTGGGTTTTTTGTGTTTTGTGTTAATGATTGTAATGCTCCCCTGCGGACCTGACACCCAGGTTGCTCGGGGGTTAACTGCCTGGGATGCTGGGAACTTTGCAGCTGTCTGTCAGTGTGCAGGGCTGTGGAGTTAACAGTGGCCCTGTGTTATATATATATATATATATATATATATATATATATATATATATATATATACATGATTATATATAGGTATAGATATATACAGTTATTTACAGGAATATCTATTTAAAATACAAAGAAAATATTCTACTTTGTGCAGAACATTGGAATGTGAAATATGAACAGTAAATATACATTGTATCACTTTATTTAAAATGAATATTGCATAAATATACTTTTACATGTTTCCATCTACTTATTTGCAAAGGGCTCCAACATATGTATACATATGTATTTATACACAATCGAATCAATAGCACAACCAGGCTATACACTCCAAGCCAAATGTAATAACATCACTAATAGAGATGAATCTTATAGAAAAAAAAACTTTCAAATCAGCCAATAGAATTTCAGTAGCTCTCATCCTATTGGCTGATTTGAACAGCTAATAGGATTTCAGTAGCTCTCATCCTATTGTCTGATTTAAATTTAAAAAATCAAATCAGCTAATAGGAATGCCAGGGAAGCCATTTTGAAAAGGCTCCTTTGCTTGAAGAATCAGTATATGGCGGCGACCGTATGTAGAGGATGCTCCGCGCCGGATGTCTTCAGGATGTAGCCACTCTGAGCTGCCGGGATGAAGATAGAAGACGCCACCTGGATGGATGAAGACCTCGCTGCCTGGATGAGGATGGATCTCCGGACTTCAAAAACTGTAAGTGGCTCATTAGGGGTTAGTGTTAAGTTTTTTTAATCTTTTTTTGGGTGGGTTTTTGTTTTAGATAAGGTTTTGGGCTTGTCTTAAAAGCGGAATGCCTTTTTAAGGCCAATGCCTATACAAATTCCCTTTTCAGGGCAATGGGTAGCTTGTTTTTTTTTAGAGTTAGGTTTTTAATTTTGGGGGGTTGGTTGGGTGGTGGGTTTTACTGTTGGGGGATCTTTGTATTTTTTTCAGGGAAAAGAGATGATTTATTTAGGGCAATGCCCTACAAAAGGCCCTTTTAAGGGCTATTGGTAGTTTATTGTAGGCTTGTTTTTTTTTATTTTGGGGGGGCTTTTTTATTTTGATAAGGCTATAAGATCAGGTGTAATTGTTTTTATTTTGGATAATTTTGTTTGTTATTTTTCGTAATATAGTATTTTTAAATTTTTTGTAATTTAGTATTTTTTATTTTTGCAACAGTAGATTTAATTTTTTTAGTAGTGTTAGTTTTTTAATGAGTAATTTAATGTATTTAAGTGATAGTTATTTTAATTTTAGTATAATAGTAATGTTAGTTTAATTTATAGTTTAAAATTAGTTTTTTTTTAATTTCCCATGTAAGTTTTTATTTATATTAAGATAGTTTTGAACAGCCAAGAGGATTTCAGTAGCTCTCATCCTATTGGCTGATTTGAATATCTAAAATCAAATCAGCCAAGGAATGCAAGGGACACCATCTTGAATCGCGTCCCTTGCATTGAAGATTCAGTGTACGGCGGCGACCATATGAAGAGGATGCTTCATGCTGGATGTCTTTAGGATGGATCTGCTCCAATCCGGGATGAAGATAGAAGATGCCACCTGGATGAAAATAGAAGAGGCCGCCTGGATGAAGACTTCTCACCGCCTGGATGAGGACTTCACCGTCTGGATGAAGATAGAAGAGGCTGCTTGGATGAAGACTTCTCACCACCTGGATGAGGACTTCCCTACCTTGATAAAGATCGTTCAAGCGGGTGCTTGTAATTTTTTTTTCAGATAAAAGAGCTGTTTAACTTAGGGCAATGCCCTGCAAAAGGCCCTTTTAAAGGCTATTGGTAGTTTAATCTAGATTAGTTTTTTTATTTTGGGGTATTTTTTTTTAAATGGATATTAGAATAGGAATATTTTTTTATTATTTTTGATAATTTGTTATTTTGTGTATTTTTTTGTTTTGGGGTGGGTTTTTATTTTTGATTAGAGCTTGGGCATTTTATAAAAGGGCAGAAAAAAAGAGCTAAATGCCCTTTAAAGGACAATGCACATACAAATTCCCTTTTCAGGGTAATGGGTAGATAAGGTTTTACTTTATTTTTATTTTGTGGGTTTGGGGGTGTGTAGGGATGTTAGGGGCTGTTTGTTTTGTTTTGTAGCAAAAGAGCTGTTAACTTTAGGGCAATGCCCTACAAAAGACCATTTTAAGGGCCCTTGGTGGTTTATTCTAGATTAGGCTTTTTTATTTTAAGGTGTGTTTTTTTTTTTTTAAAGGGTATTAGAATAGGAATAATTTTTATTGTTTTGGATAATTTTGTTTGTTATTTTTCGTGATGGTAGTTTTTTTTATTTTTAGTAATTTTAGTGTTTGTTATTTTTTGTAATGTTAGGTTTTAGTGTAGGGCAGCTTAGGTTTTATTTCACAGGTAAGTTTGTATTTATTTTAGCTAGATAGTAAATAATTAATAACTATTTACTAACTAGCCTACCTAGTTAAAATAAATACAAAGTTACCTGTGAAATAAAAATAAAAGCTAAGCTAGCTACAATATAACAATTAGTTATATTGTAGCTAGCTTAGGTTTTATTTCACAGGTAAGTATTTTGTTTTAAATAGGAATTATTTAGTTAATATTTGTAAGTTTAATTTAGCTCTATTTTAATTATGTTTAAGTTAGGGTGTGTTGGGGTTAGGGTTACGGTTAGGGTTACATTAGGGTTATGGTTAGGTTTAGGGGTTAATATATAGTTTAATTTAGGTTGTTGCGATGTGAGGGGCTGGCGGTTTAGGGGTTAATAGATTTATTTAGTGGTAGTGATGTAGGAGGCCAGAGGTTTAGGGGTTAATAGATTTATTTAGTTGCGGCGATGTCGGGGAGTGGCAGAATAGGGGTTAATAGATTTATTATAGTGTGGGTGATGTTGGGGTGCAGGGGAATAGGGGTTAATAACTTTAGTATAGTGGCAGCAATGTTGGGGATGACAGATTATGGGTTAATAGCTTTATTTAGGTGGTGGCGATATCGGGAGCAGAAGATAAGGGGTTAATAACATTATGTAGGTGTCGGCGATGTCGGGGCAGCAGATTAGGGGTGTTTAGACTCAGGGTTTATGTTAGGGTGTTAGGTTTAAACATAACTTTATTTTTCCCCATAGACATCAAAGGGGCTGCGTTACGGAGCTTTCATTCCGCGATTGCAGGTGTTAGGTTTTTTTCTATCCTGCTCTCCCCATTGATGTCTATGGGGAAAGCGTTCACGAGCACGTCAAAACAGCGCTTGTATTTTGTGCGGTATGGAGCTTAAAGGGACATTATACACTCATTTTTTCTTTGCATAAATGTTTTGTAGATGATCTATTTATATAGCCCATGAAGTTTGTTTTTTAAAAAAAGTTTAGTTTTGCTTATTTTGAAATAACATTGCTCTGATTTTCAGACTCCTAACCAAGTCCCAAAGTTTTATATGAATACCGTCAGCTACCTTCTCCAGCTTGCTCCTGTTTGTGTAAAGGGCCTTTTCATATGCAAAAGAAGGGGGAGGGGGGGAAAGTGTCTTATTTCCAACTTGCAGTGGGCTTTCCAGCTGCCTTTTCAACAAAGCTAAACTGAGAGCTTCTAAGTAAGTTTTTTAACAGTTTTATACTGGATTTTTATATCGGTATCTGTGCATTTTATTCTTTATAGTAGTGTCTATTACATGCAGTTATATGAAAATGAGTGTATACTGTCCCTTTAAAAACACCATATCGCGGGGCGGAGCCTAGCCGCGATCCAAGATGGCAGCATCCCCTTAGAGCTCTGTAGTCCCCTTAAACTTTTGCATAAAATTAACGTTCTCAGGCTGACTTAATTAAATTCTAATAGCGGCGGATCTGGTGGTGAGGCAAGCAGGATCCCAAATCTACAGCAGTAGCAAGCGGAATAGCAAATTAGCCCTCACTCTGGCGGACATCGCACGCACTGAAGCCTAAGGTACCCGGAGTGAAGCGGGAGACTCACACCATCACACAGCTCACCTATATACCAAGAACAGGAGTGCCCGATCCCCGGCGTAGCTGTGGTCTCTCGTGACCATAACCTAGAAGACCTTTCAAACACAGCCGCGGCGCAGTGCCGCAACGCTAGGCCTCACCCACGTGACCCAGAACGCATCATAACTCCACACTGCAGAAGAGAAACTGAACCGAGGAAGAGACATCCTTCCGTAAGTAATATATGACAGCAGGGCCAAACGAACAATTAAATACTGAATATACCCAAGGCTCATTATAACAAGAACCTCAGCTGCGGCAATTTATATCACTGCTCTATTAACAAGACAACTGCATACAACCGCGGGCCAGTATTGACTGAGGTAGATGGACTGCAGTACTACACAGGGCATAAATTAGAAGCCCGAGCTCACTACAAGCGAACTATTACAAACAAGACCATCTTGACCTGACACAAAAGATAAACTACAATATCTAATGAGTGCGCACTGAGACCTGCTTTACTCAGAACAGCAGGAGATCTTCAGGACTCTGGTCCAATTAAAGACTAAGATAACAGCACAACACTACAATAAGAGATGACAAGCAAAAGGTCAGCCAAACCGCCAAAAAGTGTGCAATCCTCAGCTTTGGAGAATTATTTCACCCCTTCTGAACCTACAACACCAGCTGGAGGTGGGAGCCAGAATATAGCGAGACAGATAACAATGGCATTGGTTCATGAACCTGAGGGGCAAGCATGCAGTTCACTATACCTTACCAAAGAAGACATAAGACACCTATCCTCTAAAGAGGATATTAAAGAGGCTATGATGGACTTTAAATCTATGTTTGGAGAGCTTAAAAGAAATATTGAATCTGTAGATCAGCGGGTCACTATAATAGAAGAGAAACAAGACACGCTGAGTTCAGACCTACAACAACAGAACAATTGCTTGCAGGCCCAAGACGGCACTGTGCAGGCTCTTATGGACAGGGTGGAAGATCTGGAGAACAGGAGCCGGAGGAACAACCTCCGGCTCAGGGGAGTAACAGAAGCAGTCGATCCCCCTGCCCTGCAGAACTACATACAGGAATTCGTCAGACATCTAAAGAAGGACGAGTCTGCCTCAGAAGTACAGATAGAAAGAGCACACCGAGCTCTGAGGCCTAAGCCACCTAGCAGAGCCCCGCCTAGGGACATCATAATGAAATTACTATCGTTTAAGGACAAAGAAGATATTCTAAGGCTTGCCAGGGCACAGCACCCGATAGAATTCAGAGGATCCGAGATCCAGGTATACTCTGACCTTTGCCCAACAACTCTGCAAAAGCGTAGGGACCTGAGGTTCATTACGGCAGTCCTTAGAGACAATAGAATCCCATACAGGTGGGGTTTTCCCACATGTCTGATAGCAACAAAGAACAATACTTCACATGTCCTTAAATCCATAGAAGATCTACCCGGTTTCACCCAGGCATTGGACATCCACATCGCCCCTCCACAGGACATTGATGATGACAACCGCAGAGCCCCGAGAAGGCCTCCCCCTGGAGACCGCCGGCCAATGGCACAGTGAACAAAAATTTAAAGACTAGAAGGACTCTTAGTAGTGAGATATAGGTAACCTGCTGATGCAGAACTGACACTGCCTGGATCACTTACAGGTCGTATGTAGCACAGATACTCATAGATATTAATGTTTACCTGATGTTATGTTTTCACATCTGTATAGGGTACTAGATAACATGGATATGTCCTATCGGGCAACACATATCTTTACATTATATCTACCCAGTAAACAAGGAACAGACAGAAGACTCTTGACCTAACACACCCTCCCTTCATAATCACACCTCCCTATATAGCATAGAAAACAGAGAGGAGAGGTCCGCCCTCGCGGCCTTCGGCGCCGGATTTGGCGCCGGGGGCTGGGAGGGCGGAACTGATAGTAACAATACACATAGAAGCAGCCTAAGGAGGGAGTGGTATGGGATGTATAGGCATATACCTATGGATAAGATATCTGATGGCACAGGTTATGTGATTCAATACTTCTGTACTTACTGTTTTGAGTTCATGTCACACATGTTGTTTACAGTTATGGTTTAGGATAACAAAGTGATGAGCTGCACCAGGGTACTTGTTAAAAAACTTTTATTGTAGGTCACAAAATCTTCTTTTCAGAAGCATCATTACACAACAATAATGGACATTGTGGTGTGTGTGTAGAAATCGCCCAAAGAGCTTCTTGCTGACGCGTTTCAGCCTATACCGGCCGTAATCGTAGCATAATGCTCATAATCCCAATTCACCTTTAAATCCCATGTGCTAAATTGTGATTGGATAAAACCATTATCCTGGGCGGTCTCTAACATCACACCTATTGAATATACACCAATTTAAATCGTTATTCATTGTCTTTTCATAAACAAAAATAAGTAATATTGACATTATTCATTTGCTTTAGATCAGAATTACTCGTGCTATACAGACTAATAAATGCCATTTAACTTAAAAATGTAATTCTGGCAAATTATTTCGGCTATTTTACCCAGTAAACTTTCATACTTATAGTTATTACTATGCTTTTGGGTCCTTTGCTTAAATATGAGGACTTAAAAACTAACGAACCACTACAAAAAAGAAAAGAAAAGAAAAGAAAAGAGAAGAAAAGAGCTGCTCCCAAATTTAGTAATTTTCAATTTCTTGTTGTTGTAAATTTCTTATTAACTTCCAAGTTATTATGTTGCCAGACAATGAATAACGATTTAAATTGGTGTATATTCAATAGGTGTGATGTTAGAGACCGCCCAGGATAATGGTTTTATCCAATCACAATTTAGCACATGGGATTTAAAGGTGAATTGGGATTATGAGCATTATGCTACGATTACGGCCGGTATAGGCTGAAACGCGTCAGCAAGAAGCTCTTTGGGCGATTTCTACACACACACCACAATGTCCATTATTGTTGTGTAATGATGCTTCTGAAAAGAAGATTTTGTGACCTACAATAAAAAATTTTTAACAAGTACCCTGGTGCAGCTCATCACTTTGTTATCCTGAACTCTTTGAAACGGAGCCTGCACAGAGGTAGCTTGTATCCGCTGTCACTACGATTGATTCAGCCAGCGCCCACCACACGATTCTAACAGTTGATTGAACGGCTGTGAAGGAAGTATCCAGTGACGTCAGACGCCAAGTTACCGCGAGTGGAGCGGGACCCAGGAGGAGAGCGGATCACGAGCCGGAGGCAAAAAGAAAGGGGCTCTGCTGGATGCATACCCATTACCCCGGAGATTAAGCCAGCTCTCTTAGGACGGGCCAGACTCTGCAAGTAGCGGAAGGAAGAAACAACTGAGTCACTGTCCACAGCCAGGGGTGAGTCAATTTATCGAGACAACCACATCTTGGTATTACAAGTTTGGGTTTACATCACAATCACCAAATTGACTGGGCGTTTAAATAGGTGCTCACACAGACATTGACTGTTGTACAGTTATGGTTTGTTATGCCGTTTAGAAATGAATAATTAGAGAACGTTAGTTTACTAAGTTGATTACAAATGTTCATGTTTATAGCGAAAGTGAGGGGACAACTACCCCCCCGACCTATTGAAGTAACTGTTTAGTTAGAGTCAGTTAATTATCAATTGACGCCTAACACAGTACACCTTTCTTTTTTTTCTCTCTTTCTTTATTCTCTCTCCCCTACATTTTCTTGCCACCCCCTTTCCACACCAACTTATATCCTATTCCATTTTTCTTCTCTACTCACTCTTTTCTATTTTTTTTTTTTTTTTTCCCTCTCCCCCTCCTCCCCCCCCCCTCTTCTTTTCTTTCTCCCATAGATACTCACCCCCTTTTCTGACCCACCCTGCTTCCCCTCCAATCCAGGCTCTCTGAGAGTTAACAACTCTCCCCACACACTATGGCACCAAACCAGAACCGACCACGCCCTATAGAGCTTGTTACAATAAACACTAAGGGGATGAACAGTCCTAATAAGCATTCCATACTCCTTAGGGATATGCACAGAATGAGTGCGGATATCGTACTATTACAAGAAACGCACTTTTCAGTTAGTCACGAACCTAAGTGGTGCTCCCACAGATACCCTGTAGCGATCTTTGCGTCAGGCCCCACAAAAAAGAACGGGGTGGGGATACTGTTCAGCGCAAACACACCATTTCAGGTCATACAGACATACAAAGACCCGGAGGGCAGATATTTAGTGGTCACAGGACTCCTATATCATAGGCCTATCACTCTAGTCAACATCTACTGCCCCAACCACTCTCAACATCTCTTTCTGCCAAAAGTCATCCGGAAAATACAAGAACTTAAAGTGGGCATTCTATATGTAGGGGGGGACCTTAATGCATCACTTGTCCCTTTGTTGGACACTTCAGACGGCCTCTCCAGCACCCCCCATAAGATACTGAAACACATTAATGCCTCATTGACAGAACTAGGGTTGTATGACGTTTGGAGAACACACCACCCCGCAGACAGGAACTACACCTTCTATTCACACCCCCACAGGAAGTACTCCAGGATAGACTATCTTTTCACTGATACAATAGGGCTAACAATTACTAGAAGTAGTAATATCCACCAAATCACTTGGTCTGATCACGCCCCTGTGGGGTGCGCAATCTTATGGCCCACCGTCCCAGTCACACCTTATATATGGAGGTTAGAAGATACCCTACTAGATGACCCCTTGTTTGGTAGGGAATTGAGTGACGCTATCCTGGAGTACTTTCGTCACAATACCGATGACCAATTGCCAGTCACCACGGTCTGGGAAGCACATAAGTGCACCATCAGAGGCCTTCTTATCAAAAGGAGAGCGGGTCTCAGGAGAGCTAGAAGGGAACACTACCAAAACCTGCTGACGCAAGTAACTAATGCCGAAACAAAACACAAAGCACAGCCAACAAGCGAGGCACACTCCAAAACACTTATCACTGCTAGAAAGACACTTATGCAATTCCTGCAGGAAGAATACCAGAACCAAGCACTAAAATTGAGACAACTTTATTACGAACAGGGAGACAAGGCAGGAAAGCTACTCGCTAGGGCACTGGCTCGCAAGCGAATTAAATCACATGTACACCATATAGTAGATAAAGAAGGTAATATCAAATCAGATGCAGACTCAATAGCAGATACCTTTAGACAATACAACCTTAAACAAACACATAGAGAAGAGGAGGTACACCAGGGAGGAGGTCGAGATGAGGAGAAAATCATAGCATACCTTGAAGGGGTGGCCCTCCCCAAGCTCACAGAGGGGGACAAAGAGGCACTCGATGCTCCCATTTCCATATTGGAAATTAAAAAAGCAATCAAAGACCTTCCCGCCGGTAAAAGCCCAGGACCGGATGGATTTGGACTTAAGTACTACAAAAAATATGCAGATGCCTTAGCCCCAAATCTGACGAAACTATTTAACACGCTATCCGATTCCCCAAACCTTCCACGATCCATGCTGGAAGCTTACATCACGGTGATCCCCAAGCCCGGAAAACCGCCTGACAAACCTGAAAACTACAGGCCTATATCTCTCTTAAACTCAGATGTGAAGATTCTGGCCAAAGTTATAGCATCCCGAATAAACAAGCTCTTGCCAAACCTGGTCTCAACGGACCAGGTAGGGTTTATTCCTGCCCGAGAAGCGAGAGACAATACTCTAAAAATCTTGCAGATGATCACATATGCACATAATCATAATCAGCCACTCGCCCTGGTCTCCACAGACGCAGAAAAAGCGTTTGACCGTGTGAGTTGGCCCTTCATGCGTCACACTCTCGAGAGGTTCGGATTCGGTCCCAGCATAATCAATGGGATTATGTCACTCTACTCGACGCCTAACGCCAAAATTAGGGTCAATGGCACGCTATCAAACTCTCTCCAGATCCAAAACGGAACAAGGCAGGGATGCCCCCTCTCGCCTTTGTTGTTCGCCCTGACAGTTGAAGCACTGGCGAGCAAAATAAGAGCTAATCCGACCATTAGAGGATTAAAGATCGGGGGGACAGAGCATAAGCTCTCAATGTATGCAGATGATATTCTGTTGACACTGTCTGACTCCCCTAGCTCACTTAGAGAAGCACTGTCGGAACTCTCCGCTTACGGAGAAGTATCCAACTTTCTGCTCAACCCCCAGAAATCAGAAATTTTAAACATTACAGAACCACCCATGGTGTTTGCGGCTCACCACACGGACTGTCCCATCAAAATCGCAGACCAGTTTATCAAATACCTAGGGATTTGGATCTCCTCTAACATTAATGAGATATCAGATGTTAACTATAAACACATCTGTGGAGAAATAACGAAAGACTTGAAAAACTGGAAAAATAAAACAATCTCATGGATGGGACGGGTGGGGGTGGTTAAGATGAATATCTTGCCGAGGGTGCTATACGTGATGCAGACAGTCCCGATCCACCCAACCACACCATACATTAGGCAAATACAAACAGCCATGGAGTCATATATCTGGAATGGGATTAAACCCAGAATCAGAAAACAGACCATCTATTTGCCTAGAGAGAGGGGGGGGCTGGGGGTGCCCTTGCTGAAGGAATACCAGAGAGCTATTTCCCTTCAGAGAATAGTCGAATGGAGCCGGAACTTGCGTAGCAAGGCCTGGGTCCAAATGGACAATGAGATATTAAACCGGAACAACACGGGAGCTTTAGCATGGATCCCTGCCAAGCATCGCCCCTCTGAGATACAGAAGTACCCCCTAGCGAAAGAGGTGTTTGAGACATGGGATAGACTACTTAGCGAAAACACGCAGCTCTCTTCCCATAATTCACCAAACACTCCAGTTCGGGACAACCCAGAATTAGGAATAGAAAACACACCACACGCTCCGGGAGCGTTCCACACTCTCCAGGAGGCCTCCATCTCCAACATAATACATCAAGATAAGCTCAAAACACATGCAGAACTGATGGAATGGGCCCCAGATATCTTTGCCTCTTGGTTCAGAACGGCACAGATAACACATTATTTTAAAACACACAAAGACAGGACCTCACTCACGAGGCAAAGGACAATCTTTGAAACTCTATGCACAATGTCACAGACTCCGGCCCATCTTATCTCTCAAATATACAAATTACTCCTACTGAAGGGGGACTTTTCTCTTCCGAGATATACTCAGGCATGGCAGGCAGATCTAGATCAGGAAATAGAACATAAAGATTGGCTCAAAATCTTTGATAGGGCCAGGCGAGCTTCAGTGTCAATGAGAATACAGGAAACCCACTTCAAATTGCTCAGCAGGTGGTACCTGACCCCTCATAGACTACAAAAAATCTATCCACACACAAGTGGGGGATGCTGGAGGGGTTGCGGTGGGGAGGGAACTCTTTTGCATATCTGGTGGAGTTGTCCACTAATACAACCCTATTGGGAGGAAGTATTGGGAGACATGAGCAGAATACTAGGGGTCATTATCCCACCAAAACCATCATATTTGATATACCACGGACTCCCTAAAGTGACAAGGGAGGATAAGTATCTACTCCTACTGCTCATGCTAAACAGTGCGAAAGGTCTAATACCTAGGCACTGGAAGGCAACACGGGTGCCAGATATACTGGAGTGGAGATCTAGAGTAGAGGAGCTGTTGAAACTCGAAAGGTATCACTATCTTAAGACAGGCAGACTAGCCACCCATGAAATGATGACATTAACATGGTCGGGCAAAGGGCTTTAGTGAAATCTAACAAGAAACCAAAAGCTGAACATATGGGAATAATACCCAAAGCACTAAGGGAATAGACCCTGTACTTGTGTCAGATGTCCCCACCTTAGCTGTACATACCCCCTTACCCTTGGGTGTGGCCACCACCCCATCCTCCCCCCCCTCGCCCCCAAACCCTCTAGACACCTGTCTCTGCCTACTCAGCCACTCCTGTCTATCTTCCCCTTCCCCACCATCCCTCCCCCTTTTTTTTTTTTTTTTTCTCTTTCTCCTCTTTAGCCCGTCTGGGCCATAACATCGGAAACTTCCAATTCTCAGCAGTATGAGATAAACCCTGCTGAGTGCTTTAGTGTTAAAACAATTTATTTCTGATGTTAAGCTACAATGAACATGTCACGCGAAAGTCGTGAGACTAATTATATACAACGAGTCTCTCTACTCGTTGGAGCAAGCTCAAAGACAATATTGAAAGAAGTTGAAGACATTCTACTTGTAGACAGGATTATCCTGCTTCTGCTCAATAAACACAAGCTCCTAGAAGCTCAGAGAGCATAAAAGGGCAAATTTGTTTATACCAGATAGTATTTTTCCAATGTACTGTACCCTTTGTAAAAATGCCATACCTATGTAATGTCGTTCTTTCTTTTTTGCAAATCAATAAAGCTTGTTTTTTGGAAAAAAAAAAAAAAAAACACCATATCGCACGCATCTAAACTTACATTCTTGCATTTCAAATAAAGATACCAAGATAAGGAAGAAAATTTTATAATAGGAGTACATTAGAAAATTGCTTAAAATTGCATGCTCAATCTGAATCGCAAAAGAAAAAATTTGGGTTCAGTGTCCCTTTAATAATATAATGTAGGTGTCGGCGATGTTGGGGGCGGCAGATTAGGGGTTAATAAGTGTAATATTAGGGGTGTTTAAAATTGGGGTTCATGTTAGGGTGTTAGGTGTAGACATAAAATGTATTTCCCCATAGGAATCAATGGGGCTGCGTTAGGAGCTTTACGCTGCTTTTTTGCAGGTGTTAGGTTTTTTTTCAGCCGGCTCTCCCCCATTGATTCCTATGGGGAAATCGTGCACAAGCACGTTTTGCCAGCTCACCGCTACCGTAAGCAGTGCTGGTATTGAGGTGAGATGTGGAGCTAAATTTTGCTCTCTGCTCACTTTTCTGTGGCTAACGCCGGGTTTGTAAAATTGTAATACCAGCGTTGTCTGTAGGTGAGTGGTGAGCATAAACTGCTTGTTAGCACCGCAGACCATTACTGACAAAACTCGTAATCTAGGTGTTAATGTGCTATATAAATAGATCATCCACAAAACATTTATGCAAAGAAAAAATTAGTGTATAATGTCCCTTTAATTTGTTCTCCCATGATAGTGTGTGTTTATTCAAACTCCACTGGATCTAGGGCAGCTTTTTGAGAAACAAACTTCAGCAGCGTTTAGTCTTAAACACATTTTGTATAGCTTTAAAATACAACAGAGCACACCTGTGATTCACAGCATTGTTTTATTACAAATTACACGAACACACTATATTGCACTTACAAAGTAAAAGATACAAATGGGCCCCTCGTGTGGGAAACCTATGTATAGTCCTCCCTTGACAGCTTTCCTTCCTATCTGCCGACCCGTGGCTTCTAGATATGCTGATTTTGTATTACTGTACCAAAGTATGTTTCCATTTCAGGTATTGGGATGCCGTTTTTGTTTTTGACCCTTGAGAAAGTCCGCCAGCGAGTGAATGAAACACGTAGGGTAGGAGGAGCCTAAGAATGGTGTATATACACCCAAAGTGTATCTGTGTAATTTCTAATAAAACAACGCTGTGAATCGCAGGTGTGCTCTGTTGTCTTTATGTTGTTGTCTGTTTATGTGTTTATACAGTATGTGTAAATACATATATACACATATAAATATATAAATACATATGTATACATAAATAGACATATATATATATAAATAATATATACCATATATATATATATATATATATATATATATATATATATATATATATATATATATATATATAGGTATCCAAAACACCAGATCTAGCCCACAGAGGAAAAATGCCTGGGTGCAACTTTGCAAAGAATATTTTTTCTGGCTACATATATATATATATATATATATATACATACACACACACATACATATACATATTTAGACATGTGTATGTATGTATTTCAAAGTTAAAGTCCTTTGCCTGCCTGTTTTTCTAACCTGAATTCTCATATCTTTGAGCCCTTATAACTTCTTTGTGCAATATTTTTTCTGAATAATTTTTATTAGACATTGCTATTATGAGTGTAACTATATTTTGTAATGTATTGTTGATGTGTTTTTCAAATTAATTAACCACAGCTCTTAGATCACGGTAATGATTCTAGCATAAAGTTGAGCACAATTGCTTGAGCACAATCGCGATTGTGCTCAACTTGCGCGCAAACAATCACGAAAACCCTTGCAAAAACATTTGCATGCCACTTGTAATCTAGCCCTAAATAAGTAATTATCAAACAGGGACATAACTGTCAAAATTTAAACATTCATGGTTCAGACAGAGGGTGTCATTTTTAGAGACTTTTCAATTTACTTCTATTTTTCAATTTACTTTGTGCTCTTGGTATCCTTTGTTGAATAATATACTGAGAAGAGCAGCAATTAACTACTGGAAGCTAGCTAGGCTACACATATGGCTCCTGTCATATGCTCACCAAATGTGCTCAGCTGGATTCCTGCTGCTCTTGAGCTGGCTTTCCAGGAATTAAACTCTTAGTTATATGCAAGCAATATACTGCTATAACGCATTAAAGGGACAGTTCACCCAAAAATTTTCTCCCCCTTAAATTGTTCCCAATGATTCATTTTACCTGCTGGAGTGTTTTAAATTGTTCACAATTAGCTCCTTCACCCCTATTTTGGCATTTGAAATAGCTGATTTAGCCTGTGGTATCCCAACATATACTGAAAGTTTCTATACTGGAGTATATGCTATTGACAAGCCTTGACAAGTAAACACAGCCAGCAGAAGAGATTACACTCTCAGTGGGGGAGCATGATAGTTAAGTAATAAAATGATAATTTTCTATTGTGATCTCTATGTGTTGAGCTTTGGTTTTCTAGACAAATATAAGATAAGGAAGCATGTGTGTGTACACAAAGTGATAACATAATGAGATATGATATTACCTGAAGCTCAACCCATTGTAATAGGCTGTGGTTTAAAAGCACAAAATCAGCTACTTCATACACAAATAAACCGAAAAATGCAATTTCTCATAAATGTTATACTCTGCAGCTGGTATAACAAGTAATTGAAAATAGTACTTTCATATAAAACAATTTTACAGTGTACTGTCCCTTTAATGACCCTTTAATAGACCACTTGCATATTTTTTTTTATTTTTATGCAGCTTTTGTTGGCTGAATAACACTGGTTATCTAAGAACTTATTTATTTGTTATTAAACATTTCTTTCTTTGCCGCCTACAAATCAGTTTCTCCGGTTTATACAACTGATGGTTTCTAATGTTTTGAAAGTATTTTTGTGATGCTGGTATCATGGGCATCCGCAAACCAAAATCAAAATAAATATTATCTAAAACACTGATTTAAAATTCCCCTCCTGTGCCTTAGCCTGTAGCACCTATGTAAGCCACAAACTCACATTAGATAAGACATATGGCCTTTTAGCACTCTGTTAGCCTCATTCAAAATATCAGACATTAGATCAGACTCCTGTCCTACAGCCCAATCTCTATACCCACATCAGATTGACCCCCACATAGCCCTGTAGCTGTTTGTAAACTCTTATACCTTCAGAATGCAGATCAGACTCAAAATATTGGTTTAACTACACACACATATATACAGTATCTCACAAAAGTGAGTACACCCCTCACATTTTTGGATTTCTTTTTTATTAGATCTTTTTATGTGACAACACTGAATAAATGACACTTTGCTAAAATATAACGTAGTGAGTGTACAGTCTGTATAACAGTGTCAATTTGCTATCCCCTCAAAATAACTCAACACACAGCCATTAATGTCTAAACCATTTTGTGTGGCCACCATTATTTTCCAGCACTGCCTTAACCCTCTTGGGCATGGAGTTCACCAGAGCTTGACAGGTTGCCACTGGAGTCCTCTTCCACTCCTCCATGACAATATCGCGGAGCTGGTGGATGTTAGAGAACATTCGCTCCCCCATCTTCCGTTTGAGGATGCCTTTGGTTGGTTTATAGGGCCTTACCTTAGCCTGTGCTCTTTGTGGCTAGCCAACTCCTTTTATGATAAATAGAGTGTTGCCTGTAAATATATATATTTTTTTTTTTTTTAGGTAAACAACAATTTTTTCTTTGTCATCAGATCAATTTTTAACCCAACTAATAGGACATCAGTACAATTTCCATAAAATCCAATATTCTCCAGAAGGAATTTTTCCACCTAACATGTGGGAGGTTACAAATCATGAAATATGCTTTACCCAATGTTGTCTCAAAGAGTAAAATGTATGTTTGTAAAAGCTCAATTACTTGGATTATAAACGTAACAGATTTCTCACTGCAAGCTGTGAGAAATAACATTGTTGATACAGTTTAGATGCCTAACTTATGTTAAATCCTCAAGTACAAAGCTACTTTATCTGATCTACACCGTCATTTCACACCATACAAAATAAATTGGAGGCAAACCATAAAACAAATTAGTAGATTGAGAACTTAAAAATTCAATATAGAATCTATACATTTGTTATTCTTCTCCACCTGAATTTTTACATATCATTATACATTCTCAAAAGAATGGAATTTTGATATAGTAAATTAATATGTATTTTTACAACTTTTCCATAATAAATCCTGCATATGCAACCCTCTCAGTGACAATTTAATCTTGTTCTAAGTATCATAATAGATTAAAGGTAAGTATATAATATAATAGTATGTCTATTAAATGTCTGTGGACCTCTAATATACAACACAGGTCAAAAAACATTTATTTCTCATTTTAGCATTGGTATTATGGAGACAACATTGCATGCTCTAACTTGTTAGAGCATGCAATTTTTCCACTTTTTGCTGTGGAACTCTCTGGGCCTGATGATCAAAACTTTGCTGGTATGGAACAAAAGTGAGTACACCCCTAAGTGGAAATGTCCAAATTGGGCCCAATTAGCCATCTTCCCGTCCCGGTGTCATGTGACTCGTTAGTGTTACAAGGTCTCAGGTGTGAATGGGGAGCAGGTGTGTTAAATTTAGTGTTATCACACTCACACTCTCTCATACTGGTCACTGGAAGTTCAACATGGCATCACATGGCAAAGAACTCTCTGAGGATGTGAAAAAAATAATTGTTGCTCTACATAAAGATGGCTTAGACTATAAGAAGATTGGCAAGACCCTGAAACGGAGCTGCAGCACAAAGGGCAAGACCATACAGTGGTTTCACAGGACTGGTTCCACTTAGAACAGGCCTCAACATGGTCGATCAAAGAAGTTGAGTGCACATGCTCAGCGTCATATCCAGAGGTTGTCTTTGGGAAATAGACATATGAGTGCTGCCAGCATTGCTGCAGAGGTTGAAGGGGTGGGGGGTCAGCCTGGCAGTGCTCAGGCCATACACCACAGACTGAATCAAATTGGTCTGCATGGCTGCCAGAAGGAAGCCTCTTCTAAAGATGATGCACAAGAAAGCCTGCAAACAGTTTGCTGAAGACAAGCAGACTAAGGACGTGGATTACTGGAACCATGTCCTGTGGTCCAATGAGACCAAGATAAACTTATTTGGTTCAGATGGTGTCAAGCGTGTGTGGCAGCAACCAGGTGAGGAGTACAAAGACAAGTGTGTCTTGCCTACAGTCAAGCATGGTGGTGGGAGTGTCATGGTCTGGGCCTGCATGAGTGCTGACATAACAGGGGAGCTACAGTTCATTGAGGGAACCATGAATGCCAACATGTACTGTGACATACTGAAGCAGAGCATGATCCCCTCCCTTCAGAGACTGGGCCACAGGGCAGTATTCCAATATGATAACAACCCCAAACACACCTCCAAGATGACCACTGCCTTGCTAAAGAAGCTGAGGGTAAAGGTGATGGACTGGCCAAGCATGTCTCCAGACCTAAACCCTATAGAGCATCTGTGGTTCATCCTCAAATGGAAGGTGGGGGAGCACAAGGTCTCTAACATCCACCAGCTCCGTAATGTCATCATGGAGGAGTGGAAGAGGACTCCAGTGGCAACCTATGAAGCTCTGGTGAACTCCATGCCCAAGAGGGTTAAGGCAGTACTGAAAAATAATGGTGGCCACACAAAATATTGCAACTTTGAGCAGAGATTGGACATTTCCACTTAGGGGTACTCACTTTTGTTGACAACGGTTTAGATATTAATGACTGTGTGTTATTTTGAGGGGACAGCAAGTTTACACTGTTATACAGGCTTTACACTCACTACTTTACATTGTAGCAAAGTGTCATTTCTTCAGTGTTGTCACATAAAAAGATATAATAAAATATGTACAAAAATGTGAGGGGTGTACTCAATTTTGTGAGATACTGTATATATATATATATATATATATATATATATATATATATATATATATATATATATATAATGTTCAAACTTCCAGATGCCCAGGTGTCTCTTCCTTAATTTATTCATGCACAAAACTTCAAACATGAGGGCACTCAGAGGACTTGAATATATAGAAATTATTTATTCATCAAAATTTTTAATCAAAGAGGCAAGGTCGACGTTTCGGCTTATAACCCAAGACCATCTAAAATACAGACAATACATTACATTGTTGTATTTGAAATATATACACAATTTATACAAAAGTAAAAAGCAAACAAAAAGTAATGTCAATTTATTACTAACACCTTTAAACTCATCACCTGTGTGAATGTTATTTTTGTCCACAACGTGTTAATCCCCATGAGGCACGTACCGATATAACCATTTTAAAACAGTGATTTTCTCTCAATCATAGCATATATATTTACTCAGACCATATGTTCTAAAAGCATATAGTATCAACAAAGTTTATCTCTAAATAGCAAAATAGTTTACACATCTAGACCTCGATTTATCAAAGCATCAATCTTGGTGTATTTCCTGGCATCAATACGCTCGCCAGACATCGCTGCCATGGATCTACATACGACGCCATTATTTATCAAAAGTACGGAGCGATGAGCATCAGAATTTTGATAAATTTAGAGTCATCAATGTAGTAGATAGTCTGTTTTTTCCAACGTTATTTATACCATTTTATTACTCTCCATGAACAACCACATTTCTCTAAAACTAATCTTTTATTTTTCATCTGTTAATGTTAAGCTATATTTGTACCTGAACAAACAATAATAGCTCATAGATATTTATTTTTCTATTTATTCGTTATACAAAAAATATCTGATATATGATATTTTCACATAATTTGTGAAATGCCAACATGTACTGTGACATAATATTATTAGTATTTCTTTGATTCATGATATGCCTATCTCATGTTTTTTTATTTTTATTTTAAATGATTATTAATGCTAGAATTTTTACATATATCTTTGCACAAACTTGTATACATACACATACATATATATATATATATATATATATATATAAAAATATATATATATATATATGTTACGTCAGAAATCTTTTGCAAACATATTTATATGTCCCTAAATTACATTTTATGTTCTAAACAATGTTGTCTTTCATATCTCTGTGTTTTTTTATAACACTATATTTATATAGGGGCCTGTTTATCAAGCCGTCATGCAAATACGCTGGAATTCCGCAGCATAATTGTGGCGAGCTAGATTCTTCATATTTATCAAAGCCTACATACCGGCAGAAGTAGAATTTTGTGACGTAACATACGATCCGGCGGTCTCAGTCTGACACAGATCGATGCTTACGTCACTACAGATGTTCCGAAAGCAAATTCGGCACTATCTGACTACTTTTTCAAGCTATCAAATAACTACCAGGTACGCTCGCCACTATTCCGGCCCAGCATACCTGGTTTTCAATCTGCCGCCCTGGAGGCGGCAGATGCCATAGGAATCAATGGGAGTCTGAAAGCAGTGAAAGCTTATGTTCGCTGCTGCCCGATATCCCATTGATTCCTATGGGAGAATAACAGTTATGTTTACACCTAACACCCTAACATGTACCCCGAGTCTAAACACCCCTAATCTGCGGCCCCCTACACCGCCGCTACCTACATAATGTTATTAACCCCTAATCTGCCACCCCGACACCGCCGCCACCTACATTATACTTATTAACTCCAAATCTGCCTCCCCCTACACCGCCGCCACCGGCATTATACTTATTAACCCATAATCTGACGCACCCTACACCGCCACCACCTACATTATATTTATTAAACCCTAATCTGCCATTCCCTACACCGCCACCACCTACATTATACTTATTAACCCCTAATTTGCTGCCCCGACAACGCAGCCACCTACATAAAGTTATTAACCACTATCCCGCCGCTCCCGGACCCCACCACAACTAAATAAATGTATTAACCCCTAAACCCCTGGCCTCCCACATCACTAGCACTTACTAAACCTATTAACCCCTAAACCTAACAACCCACTAACTTTATATTAAATATTAACTCATCCGTATCTTATAATAAATTTACCTTTAGATTTAAATTAAACTATATTAAACTACTAATTAATTTTTTATTTTTTTTATTTTTTTTAAATATATTTTTTTATTGAGATTACAGAGAGTTACAGTAACATAATTTGTCCATTTACATTGACAGAGAATGCACATGTATGTGTAGAATAAATAGTTGGTATGTTACAAGATAATCTATACAATAGGTTTGCGAGCTGAAGAAAAACATGTCAATAATAATTTCGTTGAGGGAAATAGTAAATAACTAGGTAGGTAAGCACTTGCTGAAAATCCCTTCATGCATGGTGATATATGATCACTTATGAAAATACTCAAAACATAGATATTGGTCAATGAATGAGAGAGTAAATGGGCTATTCTTAATGAAATCTCGTTTTTGGTGGAGTGAAAGTTTAGATTGAAATAGTAAATATAAAGGAAAAATTAGGGGGAAATCAGCGGGCGAGAGACGCTCGATAATTAAGAGGGAAGGGGGGGGGCGTGGCCAAGGGATTTTAAAATATTGTTATGGCAAGTATGATTGGGCTAATTAACAAGAATATATCTTTTAGGGCCTACATAAAACTAGAGAGGCGTATAGGAAAAAGGCTAACGCACATCAGAGGGGTATTCCCAAGCGAATTTACATGGTAGGGGGTGTATAGAACCATATATTATTATCTTGAGTATCAGCTATATATCATTTATGCGTAATAAGATGAGTCATTGCCTGAAAAATGGTAACATTAAATGATGCAGATGGATGAGCAGCCTAAGCATCCATTAATGTGAGAAAAGTTAGAGCATACATTCCCCAGTAAATAAAGTACCTGAAACCGCTGCAAATACACAAACAGGGGACTAAGTACAGTTAATGTTCACTTTTATATTGGACGTAAGGTATAGGATGATCTCAGGGATGTCATCAGTAACTAAATGTTTAACTTAGGATAGGAAACTGGCATGCAGTAATATTCGTATTGTAATGGGACACTTATGCAGTAGTTTGTGAAAACACATATTTCGATCACATCAACGGTTATTTTGGTATTCCTTCCAAAAGTGTCAGGTACAATGACAACGATGAGATTGTGTTCATATCTACTAGTAATATAAATAAACAGAGTGTAATAACAAGCAGATAGACAGTTTAGATGGTAATTGTATCAATATGAAAAACTCTGAACCTCAAAAACATAGCCCCTTAAACAACATAGGCATATAAATTCCACTAAACAGTAACATAATTGAGCCCATCAAAGTAAATATATAAGAACCCAAGGTTATCTGAAAAACACACAAACCTTATAAGTTCAAACATCTCTAACTAGACAAGACATAGCAAACTAGACAGAATGAGGTCGCTCAGTCAACCAAAAGGTTTATAGCCTGACCACCTGGAAAGGACAGCAAAGTCAGCTGTAGAAGTTAAGAGGAGGTACAAATTATGTCAACCAGACTGATTAATTCCTTCAATAAGTGCAGTGCTAGTGTGATTCACATGAGACTGTATGCTGTTAATGATAGTATAGGCTATTATATAGTATAAAACCCGTTATATATAACACCTTATACTGTCCAAAACATCTAATCTACCCAAAAGATATGCAAAAGATATGTGAGTGAGCACTTAATGAGGGCCTGGTTATAATCTTTTAACAAATATAGATTAGGGTACAAGGATAAAGGATATATATCTCCCAGCCTCAATTCTAAAATAATAGATAATGGGGTGGAGTTAGGAACAATGTAAAACAAAACAATCTCAGTTAGGTTGTGATATGGGAGCAAGTATAAAAAAACAAAAAATTATCAACAGACCTGCAGGGTATCCACATTAAGTACCATATTGCTTGGAGGCTTATGGTGATGTGAGTCTAGAGACCCTTATCTTTGGATTGAAATAAGTGGGAGCTGATGCCATAAGGCTATTAGCGCAAAAACACAATTCTGTCTGAGGCTTCTGTATGTCCAATCTAAGTATGGATTGAACTATGACCTAACTATAAGCTTACAGAGAACAAGCAAATGATGCAGACAATTAATGAGCAAGCGTTAGTGGAGACCGCTGTTACTATCGCAACATGCAGAGTTAGTAAGATTCTTGAGGGATAATATCTTATATGTACTTGTATCACAATCCAAATATCCAAAACATGTGTTATGTAATAGTATGCAGTCACTGCCAAGCAAGAAGATAGAGCCAGCAAAGGATATGATGGCAAATAAGTGGTTAATCAAGCTGTGTGTGTCAGGAAAGCTAGGTCCTGCATATTCAGAAGCTTGCGTTAGTACTCAGATGTGATCAACCAATCAGTCCATATGACCTAGTATACATGCATAGGCTGAGAAAATGTGGAACGTATAATCCTCTTTCAAAGTGGGTCATAACCATCAATCCAGTCATTCACTTGTTATAAATAAGTGCTGCAGATGCAGTGGCAAACATGTAAAATGGATGTATAAGCGTAGCAAGCAGGCATTAGAAAAAGTTCATGCGCTAGGCTAGGGATCAGATGTTAGGCTGGGGAATGCTCAAACAAAATAACATAACAGGGCTCCTTTGTGGTTAAGCTGCCTGTTATATGTGAAATAAGCCACAAGCCTTAATAAGATGCAATAAATAATTACTCACTACCCTTAGCGTGACCTCCGTCTGGAAAAATCCTCTTGCGCGTCTCAGTCTGACACTCCGTAGTAGTGTAGTATTCCCGGCTCCAGCTCTGCTCAGCTGGTCTCCACTCTGACACGCTGCTCAACTCCTCCTCCGGTCGTGACGTCACCCGGCTGGGCAGTCCATTGTCCCAGTACTCCAAGTAAAATAATAACAAATAAATCCAAGAATGTGTTCCAGCAGACAAGAGGGTTATAGAAGAATAAAAATGTGCTTTATTAGGACAAATTAAAATTGAAACAAAAATAGGCAGACTCCAATAAACATAGGGAGTGAGAAAGGTCTGACCGGTTTCAGCCTAAACAGGCTGTAGTCATAGACATGTTGCACCTATGCAGGTGCACTCTATTTAAAACTCTTAGCTCCTCCTCAGGGAGGTAATAAAAGAAAGCAGACTCCCAATGTTTAACCCTTTAAGGAGAGGTGAATAGAGCTGTATATATACATGCTTATAAAAAGAAAAAGACAACTTACATAAAGTAATAGCATTACTGTCAAACATTTACAGCCCCAATTAGCTCAAAAGCAACAGCATATCAAATGTATTAAAATCGTGAAATAACAAAAAAAGAAAAAGAAAATACATATGATGCAAAAAAGGTTAACTTTAAATAATGTATGAGATGTTAAAGGGAGATAATAAAACTTAACTAATGCTTAGGCGAGCTCTTGTGCTTATTGTATTAAAGAGCATCCTTGCTGAGATCATAATAATATCTAGCTAATGTATATATATATAAGTTGGATAAAATGCTCAATCAACTGTAATTAAAGGACATGAAATATAGGATGTGATTAATGATCGTGTTTATATATGGTTTTAGCATGTAGATAGTACAAGACACGTATGCTAGCAAGGTAAGAGTATATAGGATTAGAGTGTTTGGAGTCTAAAATAAGAGATTGATATGTATTGATAGATAGCCTAAAAGAGGCCTGAATAATCTCAAAAAATACAACCAGATGTATATATCTAGACTCAGTGGAAACTGAATAGGGGAACATAGTCTAGGTACAAGCCTAATCTAAAGAAAAATACCTCCATGAACTAATGTATGTATAGATTAGTAGAATAATATGGGCATGTGGATACTCCAACAAGAGGTATGCGCGTGGTGTATAAAGACTATCAGTGTTGCCAATAATTGATGATGTCGAATTCTGAGTTGAATCCCCTTGGTAGCAAGCAACCGAGCTTATGGATCCAATAAATCTCCTGTCGGCATAAAATGCGGAATTTATCGCCTCCCCTAGGGGGTCTGACTATCTGCTCGATTGCCTGCCACCTAAAGGATCTAACTCGACCTTGATGTACCTCCAAGAAGTGTTTAGAAAGAGCAGAAACTGCTCTTTCATGGGAAATGTGGGCTAGATACTCTTTAATGTGTGTCCCCACCTCTATGGTGGTTGTACCCACGTACTGCCTGTGGCACAAGGTGCACTCTATGAGGTATACCACGAATTTACTTCCACATTTAACACAGCCCTTGGTCTCGAATGATTCCGCCCCAGAGGCTGACGTGAAGTGAATGGCTACTTTGATGTGGTCACAGGACCCACAGGACCTCTTTCCACACCGGAAAGTGCCCTTGAAATGTAGCCAAGAGCTCCTACTTGGTTCTTCCCTGAGTAAGCTGGGGGACAACAGATTTCTCAGGGAAGAACCAAGTAGGAGCTCTTGGCTACATTTCAAGGGCACTTTCCGGTGTGGAAAGAGGTCCTGTGGGTCCTGTGACCACATCAAAGTAGTCACTCACTTCACGTCAGCCTCTGGGGCGGAATCATTCGAGACCAAGGGCTGTGTTAAATGTGGAAGTAAATTCGTGGTATACCTCATAGAGTGCACCCTGTGCCACAGGCAGTACGTGGGTAGAACCACCAGAGAGGTGGGGCACGCATTAAAGAGCATCTAGCCCACATTTCCCATGAAAGAGCAGTTTCTGCTCTTTCTAAACACTTCTTGGAGGTACATCAAGGTCGAGTTGGATCCTTTAGGTGGCAGGCAATCGAGCAGATAGTCAGACCCCCTAGGGGAGGCGATAAATTCCGCATTTTATGCCGACAGGAGATTTATTGGATCCATAAGCTCGGTTGCTTGATACCAAGGGGATTCAACTCAGAATTCAACATCATCAATTATTGGCAACACTGATAGTCTTTATACACCACGCGCATACCTCTTGTTGGAGTATCCACATGCCCATATTATTCTACTAATCTATACATACATTAGTTCATGGAGGTATTTTTCTTTAGATTAGGCTTGTACCTAGACTATGTTCCCCTATTCAGTTTCCACTGAGTCTAGATATATAAATCTGGTTGTATTTTTTGAGATTATTCAGGCCTCTTTTAGGCTATCTATCAATACATATCAATCTCTTATTTTAGACTCTAAACACTCTAATCCTATATACTCTTACCTTGTTAGCATACATGTCTTGTACTATCTACATGCTAAAACCATATATAAACACAATCATTAATCACATCCTATATTTCATGTCCTTTAATTACAGTTGATTGAGCATTTTATCCAACTTATATATATATACATTAGCTAGATATTATTATGATCTCAGCAAGGATGCTCTTTAGTACAATAAGCACAAGAGCTCGCCTAAGCATTAGTTAAGTTTTATTATCTCCCTTTAACATCTCATACATTATTTAAAGTTAACCTTTTTTGCATCATATGTATTTTCTTTTTCTTTTTTGTTATTTCACGATTTGAATACATTTGATATGCTGTTGCTTTTGAGCTAATTGGGGCTGTAAATGTTTGACAGTAATGCTATTACTTTATGTAAGTTGTCTTTTTCTTTTTATAAACATGTATATATACAGCTCTATTCACCTCTCCTTAAAGTGTTAAACATTGGGAGTCTGCTTTCTTTTATCACCTCCCTGAGGAGGAGCTAAGAGTTTTAAATAGAGTGCACCTGCATAGGTGCAACATGTCTATGACTACATCCTGTTTAGGCTGAAACTGGTCAGACCTTTCTCACTCCCTATGTTTATTGGAGTCTGCCTATTTTTGTTTTGATTTTAATTTGTCCTAATAAAGCACATTTTTATTCTTCTATAACCCTCTTGTCTGCTGGAACACATTCTTGGATTTATTTGTTATTATTTTACTTGGAGTACTGGGACTCCAATCCTACTTCACCGTTCACAGCGACAATGGACTGCCCAGCCGGGTGACGTCACGACTGGAGGAGGAGTTGAGCATTGTGTCAGCGTGGAGACCAGCTGAGCAGAGCTGGAGCCGGGAATACTACACTACTACGGAGTGTCAGACTGAGACGCGCAAGAGGATTTTTCCAGACGGAGGTCACGCTAAGGGTAGTGAGTAATTATTTATTGCATCTTATTAAGGCTTGTGGCTTATTTCACGTATAACAGGCAGCTTAACCACAAAGGAGCCCTGTTATGTTATTTTGTTTGAGCATTCCCCAGCCTAACATCTGATCCCTAGCCTAGCGCATGAACTTTTTCTAATGCCTGCTTGCTACGCTTATACATCCATTTTACATGATTGCCACTGCATCTGCAGCACTTATTTATAACAAGTGAATGACTGGATTGATGGTTATGACCCACTTTGAAAGAGGATTATACGTTCCACATTTTCTCAGCCTATGCATGTATACTAGGTCATATGGACTGATTGGTTGATCACATCTGAGTACTAATGCAAGCTTTTGAATATGCAGGACCTGGCTTTCCTGACACACACAGCTTGATTAACCACTCATTTGCCATCATATCCTTTGCTGGCTCTATCTTCTTGCTTGGCAGTGACTGCATACTATTACATAACACATGTTTTGGATATTTGGATTGTGATACAAGTACATATAAGATATTATCCCTCAAGAATCTTACTAACTCTTCATGTTGCGATAGTAACAGCGGTCTCCACTAACGCTTGCTCAT
The DNA here is from genome assembly GCF_027579735.1 of Bombina bombina. Lineage (NCBI taxonomy): Eukaryota > Metazoa > Chordata > Amphibia > Anura > Bombinatoridae > Bombina > Bombina bombina. Next base: position 666,239,013 of record NC_069503.1, on the reverse strand, counting down.
TAATTGTCTGCATTATTTGCTTGTTCTTTGTTCTCTTATTTTCTTCCCTGGATTGATGCAACAATTGGTGTATATACACACGTCCAGTGTTATTACTTATACACTTCCCTCTTCCTCCGGAGGGACTAAGTCTAAGCCATTTTTTTCTGTTGGATTAATTGGCAGCCTGGCATACATATCAATATCTACAACATTGGATTTTGATTGATTGAGAGTTATAATAATTTTTTACCTATATAAGGACAATATGGCATCCACAGACTCCTTTTATTCCCTTAAAGAATCTGATGATGAGGACTTAGATTTGTTGGAATTACATGATGTTTTTGATCGTGATACACCTAGTACTAAACTAGGGGATTATTTTTATGACATGGAAACATTAAAATTAAAGGAACAAAGACTTAAATGGGACAAGTGGATCCTTTCCAAGTACATCAATATGCAAATGGTACCCATTGGATTAAGGATCAATAAATTCCCTACCTATGATATTAAAGATGTGGATTTCATTGAACGCTGGAACCAGACCCTTACTGACTGTTCCTTAAAACTCATTGCCTTACTTATTGAATACAAGGACATGTTACTCAAAGAGGTTAAAAATAAGATTACTTTGCTTCAAGCAGATATGAATTTGTTCAAACAACATGAAATTTACCCTCAATTTGATGAGACACTTAGGAAGGTGATTGAGGAGGCTAAAAAATTAATCATCCAAGTTAAACACACTAAGTTCCTTAGGGACCAGAAAGATTATTCAAAGGGCACAGTATACATCTGGAAACAAAAAGAGAGGAGTAGGATTTGGTCCCAGGCACAATACAATCAATCAGACCATCAGGCCACAGGGCAGGGGGGACACTTAGACTGTCCACCTAAGAGAACACAACAACCTAAAATGAAGGCTACTAAGAAGGTTGCCTTTTCCGATTCAGAGCCGGAGTTAACAGACGAAGAGAGGTTTGCCTCTAGTTTTTAATCAGACGGTTACTCCGGCTCTGACTGAATGAGGGAACCTCAACCAATCAAGTATGCATAGTGTCTAATACAGTGGGTGATAAACCAACACGAGGTATACTTAAGGAACATGTAAACTCAGGGGCTATCCCTAAAAGGGGCAGGCGCCAGAGAAGAGGCAACACCGATTATCATATGACCATCAACCCCCAGGGCACTGATGACAGCTCTGACACTACACAGCAGGTTTTTCAGTGGGGCCCGAGACGACCCAGGGGAGGGGGACGGGGCAACAGACAGAAATCTACCACTGGGGACTTCCAACAACAGAGATACCAATTGAGGGAGAACAGGGGAACTCCACGACACAGGTACCAATGACATAGACCCCAATGACGGATAATTCAGTCATAAATCTGTCCACCTATAATCTCACTAATCTCGAAAGGAAAGTACTGGGCTATGGGTTGGGATTTGTCCCCTCTAGGAATTTTGATTTGTTCCAGACAATTCTTGACGTTAATAGATTAGTGAGGGATTTAACACTGAGAAAATTCTTTTCAGAAACTGACACAGACAGATCACCCCCTACCATTGATCCATCAGCAGAAAATTTAAATCTTGATGTTGATAATATGTCGTTTGCTGACATTTGTGTACTCACTAACTTGGAGGACTTATCAGGGACTATAGATCAAACATCTAAAGACATGATTTGTCAACATAAATTAAAGTCTGCATCAAACTTCTACCCCTTACATATTAGGGGTAGGAGTCTCGAGGTGTTTCATAAAAGAGTCATGGAGGACCTCACTGCTCTTTCCCAGACTAATTCTAATTACAACTCAAATTTGACTAGAAAGGAAAGAGAGGCCATTACCAATCTACAGAATAACATCAATATCGTCATTCGACAATCTGATAAAGGCGGTAGTGTTGCTGTCATGGACAGGGACACCTATGTAGCGGAAGCCCTGAGACAATTGGGTGATCATGAGGCCTATTCCATCCTACCTAGGGACTCCACTACATCTTTTGGGCATATCCTGAAGGACCTCCTGGATGATGGATTGGAGATGGGCATCATCGATAGACATACTTTTGACTGTTTGTTGGTTGAAAATCCGGTGATGCCTATCTTCCACCACTTCCCGAAGGTCCACAAGAGTCTTGAAAATGTCCAGGGAAGACCCATTGTGGCAGGTATTGGCTCTTTAATGGAGCCACTATCTAAATGGGTCGATAACTTCTTGCAACCAGTGGTACATAGACTACCCAGCTATGTACGTGACACTGCTCATGCCCTATCAAAATTGGAACAGATTAGATGGGAGTTGAACTATAGCTGGATAACCATTGACGTGGTGGCTTTATACTCTAGTATTCCCCATGAATTTGGACTCCAGGCTGTGGAATTTTTTCTGGATATGTGCACTGACCTGGATTCTCAACACAAAGATTTTGTTTTGAGGGTCATTAGGTTCCTGCTCCAACATAACTTCTTCAAGTTTTCTGACACTTTTTATCTCCAGAGACGTGGAACTGCCATGGGGGAGAAATTTGCCCCCTCCTATGCCAACCTTTTTATGGAGTGGTGGGAGCGGTTCCACGTCTATGGGGGAAGAAATACATTCACTGGGTCCATCCATAAATACCTGAGGTTCATAGATGACCTATTGATCATCTTGTCCTCAGGTGAGATACAAGCAAAGGAATGGGTGGACCAATTGAATTGCAATGAAGTGGGTCTCAGATTCACCTACCAGTGGCACCAAAGGACTATGAATTACTTGGATGTAGCTCTGACGGGCGATTCTGACACCCATAGAATCATATCTTCACTCTACCGCAAGCCTATCTCCGGCAGCACATTATTGCACGCTAATAGCAGTCACCCTAAACATGTGTTTAGGGGTTTTGCTAAAGGCCAGTTCATGCGTGTCAAACGTAATTGTTCCCGGGGTGAGGACTGCGATAGAGAAAGTGAGGATCTGGAAAAGCGCCTACGGAATAGGAACTATCCTGTTAAAGCTATCAGGAGAGCACGAAATGAGGTAGACCGGATGGATCGGTCAGGGTTGTTCCACAGGACCATTAGCCCAGCTAATGAAAGAACCAAGACATTACAGACACGCAACACTCCTACTCTTATTACGGCCCACTCTAATCAACACCATCAACACCATCAGGTCTGTAATATAATCAAGAAAAAAATTCCAATTCTGCGGGGAGATAAATCCCTACGCAATGTTATTAAGGATGGCTGTAATTTTGTTTATAGGAGGAATCTGACCCTAGGTAATCTGTTGTCCCCCAGCTTACTCAGGGAAGAACCAAGTAGGAGCTCTTGGCTACATTTCAAAGGCACTTTCCGGTGTGGAAAGAGGTCCTGTGGGTCCTGTGACCACATCAAAGTAGCCACTCACTTCACGTCAGCCTCTGGGGCGGAATCATTCGAGACCAAGGGCTGTGTTAAATGTAGAAGTAAATTTGTGGTATACCTCATAGAGTGCACCCTGTGCCACAGGCAGTACGTGGGTAGAACCACCAGAGAGGTGGGGACACGCATTAAAGAGCATCTAGCCCACATTTCCCATGAAAGAGCAGTTTCTGCTCTTTCTAAACACTTCTTGGAGGTACATCAAGGTCTAGATATATACATCTGGTTGTATTTTTTGAGATTATTCAGGCCTCTTTTAGGCTATCTATCAATACATATCAATCTCTTATTTTAGACTCTAAACACTCTAATCCTATATACTCTTACCTTGTTAGCATACGTGTCTTGTAATATCTACATGCTAAAACCATATATAAACACGATCATTAATCACATCCTATATTTCATGTCCTTTAATTACAGTTGATTGAGCATTTTATCCAACTTATATATATATATATACATTAGCTAGATATTATTATGATCTCAGCAAGGATGCTCTTTAGTACAATAAGCACAAGAGCTCGCCTATGCATTAGTTAAGTTTTATTATCTCCCTTTAACATCTCATACATTATTTAAAGTTAACCTTTTTTGCATCATATGTATTTTCTTTTTCTTTTTTGTTATTTCACAATTTGAATACATTTGATATGCTGTTGCTTTTGAGCTAATTGGGGCTGTAAATGTTTGACAGTAATGCTATTACTTTATGTAAGTTGTCTTTTTCTTTTTATAAGCATGTATATATACAGCTCTATTCACCTCTCCTTAAAGGGTTAAACATTGGGAGTCTGCTTTCTTTCATCACCTCCCTGAGGAGGAGCTAAGAGTTTTAAATAGAGTGCACCTGCATAGGTGCAACATGTCTATGACTACAGCCTGTTTAGGCTGAAACCGGTCAGACCTTTCTCACTCCCTATGTTTATTGGAGTCTGCCTATTTTTGTTTCGATTTTAATTTGTCCTAATAAAGCACATTTTTATTCTTATATAACCCTCTTGTCTGCTGGAACACATTCTTGGATTTATTTGTTATTATAACTATAAGCTTATATGAAGTTAAAATCAGGGAAAAAGGTACTGAGATAGTAGGTGTTAGGGTGGCGTTAGATAAAGCCTAGTGCAGGACTGTTGCAGCAGGTGAGTTATAGGTGAATAAAGGAGCATATATGAATATAAAACTTAACCTTATAGACATATGAGGTATGGCACTAGAGACAAGTAATATATCCATCAAGAACAATGTAAGTTTAAGTCCTATGGTGTGGGGGACTTAGCAACACTTGTCTCTCTGGTTAAAGGGATAGTTGCTTTGTACAAAAGGGAGCGTTGTAGGGGCTAGTGATACAGTCTCTGTCACTTTTGGCCGCACTTTTTGAAAATTTAACCAATGCCAGTTCTCATCAGGCACTCACCACGGGAGAGATATAGGAGGCCTCCCAGGGGCCGGTGTGTTGCAGAGCAGGTAGACCTTATTTTAAACACTGTGGGAGATAGAATGGTGCTTACGATCTTGTGAGCCAGTCCCCTCATGAAACCCTCCATCCGAATAGGGTTATCTGTGTACTTTGCAGGTGTTAGAGGCACTGGCTTCAGGGGAACAGTTCCATAGAGAGCAGAGACAGATGCATCACTGGAAGGTGATATTGTTGCTGGTATGTCAGCCTCAGGCCCCGTCCCGACCGGCCGCTTCGGAGCACGGCCCAGGGCAATGGTAGCGATGTCCGGGATTGAGTCCGGCGAGCTCTCAAGGCTAGACAGAGCATCGTGATAGGGTCCATGTTGGTAGGCCTCATCGCCATTTTAGTTAGATCGACTGCGCAATAGGCACCTGGGATGGTCTCCTGTGGGCAGGCAGTGGTAAGTGGCCCAGGATCGGGCTCTAAGGCGGGTGTGATATCTTCCCGGTCCAGAGATATGCAGTGGAGGAGTGAGCTAAAGTGGGTATCCATTCAGTCCTCTAGAGCAGCAAGTGCGTCCATGATCTCCCTGTCCATCCTCTTCAGTTGTAGGTATTACTGACAATATATTCGTCGTTCACATCAGTAGTGAGAGAGGCAGTTAACCCAGATAACCTGGAGGGAGGTTGCAATCACAAGTAGAGGCCTCTAATAGAGGTCGGAATTGGGCAAATCAGCTCCCGAGTTTTCCAGTGAGAAGGGCTTGATATCTTTTAGGTCAACCAGTAGTATAGGAGCTAAAACAGTTATTTGTGTGGTTAGATGTCAAGGTATCCATGAGATATTTGATATATTAGTGCAGAAAAATCAGGAGCTTCATATTTTGCATCTTGTCATGGCCGAGTCTTAGCCACGCCCCCAACTACTAATTAATTTAATCTTCCCTATTATACTAAATTACATTAAACTATATTAAATTAATAACTAACCTACCCTAACTTTAATACTAATATTATAATAAACTATATTCATTTAATAATTAATCGACCCTAACTTTTATACTAAAATTACAATAAACTGCAAATTAAATTACCTATATTATATATTTAAACACCCAACCCTACTCAAATAATTAAAATCTACACTAAAAAATTACTAAGTTACAAAAAACTAACAACTAAGTTACAAAAAATAACAAACACTAAGTTACACAAAAAAATAAACACTAAGTTACAAAAAATAAAAAATAAATTATCAAAGATTTAAACTAATTACACCTAAGCTAAGGGCCCTATGAAAATAAAAAAGCCCCCCCCCCACAAATAAAAAAAAACCCTTAGCTACAATAAACTACAAATAGCCCTTAAAAGGGCCTTTTGCGGGGCATTTCCCCAAAGAAATCAGCTCTTTTACCTGTAAATAAAAAATACAAATACCCCTCCCCAACAGTAAAACCCACCACCCACACAACCAACCCCCCAAATAAAATCCTAATCTAAAAAAAAACTAAGCTCCCCATTGCCCTGAAAATTGCATTTGGATGGGCATTGCCCTTAAAAGGGAATTTAGCACTATTGCTGCCCAAAGCCCTAACCTAAAACTAAAACCCACCCAATACACCCTTAAAAAATCCTAACACTAATCCAAGAAGCCAACAAAAGTCTTTATCTAAGCGGCCGTAAAGTCTTCCTCCAAGCCCGCAGAAGTCTTCACCCAGACAGCATCTTCTATCTTTATCCATCTGGAACGGAGCGGCTCAATCTTCAAGACATCCGATGCGGAGCATCCTCTTCAATCGACGTCTTCTTCGGAATGAAGGTTCCTTTAAATGATGTCATCCAATATGGCGTCCCTTGGATTCCGATTGGCTGATAGAATTCTATCAGCCAATCGGAATTAAGGTTGAAAAAATCCTATTGGCTGTTGCAATCAGCCAATAGGATTGAACTTCAATCCTATTGGCTGATCCAATCAGCCAATAGGATTGGGCTCACATTCGATTGACTGTTCCAATCAGCCAATATAATGCCAGCTCAATCCTATTAGCTGATTGTCAGCCAATCGGAATCTAAGGGACTCCATCTTGGATGACGTCATTTAAAGGAACCTTCATTCCAAAGAAGACGTCGATTGAAAAGGATGCTCCGCGTCGGATATTTTGAAGATGGAGCTGCTCCATGCCGGATGGATTGAAGGTAGAAGATGCCATCTGGGTGAAGACTTCTGCGGGCTTGGAGGAAGAATTCGGCCGCTTGGATGAAGACTTCTGCCGGCTTCTTGGAGGATGGATGTTGGATCTTCAAAACTGTAAGTGAATCTTCTGGGGTTAGTGTTAGGATTTTTTAAGGGTGTATTGGGTGGGTTTTAGTTAGGGCTTTGGGCAGCAATAGAGATAAATACTCTTTTAAGGGCAATGCCCATCCAAATGCCCTTTTCAGGGCAATGAGGAGCTTAGTTTTTTTTTAGTTAGGATTTTATTGGGGGTGTTGGTTGTGTGGGCGCTGGGTTTTACTGTTGGGGGGGTATTTGTATTTTTTATTTACAGGTAAAAGAGCTGATTTCTTTGGGGCAATGCCCCGCAAAAAGCCCGTTTAAAGGGACACTGAACCCAATTTTTTTCTTTTGTAATTCAGAAAGAGCATGCAATTTTAAGCTACTTTCTAATTTACTCCTATTATCAATTTTTCTTCGTTCTCTTGCTATCTTTATTTGAAAAGAAGGCATCTAAGCTTTTTTTTGGTTTCAGTACTCTGGACAGCACTTTTTTGTTGGTGGATTAATTTATCCACCAATCAGCAAGGACAACCCAGGTTGTTCACCAAAAATGGGCCGGCATCTAAATTTACATTCTTGCATTTCAAATAAAGATACCAAGAGAATGAAGAAAATTTGATAATAGGAGTAAATTAGAAAGTTGCTTAAAATTTCATGCTCAATCTGAGTCACAAAAGAAACATTTTGGGTACAGTGTCCCTTTAAGGGCTATTTGTAGTTTATTGTAGCTAAGGGGTTTTTTATTTTGGGGGGCTTTTTTATTTTCATAGGGCCCTTAGATTAGATTTGATCATTTCTTTGTTCTTTTTTGTAACTTAGTGTTTATTATTTTGTGTAACTTAGTGTTTGTTATTTTTTGTAACTTAGTTGTTAGTTTTTTGTAACTTATTAATTTTTTAGTGTAGATTTTAATTATTTGAGATGGGTTAGGATGGATTAATTATTAATTTAATTTAGTTTATTGTAATTTTAGTATAAAAGTTAGGGTAGATTAATTATTAATTTAATATAGTTTAATGTAATGTTAAAGGTAAGTTTAAATTCATTATAAGATAGGGATGAGTTAATATTTAATATAAAAGTAAGCGGGTTGTTAGGTTTAGGGGTTAATAGGTTAATTTAGTTTATGGTGATGTGGGGGGCTGGCGGTTTAGGGGTTAATAACTTTATTTAGTTGCGGTGGGCTCCAGGAGAGGTGATATAGGGGTTAATAACATAATGTAGGTGCGGCGGTGTAGGGGCAGCAGATTAGGGGTTAATAACATAATGTAGGTGGCGGTGGGCTCCGGGAGCGGAGGGATAGGGGTTAATACATTTATTAGAGTTGCGGTGGGCTTCGGTAGTGGCGGTGTAGGGGTTAATAACTTTATTTAGTTGCGGTGGGGTCCGGGGGCAGCGGAATAGGGGTTAATACATTTATTTAGTGGTGGTGGGCTCTCGGAGCGGCGGGATAGGGGTTAAACATTTTAGTATAGTGGCGGTGCTTAGTGACAGTATACAAATAAATCTGGGAAAAATCCAAAGAGCAGCGAGATTGATGACTGTTAGTTAACAACAGTCTGCTGCTCATCGCCCCGTACTTGGTGCGCAGCTTTTTGGCAGCTTTTTTGGTTAATATGGAGAACATATTCAGGTCTGCGGCAGTCATGTTCGGCGATGTCAGGGGAGAGTATTGGTGCCGTTGAATGCAGCACTGTTGACGGCCTGATAAATAGGCCTCAGAGTGTAAATATATTATTATTCTGAGGAAGAATAATTGTGAATATAACATGTAATCAGGGTATCATATGTATTTATTTGGAATAAATGGATATATTAAGAGCTGGGCCAGTTTTCTCTCTGCACCTGTGTAACCCTTTCTGATTGCTGTGTATTTTTAAACACCACCCCTACACAGGTGTTAAAAATGGTCTGGCATATAGCATTACATTTCTTAATGAAAATGAAATTCAAGTGAAGGAAGAAAAACACTGAATATAGCATGACAGTAAAGAGGTGATTTTAATTTCACTGTATCTGATTCATGACAGTTTAATGTTAGGTGGGCTATCCTTTTGAGCAATCAGCTTAAGATTATATTGAATCAAACATCATTCGATTTTTAAAATCATTTTCTAAAATATTACACTGTGTGTCCTAATGTCAGCATCAATGTTTATCTTTAATACTAATTACACATATACTGTACATACTTTCAAAGTATAATACACAATGTAACAAATGGCATTTAAAAGTTCTGATGAGTGATCAATGACAGAAGTATCGAGCAATTTGATTTGTTAGTAATAGTATAAAATGTATATTTAAATTTGATTGGATGATGTCATGTGATTATGCATATCCCAATCAAAAGTGGTTGAAAAGTCACTAGTGTGTGGGTTGTCCATGAGTATTGCGTCATATTTGGTGCGAAAAGTGTTGCGTCAAATATGGTGCGAAGTGAAGAGTGGGACTTATATTACATGGTGCATATAGATTTATCCAAAAATAACAAAAAATAAAAAAGGAAAAGTTAGCTATATTATGGTATGTATTTATTTTATTTGTATCTCTATATCTACTAGTGAACCAAGTTTGGAGCAATAATAGTGTCCCTTTGCTTCAAAATTGAAGCAATACTTTGCACCAAATTTGGAGCAATAATATTGTTTGACTTAGAAAGAGAATAGAATTTTAATAGAGTTTCTAATTTACTTTTATTATCTAATATGCTTCATTGACTTGCGGCATAGATCATAACCTTTCTGTGTTTTCTGAATCCCATTGATTTCTATGGCATTAACGGCCTCAAGGGTGGTGGTTTGAACAATAGGTATGCTGCGTTGGAATAGACGCAAGCGTACCTGTCAAATGTTTGATACATTTGGAAAAGGGTCAAATAGAGTTGAATGTGAATTCGACACATCTGGAATGACGCAAGCATCGATCTGTGTCGGATTGAGATTGCGGGATCGTATATTACGTCGCACATTTCAACATTTGACAATCTTGACGCTTTGTTAACTACAGTGAATCAATCTCACGTCAAATTCAACGAGAGATTAAATCGTATTATCAGTTGAAGCTTTGATAAATTGAGGCCCCAGCCTCAAGTGGATTATATTACATTGAATGCGATATCTTGTACAATACAATTTACATAGGCATACCTTTAAACATCAGCGTTCACAAACTCGGCGCCTCAACCGCCATTGGAAAAAAGCTGCGAGCAATGTTAAGTGCAAAGCAGTCTTTTAAGTTGACCGCTTGATTCTAATTGGCTATAGTGTCATATGACGTTTCAAAAGAGGTGTGTCAAGGTAGCGTCTAATGTTTACAATGTAACAAACTAATTGGCAATCTTAATAGTATCAGTGTAGGGACCAGGGAATATCAATGGTTATTAGAGAATATTGGTGGTTATTAGAGCAAGTTTAATGCTGTGTATCCCATAACAAGGAATTACTCCCTATAAAAATCAACTTTCAATGCATCTCGCAAATCATTTTTCATGTTAGACATTATACAAATAGCCCTGTATCCAAAGAGTTATCAACCATTCGTTGTACAAATGTTGCATATAAACAGTAAATGAAAAACTGAAAAAATATACATACACACCGATAGTTTTATACATCATTAGATATTGTAGGGATTTTCCTTAGTAGAACAATGAATAATCAATATAGGTATTTAGTCCCATTGGGGCCAGTGGGCCTAAGCTATGTATACACTGTGTTTCTCTTTTAAGTAATTCCTCATTCCTGTTGCCTCCTCTTTTAAGAGGGGAAATCCTATCAATCACCATGGCACGAAACATGGTCACTGTATGAACCATTTCCATAAAATGCCTGTCTACTGGCTGGTAACTTTTTATCTTTTAAGGCTGATCTAATAGCACTCTTGTGGTTCGCAAGTCTTTCTTTAAAGTGGGTACTCGCTTTACCTATATAAAATTTCCCACATGGACAAGTGAGAAAGTATACTATATAATCAGATGTGCATGTAAGTCTATGGGGCCGAATTATCATTGTGCGAGCGGACATGATCTGATAATGCGGATCATGTCCGCTTCACATCGATAAATCACGACAGCATGCGCTGTCTGCATTTATCATTGCACCAGCAGTTCTAGCCTGAAGGCTTGCCAGAAACACTGGGCATCAAGCTCCGTACGGAGCTTGATAAATATGCCCCTATGTCTAATCTTGTACTTTTTGGATTTAAAAGGGTGGCTAAATTCCAGAGAATAGTGTGTTGCACATTATACAATTTCCACACTTGTAAAAACCAGGTTTCCCTTTAGGTAGCCAGGTAGCTTGTTCCTGTCTGATATCAATCTTAACTAGCATAGTTCTCAAACTTTGCCCATTTCTGTGTACCATACTAGGTGGTTTCATGCCCTTAAAGGGTAGTGTGGGGTCCTCAGATAGTAGGCATCAATTCTTTGTCAATACCTTTTTAATTCTGTGGCTAGCTGGAGTGTATGCAATTACAAAATTCAAATTAATGTTGCTCTCTTTCACTGTTTGTTTGTTTTATAAATCAATGTTTCCTGATTTAGAGCTGTAATCTCAGCCCAAACAGTATCAATCTCCTTTGCTCTATTTCCCCTAGACAAGAATCTTTTTCTCATAATTTGATATTGTGACTCCTTATTGCTTTGCTCTGTACTATTACGTATGCCTTTCAATAGTTGAGACTTCAGGATACCCCTTTTAAGCTGTGGTGGATGATAGCTTTGGTATTTTATCAGAGTATTTCTGTCCGTCGGTTTGGAATAGAGTTTAGTGCATAATGTGCTTTGAGGACCTTGTGTTTGTTTGTAAATGCAGAGATCCAAACATTTAGCAAAATTGGGCTACATTTTGAACTATTTATCCTAGTAAACTTTATCTGTAGGAGTAAGAATTTTTTTTGGGTTGACTGTCCCTTTAAGATTTTTTTTTTTAAATTATGTTATATGTAAGCATCTGAGCAAACACAGTCAGGATATGAATATGCAGCAACCCCAAAACATTAAATATACAATATTTGTTAAGAAAAAAAAAAAAAAGTGGAGCTCAACTAGTTTTTCTTTAGGACTCAGGAGACTTGTATACTGTATTTATGAAAAAAAAAACATATATTTACAAAGACAAGTAACCAGGGTCAGTGGGACTCCGTTTCTTAAAAAAAAATATATGTAAAAACAAACAAACTTAGATTCTGTAGCAGGAGCAGGGCTCCATCACTGTAGAGCAGTGTGCCTAGTGTGTGTGTAATCCGATCCCTTGCTCACACTTAGCAGACAGCTGAGTGCTGACTGCAGAGCCTCAGTGGAACATCACCTCTAAGCTGATCAGATGCAGAGAGAGCAACTTTGAATTTGCCGCGCCACCTGGAAAGGCATTTTAATGCTCCAGAATGCACTGCACTGAAGAAAAGATTCAAAGTTGCTTTGCCTGTCTGCAAGCTGATCAGTGGTGATTGCTTAAAAGGCTACTGAACCCAAATTTTTTATTTCATGATTCAGATAGAGCATGACATTTTTAGCAACTTTCTAATTAACTCCTATTATCAAATTTTCTTCATTCTCTTGGTATCTTTATTTGAAATGTAAGAATGTTAGTTTAGATGCTGGCCCATTTTTTGGTGAACAACCTGGGTTGTCCTTGCTGATTGGTTGATAAATTCATCCACCAATAAAAAAGTGCTGTCCAGAGTACTGAACCAAAAAAAAAAAGCTTAGATGCCTTCTTTTTCAAATAAAGATAGCAAGAGAACAAAGAAAAATTGATAATAGGAGTAAATTAGAAAGTTGCTTAAAATTGCAAGCTCTATTTGAATCACGAAAGAAAAACATTTGGGTTCAGTGTTCCTTAAAGTTTGTGCTAAAAATGGTCACACTGATCTGCAGGGATACCATGGGGGGCAGTTGCCCCATCTTGCCCCTGCCTGCAGACACCCATGGCTGGTATCCTTGTATGCACTAAGAATTAAATAGTTGCTAGTAAAATAAGGCTCCCTTGATTATAATAAAGAAGAACTCATTGCAACATCTTTATGAATTCTACTATTTTTAAGATGTGAAGTTGTGGCAAGTTTTTTTAGAGAGATATTAGTTTTCACAAAAGTCTTTTATTAAATTTCAGCTGTTTCATTTTTTTCAAAAGTTTTTAGAGGTCAGAAAGGTCAAAAAGAAATGTTCATGATTTAGATAGAGTGCTCAATTTTACACAACTTTCTATTTTAATTCTATTATCTAATTTGCTTTGTTCTTTTGGTATACTTTGTTGAAAAGCATATCTAGGTAGGCTCAGAACAGCAATGTACAACTGGGAGCTTGCTTTTGATTGTTAGCTCATTAGCTGCATATATATGACTCTTGTTATTTGTTTTCCCTATGACCCTTATATTTAGAAGATTGTCAGACCAACGAGAAATTACCTGTTTGGGTTTGCCAGGCTTGCAGTCCGTCAGTCTGGCGATATATTTAAAAAATTGGGCTGAACCTTGCTGTGCTGATGAGCGGAAATGTTTCTCCTATAAGATATTATGGGGATCGCAACTTCAGTAAAAGTCCACCGGCATCGGCACTGAGCTGCAATGTAGGCTGGGCGGGGGCTGTCTTTAAAGTGTATTTACACAAAATACACTGTGTGTTTACGGATATAAATAACGTTTTCTGTGTAGTAACATTTTAAATTATGCATATGTAATGTTTCATTGTACGCTAGAATTATCACACATGGAAATATCGCCACTGAAAAAGCAGGTGAGGCTGATATGGTTGAAATGGTATAGCTAAAATGGAGTAAAGTGTTTGGAATATTAGAAACCCACAGCGATGTTTCCCATTAAAATACAGGTTACTAACATGAAACATCCTTGAAACTCCCACAGAACACCTATATATTCGTCATGTCTGCAATCTGCTTTGTTAATATAGTAAAAAAAAGAAAAAAATATCTTATTAAAACTATATTAGCTGGAGATTTGGTATATGAAATATGTATATACTGTATGTTCTATAGTATAGTGTTATAATATGTATATAAACTTTAGGTGTGATTGTAGAAATCTTGTATTGGGTTCTAAGTCGTTTTTTTTTTTTACTTATTTTCAAAATGCAATTGCGCGTTTGCAATACATATTTTTATAATATTGAGAATGCGCAATAGCGAGTGCAATATCCATATTTCAATAATATTGAAAACGCCCAATCGCAATCACAATATTCATATTTCATAATATTGCAATCGCGATTGCACAATACATTTTTAATTTAATAATAATAATAAATAATAATAATATTAATATATTATTTGCATAAGTATAAAAAAAAAACACATCTAAGGATACAATGCAATAAAGTTTACATACATATTCTAACACTTTACTATAAATAAACAATGTATATTCATATTCCCACAATCCCCCAGCTGCTGTAGGTATATAATTGATATGTTTAATTCACTATTGTGTTGTAAGAACAGGGGTTGAGTTGCTGTTGACACATGTAAATTGTATTGTCATACAGTACTGTGTAAATGAATCATTTACATTACACCTTTGATGTAGATAGAATTTCTGCTTTGAATATATCGCCGGAATAAAAGAAGCATCGCCACCCACTGAAATATATGGTAAAACACCTCTCGGCAATGCTGCCTTTAAACAGTACAGTCTGCACCTTTGGAATATTTCTCTGTCTTTCTCGACATTGTAACCGATCAATTTTATTAACTCACCACCTCCCGGCTCTTTTGAGCATCAGGGCCTATGTGTTTGGCTAACTCTTATATGTGTTCAGCTAGTTCTTACTGGTGCGTTTCTGCCTTGCACAAAGGATACCAAGAGATTGAAGCAAATTTAGATAATAGAAATAAATTGGAAAGTTGTTTAAAAGTTATGCTCTATTTGAATTATGAAAGAAAATGTTAGGTTTCATGTCTGTTTAAGTAATAAGGAAGTCCCTGTGCTGTATTTTCTGTAATGCTTGTGGTAACTTCACAAGGATTTCAAACGTTTGATTTTTAACATTATGTTCTTTAACTTAATATTATTTGCACTACAGAATAAGTTTAAAGTTGCGTGCATAGCGGAGCAGCAAACTGTTTAAATGATTTAAATTAAACATACAGTATTACTACATATCAGTATCATGTCATATCATGTTCAGTTTCAAGAAATTAATTCACACAATTCAGAATTGCAAGCCTCTGAAACAGCATTTAACATTAAAGGGACATGAAACCCACATTTTTTCTTTTATGATTCAGATAGAGAATACAATTTTAAACAACTTTCCAATTTACTTTTATTATTTAATTTGCTTCCTTCTCTTGTTATCATTTGCTGAAATGTTTATCTAGGCAAGCTCAGGAGCAGCAGAGAACCTAAGTTCTAGCTGTTGATTGGTGGCTGCATATATATATATATATATATATATATATATATATATATATATATTGATTGTGATTGGCTCATTCATGTGTTCAGTTAGAAACCAGTAGTGCACTGCTGCTCCTTCAACACATGATACCAAGGGAATGAAACAGATTAGATAATAGAAGTAAATTAGAAAGTTGTTTAAAATTGTATTCTCTATCTGAATCATGAAATATTTTTTGGGGGGTTCATGTACCTTTTAACAGTTCATGCAGCTAAAATTGTCATGAGACTATCTGCACTCACAGGAATTTTCACCAAAGTTTGATTGACAACTTGAAAGTATTTCATAATTCCATCTATAGTTGTAAACCTAGCCCTGTAAGAAAACCTCAGCTGTGTACCCAAAAACCCATATGCATAGCCAAAGTCTCATAGTGTACATTGCTAACAATTGTGTTACAATGCTGGCAAGAAGGATGTTCAGTTCTGGACATCTGATTGAATTGAACTCATAACACAGATCATATCTTTGGATATGATACAGAAGTTGTTTATAATTATTGATCCCAGGTGTTTTGATTGTCTGCTAGGAAGATGAGTGATACTATAAGATATAACACAATTTAAAAGGTACAGAACCATTTCACTTTAACTTTTTAGGTTTGAGCTTAAATATGATTAATACATTTTGAAATTATGTAATTTTGTATTCTCTGTATTTTCTCTATCCTTCTATCTAACTATCTACCTGTCTGTCTATCTATATGTCTATTTATGTATATGTTTCTTTTTTCAAAGTTTAACTACAACAAGGGAGTATGCAGGCACTGTATGCACATCAATAAAGTGTTATAAAAACAGTTTTAGATGCTGACATATTATTTCCAATGAAATCAAAATGCCAGTTGCCTTCACTTGGTTGAGCACATCATTGCTGTAGTTAATGAAGACTCAAGGGTCTGTGCTGCTGGAATGTCCCACCTTAAAATCTGAGTGATATATTTTGTACCAATATTTGACCTTAAAATTACATTTGTTTTATTATATATTTATTCCACATGGAAATCTCTTGAAAACAAGCATACAAACATATTTAAGGTGTCTAAAGCTGTAGAGAGCATCTAAGGTTAATACAACAATATATTTTTTGATAAGAAGACAACTGGCCAACTAACAAAAATAAATTAGAAACATATCTACCCAAAATCAACCTATACATTATGTAGATCAATAATTGAACAACTGTTAACAGAACATTTCCATGAAGTCACAATTTTTTCTGACCAATTTAAACATTTACTTCAATTTACCAGCCCCTTGTATTATGTGACAGCCATCAGGCAATCATAAAAAGGCTGTGCACAATTTGATAATGAAAGTAAATTCTCTTAAAACTGCATGCTCTATCTCAATCAAGAAAGTTTCATTTTGACGTTATTGTCCCTTTAAACTTAATAAAATAGCATATTTTAATTACATGGATGCCTCACTTACACTAAGGGCTCCATGTACTAACCAGCGTGCGGAAAGCTTCTCAACTTGTGAAGCTGCCCGACCGCCTTCGCTATACATGGGCAGCGGATCTGTTGATCCGCTGGCCCACTGGCCCATATGCATCATTACACGCTCATCTGAGTGTTTAATGTCCTCCCCTTCATTCGCGTGACTGAAGGGGCTGTCAATCACCGAGATCGAGCGAACTCTCTGTGATTTTCCCTCACCACCTCAGTGGTGGCATAGGGTATAAGAAGCAGTGGTCTAATGACTGCTGTTTCTTACATTGCGGGAAGCAGACTCGCCTATGCGAACTTGCCCTGCAAGGGTTCCGGAGCAGCTTTCGCTGCTTAGTACATGTAGCTCTTAGAATGGGATTTATCAAATGCCGGACGGCATTACTGATAATGCCTCTATTCAAATCCCTTAGTCATAAACACATTATAATTGACATATCACCTATTATAGGGTGACCAGATTTAAAAAAAAAACAAAAGACCGAGCGACAACACACAACATGAAAAAATTATTTATTTTAAATAAATAATAAAAAATAACAGTTTGCACTGTAAAAATATACAGATTTTGTTTCAGTTTTCATGGTATATATATATATATATATATATATATATATATATATATATATATATATATATATATATATATATACCAGAGTAAAAAAGCGCACTCCAAAGGATTTTCATCAGCAGATACATTCACTTTATTTGCGAACGTTTTCAGATCAATACGATCCGTCCTCAGAGAAAATGTGTACAGTTTAACTTATCCACCACCAAACTTATAACCCAGAGTGACAACAGCTCGATGCCACGTTCTCCCAGGTAGACACGCCCCAAACACTGGCATCATCATCCAGGGCAGTGTGTGCCGACATAAAAACTGAAATATGTGAAAATAAAAACATTTGCGTAATACAAATATGACTGAGCAAAAGCAATCCATACTACAGACTGATTGCATATAGTCAAAACAGAGCAATATGGTATTGCATATGTTATGTCTAATCTCTAAAAGCGGTTGCCTTATATATATATATATATATATATATATATATATATACTAGTCCTAAAGCCTGTTCACACGGGCCATTTTTTGCAGTACAGTGGTCCCACCTCTTGCACTCTCTCCCTCCCCTTCTCTTTTGCTCTCTCTCTCCCCCTCTCTTTTGAGCTCTCTCTCTCCCCCCTCTCTTTTGCACTCTCTCTCCCTCTCTCTTTTGCGCTCTCTCCCCCCTCTCTTTTGCGTTCTCTATCCCCTCTCTCTTTTGAGCTCTCTCCCCATCTCTTTTGAGCTCTCTCTCTCCCCCCCTCTCTTTTGCGCTCTCTCTCCACCCTCTCTTTTGTGCTCTCTCTCTCCCCCTCTATTTTGAACTCTCTCTCTCCCCCTCTCTTTTGCTCTCTCTCTCTCCCCCCTCTCTTTTGCGCTCTCTCTCCCCCCTCTCTTTTGCGCTCTCTCTCTCCCCCTCTCGTTTGCGCTCTCTCTCCCCCTCTCTTTTGCGCTCTCTCCCCCTCTCTTTTGAGTGTTCTCTCTCCCCCTCTCTTTTGTGCTCTCTCTCTCCTCCTCTCTTTTGCGCTCTCTCTCTCCCCCTCTCTTTTGCACTCTCTCTCCACCTCTCTTTTGCGCTCTCTCCCCCATCTATTTTGCGCTCTCTCTCTCCCCCATCTCTTTTGCGCTCTCTCCCCCCTCTCTCTCTCGGCTCCCTTTTGTGCTCTCTATCCTCCTCTCTTTTGTGCTCTCTCTCCCCTCTCTTTTGCGCTCTCTCTCCCACCCTTTCTTTTGCGCTCTCTCTCTCCCCCTCTCTTTTGAACTCTCTCTCTCCCCCTCTCTTTTGCTCTCTCTCTCTCCCCCCTCTCTTTTGCGCTCTCTCTCCCCCCTCTCTTTTGCGCTCTCTCTCTCCCCCTCTCTTTTGCGCTCTCTCTCCCCCTCTCTTTTGCGCTCTCTCCCCCTCTCTTTTGAGTGTTCTCTCTCCCCCTCTCTTTTGTGCTCTCTCTCTCCCCCTCTCTTTTGCACTCTCTCTCTCCCCCTCTCTTTTGCACTCTCTCTCTCCACCTCTCTTTTGCGCTCTCTCTCTCCCCCATCTATTTTGCGCTCTCTCTCTCCCCCATCTCTTTTGCGCTCTCTCCCCCCTCTCTCTCTCGGCTCCCTTTTGTGCTCTCTATCCTCCTCTCTTTTGTGCTCTCTCTCCCCTCTCTTTTGCGCTCTCTCTCCCACCCTTTCTTTTGCGCTCTCTCTCCCACTCTCTTTTGCGCTCTCTCCCCCTCTCTTTTGCGCTCTCTAACCCCCTCTCTTTTGCGCTCTCTCTCCACCCCTCTCTTTTGCACTCTCTCTACCCTCTCTTTTGCGCTCTCTCTCCCCCCTCTCTATTGCGCTCTTCCCCCTCTCTTTTGCGCAATTCAACCTCTCTTTTGCACTCTCCCCCCCTCTCTTTTGCGCTCTCTCTCCACCCCTCTCTTTTGCACTCTCTCTACCCTCTCTTTTGCGCACTCTCTCCCCCTCTCTATTGCGCTCTTCCCCCCTCTCTTTTGCGCTCTCTCCCCCCCTCTCTTTTGCGCTCTCTCCCCCCTCTCTTTTGCGCTCTCTAACCCCCTCTCTTTTGCGCTCTCTCTCTCCCCCTCTCTTTTGTGCTCTCTCTCTCTCCACCCCTCTCTTTTGCACTCTCTCTACTCTCTCTTTTGCGCTCTCTCTCCCCCCTCTCTATTGCGCTCTTCCCCCCTCTCTTTTGCGCTCTTCAACCTCTCTTTTGCGCTCTCCCCCTCTCTTTTGTGCTCTCTCTCCCCCCTCTCTTTTGCGCTCTCTCCCCCTCTTTTTTGCTGTCTCTCTCCCCCTCTCTCTTTTGCTGTCTCTATCCCCTCTCTCTTTTGCTGTATCTATCCCCCCTCTCTTTTGCTGTTTCTCCCCCCCTCTCTTTTGCTGTCTCTCTCCCCCTCTCTCTTTTGCGCTCTCTCCCCCTCCTTGCGCTCTTCCCCCCTCTCTTTTGCGCTCGCTCCCTCCTCTCTTTTGCGCTCTCTCTTCACCCCTCTCTTTTGCGCTCTCCCCCCTCTCTTTTGTGCTCTTCCCCCCATCTCTTTTGTGCTCTTCCCCCCATCTCTTTTGTGCTCTTCCCCCCTCTCTTTTGTGCTTTCTCCCCCTCTCTTTTGCTGTCTCTCTCCCCCTCTCTTTTGCTGTCTCTCTCCCCCTCTCTCTTTTGCGCTCTCTCCCCCTCCTTGCGCTCTTCCCCCCTCTCTTTTGCGCTCGCTCCCTCCTCTCTTTTGCGCTCTCTCTTCACCCCTCTCTTTTGCGCTCTCCCCCCTCTCTTTTGTGCTCTTCCCCCCATCTCTTTTGTGCTCTTCCCCCCTCTCTTTTGCGCTTTCTCCCCCTCTCTTTTGCTGTCTCTCTCCCCCTCTCTCTTTTGTTCTCTCTCTCCCCCCTCGCTTTTGCTGTCTCTCTCCCCCCTCTTTTGCTTTCTCTCTCCCCTCTTTTTTGCTGTCTCTCACCCCCCTCTCTTTTGCTGTCTCTCTCCCCTTCTCTCTTTTGCTGTCTCTCTCCCCCTGTCTTTTGCTGTCTCTCTCCCCCTCTCTTTTGCTGTCTCTCTCCCCCTCTCTCTTTTGCTGTCTCTATCCCCCTCTCTTTTGCTGTCTCTCTCCCCCTCTGTCTTTTGCTGTCTCTCTCCCCCCTCTCTTTTGCTGTCTCTCTCCCCCCTCTCTTTTGCTGTCTCTCTCCCCCCTCTCTTTTGCTGTCTCTCTCCCCCTCTCTTTTGCTGTCTCTCTCCCTCCTCTCTTTTGCTGTCTCTATCCCCCCTCTCTTTTGCTGTCTCTCTCCCCCTCTGTCTTTTGCTGTCTCTCTCCCCTTCACTCTTTTGCTGTCTCTCTCCCCCTGTCTTTTGCTGTCTCTCTCCCCCTCTCTATCTCTCTCCCCCCTCTCTATCTCTCTCCCCTCTCTCTCTCTCTCTCTCTCCCATCTTCCATTTATCGCGCCACCGCGCCCGGCCATGCCCCCTTCATGCCCGGCCATGCCCCTTCATGGCCATTCACGCCCGGCCAAACCCCTTCACGCCCGGTTGCTCCCACTTCTGCCGCGGTGCAGATCTTCAGCTAGGGACTCAAAGGCCAGGTGTGTTTGTCCTCGTGCTGTCTCTACTGCGCATGACAGCTTCGGACAAACACTCTTTTGCGCTCTCTCCCCCTCTTTTTTGCTGTCTCTCTCCCCCTCTCTCTTTTGCTGTCTCTATCCCCTCTCTCTTTTGCTGTATCTATCCCCCCTCTCTTTTGCTGTTTCTCCCCCCCTCTCTTTTGCTGTCTCTCTCCCCCTCTCTCTTTTGCGCTCTCTCCCCCTCCTTGCGCTCTTCCCCCCTCTCTTTTGCGCTCGCTCCCTCCTCTCTTTTGCGCTCTCTCTTCACCCCTCTCTTGTGCGCTCTCCCCCCCTCTCTTTTGTGCTCTTCCCCCCATCTCTTTTGTGCTCTTCCCCCCTCTCTTTTGCGCTTTCTCCCCCTCTCTTTTGCTGTCTCTCTCCCCCTCTCTTTTGCTGTCTCTCTCCCCCTCTCTCTTTTGCGCTCTCTCCCCCTCCTTGCGCTCTTCCCCCCTCTCTTTTGCGCTCGCTCCCTCCTCTCTTTTGCGCTCTCTCTTCACCCCTCTCTTTTGCGCTCTCCCCCCTCTCTTTTGTGCTCTTCCCCCCATCTCTTTTGTGCTCTTCCCCCCTCTCTTTTGCGCTTTCTCCCCCTCTCTTTTGCTGTCTCTATCCCCCCTCTCTTTTGCTGTCTCTCTCCCCCTCTCTCTTTTGTTCTCTTTCTCCCCCCTCGCTTTTGCTGTCTCTCTCCCCCCTCTTTTGCTTTCTCTCTCCCCTCTCTTTTGCTGTCTCTCACCCCCCTCTCTTTTGCTGTCTCTCTCCCCTTCTCTCTTTTGCTGTCTCTCTCCCCCTGTCTTTTGCTGTCTCTCTCCCCCTCTCTTTTGCTGTCTCTCTCCCCCTCTCTCTTTTGCTGTCTCTATCCCCCCTCTCTTTTGCTGTCTCTCTCCCCCTCTGTCTTTTGCTGTCTCTCTCCCCCCCTCTCTTTTGCTGTCTCTCTCCCCCCTCTCTTTTGCTGTCTCTCTCCCCCCTCTCTTTTGCTGTCTCTCTCCCCCTGTCTTTTGCTGTCTCTCTCCCCCCTCTCTTTTGCTGTCTCTCTCCCCTTCACTCTTTTGCTGTCTCTCTCCCCCTGTCTTTTGCTGTCTCTCTCCCCCTCTCTATCTCTCTCCCCCCTCTCTATCTCTCTCCCCTCTCTCTCTCTCTCCCATCTTCCATTCACGCCCGGCCAAACCCCTTCACGCCCGGTTGCTCCCACTTCTGCCGCGGTGCAGATCTTCAGCTAGGGACTCAAAGGCCAGGTGTGTTTGTCCTCGTGCTGTCTCTACTGCGCATGACAGCTTCGGACAAACACACTTGGCCTTTTATTATATAGGATATATATATATATATATATATATATATATATATATATATATATCTTTATTTGTAACTGCCAACAGTTGTACAGGGGGTAGTATTAATAAAGAGGGCATATTTGCAAATACATTTGCACATTGCAGAACAGATACCTTTTAAAATGGCTTGTAGTACAGAATATATATTTAAAACCATGCACAAGCTAGCCAATAAAAATTTACAGTATTTTTTTAAAAGTACATATGAAACACTCATTTACTGAAAGTGTCACTGTATGTACACACACAAATAGACAGCCAAACTGTTATTCATATCCAACTCTCAATATTTTCTTTTGTAACCTATAAGACATATCAGGCATTGGTGTTTATAACCCAAACAAGGAGAAAAACAGAAAAAATAATGGTGACTGCCATAACAAGATTTTTGGTTTAAAAATATGCTTTGACATGTATGTATTGACAGTTGAACAGAATTAGATCTTTTAAGACACAAAATAAATAAATACAATAAGACATATAAGATAAGACACAATAAGAATCTCCAATTTCAAAGCTGTCAGTAAGACAACAGAAAAAAAAAATATCCATATAAAAATCTACTGAACTTGTTATATTGGATATTGGAAAATTCAAATAACCCGATTTACTAAAAGTTTTTTTTTTTTTTTTTTAACAATGCTTGCATTTATTTAAAGTGACTGTCAACTTTCACAAATAAAAGCCCTGTTTTGAAAAATACTATTTAAAAACAGGGGCACTTTCATTCATGAAAGTTTACATTGAAGCCGTTTTTTTAAAATACTTACCTTTTCTTCCTAGCAAGCGTGGAACACCGGAGCAGTGATTCCCCCGCCTCCAGGTCGACTCTTCTTACGTCAGAAATGACAAATCCGGCTTGCTCCAATAATGGCTCCCAGAGCAAACATTGCCTGAAGCCACTCCATGAAGAGACGTCCTGCGGGCGGAGGAATCGCTGTTCTGGTGTTCCACGCTTGCTAGGAAGGAAAGGTAAGCATTTAAAAAATTGGTTGTGATGAGAGTGGGAGGTGATGTCACTGGATGGGGGCGTGGCATACAGCCGTTATTGTCTAAGTTGCCGTTACCAAGTTTGATGTGTTGTACAAGCTGTATACTTCTATGCTCTGCAATAAAATAGCGTTGTATCTTCTATGCTGTGTCCTGCATCTCATGACATGATGTCAGAAGTACTTGCCTGCGCTTCTGTTTCCTGAATAATGAGGATGTCGAAGTTTACCCCACCTGAGTCTTTTGATTTCTCTCAGCTTGCAGTTTGGCCCACATGGCATCAGCAGTTTTAACGTTTCAGGATTGCTTCCAATCTTGACAAGGAGAGTGGTGAAGTACAAATTAATTATCTTTTATACTCTATGGTGAAAGATGTGGAGCCAGTGTTCAATGTCTTTACTTTCCAAGAAGGGGAACAATTTGACTGAAATAGTTATGAACAAACTCAGTGCTCACTTTGTGCCCAAAATTAATGTGATTCATGAGAGGGCTTGTTTTCACAAACGTGCTCAGCGTGTGGGAGAATCTGTGGAGTCATTTGTGCGCAGCCTTTATGAACTAGCTGAATTCTGTGAGTTTGGTGTTGCTGAAGAAGAGCATATCAGAGACAGAATAGTCATAGGAATTGCAAATGCCGAGGTCTCACTGAAGCTACAGTTGAAGGCTGAATTAACATTAGATAGGGCAATTAGGATGGCCCGCCAAAGTGAACTGGTGAAAAAGCAAAGTGCTGATCTTAGGTCTGAGCGTATTGTGGATAAAGTGCAGAAGTTCAGGAGAGCTGCAAGTGAAAGGCACACTGTGAGCGGTAGACCAAGGGCAACAGATAGGCCCAGAAGCAGATGGGTGCAGCCGGCTCACTGCACGCGGTGCAACTGTACCCAAATTCAGAATGTCGTATGCCCTGCTAAAGATAAAAGATGTAGAAAGTATAACCGAATGGGTCATTTTGAAATGACGTGTAAAACTAAATACATTAAGGAGATGCAGGTGGATAGTGACCAGGAGGGTCAAGAAGTGTCCTTTGTAGGGTCTGTTTTTGAATAGTCTGGTTCAGACAAAGATTGGCGGGTTACCCTTACTATAATGGGAGCCAAGGTTGCCTTTAAGATTGACAAGGGAGCCGACATCACTGTTATGTCCCTTGCAGCATTCATAAAAATGCCTTGACAGCCTCAGCTGGTGAAAGTTACAACAAAAGTTCATAGTCCTGGTGGCCACATCGATTGTGCGGGGAAATTTCTTGCCAGCTGTGAGTACAAGCAGAGGAATTTCACCATGTGGGTACATGTAATTAGAGGTCAGTGTTAACAACATATTGAGCAGGAAAGCAGCCTGTGGTTTGGACCTTGTCACCAGAGTCAATGAGATTTCAGAAGACATGTTTGGTTAATTGGGCCTACTGAATTGCAACCCAGTCCGTATATCACTTAAACGTGATGCAGTCCCATACAGCTTTACCACTCCTTATAAAATTCCGTTCCTGCTCATGCCTCAAGTGGAGAAGGAACTTCTGCATATGAAGAATACGGGAGTTATTGAAGAGGTTGTTGAAGAAACTTACTGGTTTGCCCCCATTATGCTTGTTGCGAAGAAAAATGGGAAAGTACGCATATGCGTAGACTTGAAGAGGCTGAATGAAGCAGTGAAGAGAGAGAGATATGTCCTGCCGAAACTGGCTGGGGCGAAGTTCTTCAGATACCTCTAGATCCACAGTGCCGCACACTGACTACCTTCATTACACCGGTAGGTCGGTTTTGCTTCTGCAGACTCCCTTTTGTGATATCCTCTGCTCCTGAAATCTTTTAAAGAGAGATTAGTTCCCTCCTAAGGGACCACAAGGGCATGGCAGTCGTCATGGACGACATTTTAGTGTATGGGTCTACATTGGAAGAACATGACCAGTGATTGAGCTGTGTGCTGAAGACCATTATAGAGTCCAGGCTGAAATTAAATAAAGAGAAATGCAATTTTAGAAAATCTGAGTTATGCTACTTTGGACATATCATCAATGGAGAAGACTTCAAGCCGGACCCTGATAAAATCCTTGCTATGGAACAGATGAAAAGTCCTTCTGATTTAAACGAGACAAATATTGGGCCTTGTGAATTATGTTGGCAGGTTCCTTCCAGATTTATCCATAGTACTACACCCTATCACAGAGTTGTTGAAGAAAGATGCCGCCTGGGTCTGGGGTCCTTCACAGGAAGAAGCTTTTTTACATGTCAAGTCCTTGCTGGGGTCTGCCTCAGTGTTAGGGTTCTACGATCCTTCTAAAAAGACTGTGGTTAGTGTTGATGTGAGCAGTTATGGGCTAGGGGGTCGCCCTCCTGCAGATGAATGAGAACAAACAACAGCCCATTACCTACTGTTCCCGTACACTGAGGGCTGCTGAGTCTAAATACGCCCAAATTGAAAAAGAGTGCCTGGCTGTAGTTTGGGCCTGTGAGCGCTTCCAGCATTACTTAGTGGGTTTAGAGAAATTTAGTCTGGAGACAACTGGTAGTGGCAGCTACAGTTTCCAGGTTCCCACTGGCTGCTTCTGAAGAATCTTCAATGGAATCAGAAGTGAAAGTGTATGTGTATTCAGTTCTGGCATCCAAATCCATTTTGTCATGGAAACTAGAGCAAATAAGAAAGGAGACACATTTAGATACAGACCTTCAAGAAGTTAATAAGTACATAAAAGAAGGTTGGCCCGAGAGCCGGGCAGCCTGGATGTCTTTAAGTTCTTACCAGTCAGAGAGGTCACAGCTCATGGAGCTAAATGGGTTGGTGCTGTTCCAGGACCTCATTGTTATTCCTGTTAGCATGTGGCAGGAGATGTTAAGTAGGATTCATGATGGCCACTTGGGCATTACATAGTGCAGAGAAAGGACAGCTATGGCAGTATGGTGGCCTGGGATCAGTTCTGACATTGCAAGCCACGTGTCAAAAAAAAGAGCTTGTTTGCCCGGTGGGGCATACCATTGGAGTTAGTGAGTGATAAAAGAATGCAATTTGGAGTTCAGTTCTTTCAGCAGTGAATATGATTTGTCCATTCTACGTCAAGTCCACATTACCCGCAAGCCAATTGAATGGCTGAAAGGGCAGTTAAAACAACAAAGTTCATTTTAAAGCAATCTGAGCCGTACCTAGCTCTCTTGGATATAGGGCAACTCCCATCTAAGCCATGGGTTTTAGCCCTGCACAGCTGATGCTAGGACGTCAGATACACACCACTTTACCCTCTGTGGGTGCCTTCCAGCCGACCAACTCTGTTCTTTGGGATGAGGGCCTTAGGAGGGATGAAGAGGCTAAAAGGGGTTATCGATTCTTCTACGACAGAAAACACTCTGAGGCCCTTGCAGGAGCTGAATGTGGGGCAAAGTGTCAGAGTTAAACTGGATGATTAGAAGAAATGGAAGACGCTTGCTATGGTAATTGGACACTCTCCATAACCAAGGTATTTTGTAGTCCTTACTGATGGAGGGACAATTACACGTCAAAATAGAAGACATCTTCAGCTAGTACCTGAGAGTTTGGGACTGGATGCCTCAGGGCCACCACGGGTGGGATCCCCTGTTTTAAGAGGGGTACCTTCCCCTTAGCAAGATCACAGTGGGGATACTTCTTTGCCTCCAGAAAACTCTCAATCCCCTTCTTCTGTGTCAGAGGACAGTTCATGTAGAATGACGTCAAGTGGAAGAGTGGTGAAACTTCCAGCCCGATATCGGGATTAGCACTAGTAAGAGCAGTGACCAGAAGAATGGGCAGAATAATCCCATGGTCACTGTGGACTAGGGTAGTCTACCCCGATGTTCAATTCAGGATTGTATTTCTTGTTGTTCATATATATTCTCTTTAACTTGTTATTTGTTATACACTAAACAAAACTATTTTTGTATGCTTCTTGTTATTTGATGTACTTTAAAAAAAAATGCATGCTTTGTCCTTTGAAAAAGGGAAAGATGTGATGAGAGTGGGAGGTGACGTCTACGGATGGACACGTGGCTTACAGCTGTTATTGTCTATGTCGAAGTTACCAAGTTAGATGTGTTGTACAAGCTGTATACTTCTATGCTCAGCAAAAAAATAGCATTGTATCTTCTATGCTGTGTCCTGCATCTCATGACAAATGGCTTCAATGTAAACTTTCATAAATGAAAGTGCCCCTGTTTTAATAGTATTTTTAGAAACAGGGCTTTCATTTGTGAAAGTTGACATTCACTTTAAACATTTTTCAGTCATTAAAGGAAAGCTTAAATTATAACTTAGCTACTACAGCAGATAAAGCAATTTTTTTTGTATCTAATGAAATAACCAACCCTATGCTGTACTGACACATTGAATTCTCTGTGTTCCTCACAGGCTGTTCTTATTAGCTGCACACACTTCCTCTATCTCCAGTAACCACTGCACAGATGTAGGTCACAGGTGGCCAGTAGATTAAGCAGGGTAGCAGTTTGTTTAGTGTTTGTGACTTTAAAAACAGTGGGCATTTTGGCCTCCCTTCAAATATTTCTGGGGACAACAGGACCACATGTCAAAAATAGGACAATCCCAATAAAAGCAGAACATCTGGTCACCCTAGACTTTTACCATATCTACACATTATTAAAAAAGATCAATCAACATAAGACTCTTCAACCTGTGATGTAATCTAAACCCTAAAAATTTTCATTTTTTTGTCTTTAAAGGACCACTAAACACAGTAGGATAACCAGTACATGCATGTCACGCCACACCGCTCTAGCCGTTGCTAGGGGTGCGGTGTCACATTCCCTGCTTGTTGCCAGGGGCTGTGTCGGCTCCGGATGCGTGCAGCGCTGAAGTCATTGCCGCACGCTCTTCTCTCTCACATGCCGATCCAGATTCCTCTGGTGCGAATCTTGCGCCCATGTAAGTCACTCAATAACGATCTATCACTGCCTAAGTATAGGTGTTACTTTGTGTGCTCCTGGGTGTGATAGATTGTTACTCTGTATTGCCTTAATGTGTTTGAACCCTGTCTGTCTGACTACTTTGCCTGTTATACCCCTAAATTGCTGGATTGATATACTGCTGCTGAACCCTGCCTGTTTGACGGCTCTGCCTGTTTAACTCCTGCTATTCTAGATTGCCTCTTTGTTGCCGAAACCCTGCCTGCCTGACCATTCTAGTTGTGTTCCCTTAGACTGCTTTACCGTTGCCAAACCCTGCCTGCCTGACCATTCTAGTGGTTTGCCCTTGGACTGCTTTACTGTTGACAAATCCTGCATGTCTGACCATTCTAGTGATTTTCCTTGGACTGCTCTGCCATTGCCACTGGGGACTGACCTGCCTGTGGTGAGAGCCACCCTCCTCAACTTACTAACTTTCTCTGCTCTGGGATATTCCCTATCATTCCGGCTTGACGCCGGGAAAACAAGACTACTCACCGAGTTCGGTCTGATAGAGGAGTATCCCATGAGCATTACAATGCATAATACAAAGACATTGCAAAAGCACTTAGTTTGAATTTAAAATTAGTGACAGATTTCTTTCTGGCAAATTTTATTTAGTTCCGTTTCCATCTCACTGCATCATGTGACAGCCATCAGCCAATCACAAAATGCATATACATATATTATGTGATTTCTTGCACATGATCAGTACGAGCTAGCGCCTTAGAAAATGTGCAAAAAAAAATATTGTGCACATTTAGATAATGGTCATTAATTAGAAAGTTGTTTAAAATTGTGTGCTCTATCTGAATCATGAGAGTTTAATTTTGACATTAGTGTTTCTTTAAATTGTTCACAGAAATGTAATACTTTAAACTTAGGCACCATAGCTTATTGACCTGTCTTTATAATTTATAACAAATATACATAATTATTTCAATGTATCCCACAATGGCATGAACTGAAACATAAGTGGAAGAGTATAAATGTAAATAAGGAGAAAAATAATATATAAAAATCAGGAGAAAAGAATACTGGCATAGCATAAGGAGTCAGAACAATCAATATATTTGTGTTTTTTATTTGTTACTATACTAATAATACTATTTTTTAAATAATATCTATTTGTTGTGATTTTTTATGACATCTGTCTTTTTATTAACATGTATACAATGTTGGTTTCTATTAACATAATTTTATCAATGTAGCTGCTATTTCTAAGGATTAGGTCAATGCAAACAAATGATAAATAAAAAAATATAGAAAGAAAGAAAGGTTCTGCTACTGTTAAACTTCTAAGTGTTTGTTAACCTAATTTAAACTGTGATTATTAAAAATCAGTCCAGGCTGCTTTAATTTCTGAGCTATGCTGTATAATTATTTATGCAAATTTATTCTAATTAGCTAGCACAGCTGGTATTTTTTTTCCTAAGAAAAGAGGGTAACCCTAAATTGCATCCAAAAAGTTTTTTCTACAGCTGGTTTCCGTGTGGAATCGATATGTGTAAGAATCAAGTAAATTGAGCCCAGGAAATGTAAAAAAATGTAAAATGGAGAACAAAAAACCCAAAGAAATTTTGCTGATTAAAGTGCACTAATAATCATATTAGAAAAAAAAAGACCTTAAAAAAAACAAGTTTAATAAAGGAATGTGTTGCTGACTGTGGATATTTAAAGGGACAGTAAAGTCAAAATTAAACTTTCATGCTTTATATAGAGCAAGATTAAACAACTTTCCAATTTACTACTCTCTAATTTTTTTCACTTAGTATTCTTTGTTGAATAGCATACCTAGGTAGGTTCAGTAATGCACTACTGGGATCTTGCTGGTGATTGGTAGTTGTACATATATGCTTCTTGTCATTGGCTCACCCAGTGTGGTCCATTTATTAAATGCTGGGCATACAAGGTTTGCTCCTGGGAACCTGTTTCCCCAGCATCGTGGTGAGCAGGCAGTATTTGCTGCCCGCATTATACATTGCACAAACAAATAATCGTGCAGCAGCGGCCCCTTCTCTAGCTAATCCAATACCGCAAGAGCAAGGCTTGTCAATCATCCCGATCAGATTATTTAACTCTGAAGTTGCATTTGCATTTTAATAAATTGGACCTATTAATTGAGTTAGCTCCAAGTATTGCGTTGCTGCTCCTTCAACAAAAAAAACCTAAGAGGATAAAGGAAATTTGATAATTGAAGTTAATTGGAAAGTTGTTTAAAATTGTATGCCCTATCTGTTTAATGAAATAAAAAATATTGTGTTTCATGTCCTTTTAAAAGACTTTTCTTATCTCAAATGAGCAAAGTAGGTAAAGTAAGGATGACCCTATAGCAATCTGAATTACCTTTAGTATGATATAAATTAGGGGTGTGTGCTTATCATTTTTGTCTTTATTTTGCTGTATTTGTGCTTTTATTGTTTCATTTCTATCACCTACTTTGGTTTTGAAAACAGATTTGCAAAACTGCAAATTTAATAATGAGTCAAAACTAATTTAATCTGTTTCAAAGTATGAATTTTGCCAATGCAAGAACTTATTTAATTTACAATTAAAAATTGTAATGAATATGGAATTTGGTCACTAAATTTTGCTTATTGTGTTATATTTTTAAATTTAATTAAAGTAGCTGAACTAAGAGTTTATAATGTATTCAGAAGTTTAAAATGTTCAAATTGATGGTTGTTTAGAAGGTGTAGAACTTGGAATTAAAACTGGTAAAATACAAGATCTAGTAATGGGTCTTTAAAAGTTTAACTTTTAAAGGGAAACTGAACCCAATTTTTTTTCTTTCGGGATTCAGATAGAGCATGCAATTTTAAGCAACTTTCTAATTTACTCCTATTATCAATGTTTCTTCGTTCTCTTGCTATCTTTATATGAAAAATAAGTCATCTAAGCTTTTTTCTTGGTTCAGAACGCTGGACAGCAGTTTTTGATTGGTGGATGAATTTATCCACCAATCAGCAAGGACAACCCAGGTTGTTCACCAAAAATGGTCCGGCATCTAAACTTACATTCTTGCATTTCAAATAAAGATACCAAGAGAATGAAGAAAATGTGAAAATAGGAGTAAATTAGAAAGTTGCTTAAAATTTCATGCTCAATCTGAATCACAAAAGAAAAAAAATTGAGTACAGTGTCCCTTTAACAAGGTAGTCAAATTGAATTGAGTGAGATAGGGTGTACAATGTAACTCCTTTCCATGTGATCATACTGAAATAGGTTTAGGAGTGTGCCCATGTCTTGAGAACTAAAAGGCAGCAGTTATTGTAAAAACACCACACTAAGTCAATGGATTAAACAGAACCCTTAGGAACTTGTGTAAAGAAATTTCCCAGAATTTAATTTATTGATCTGGTTTTTATTGCATATTAATTGAATGGGCTGCTTCTGAGCCCTTGTAGTGCAGGCTCTCTCATACAAGCTTGCTTATGTTAACAAGCAGCAGGTAGTGGAATTAAATCACCCTGCTCATTCTAGATGATTGACAGGTCATGTGAGATCATTGGCTGGGGCTGCACAAAGAAATGCTTGTGCAGTGATATCTGTGGGCGGTTGGGAACCATGTCCATCCTTCATTTAGTGTCCATCCTTCACTTAGTGCAAGCATCCTTATGAATTGCTGTAAATGGGATAACACATTGTTATACACAAGCAATAGATCATTTTCTTTTTTACACTGTCATGCCCCTTTAAATAAAATACAAACTTTTTTGGTTGGTATTTAGCTCACAGGCAAAAGGACAACAAATAGTTACTTTATCTGTAGTGGGAAAACAGGAAGGCGCCAATAGGGTGATAACGTTTAAGACCCTGACAGGTAAGTATGAGAAAAAAGGGTACTCACAAGTAGGGCGGCACTTAGACGTGCCAAACCAAGCAGACCGGGACCTCAGCGTCGCCCGGGAGACTCAAAAAGGCAACAACCAATCGTCAGGCCGGACCAAATTCCGTGTGGCCAGTCAGGAGCACTGGATGCTGCCACACCTCTCTCTTCGTATGCCGATTCCAAACACTGGCAAGAGGATAGGAGATAGGGATATCACGTGTGAAGCTCTCCCGATTACCGAGAGTTTAGTTAACACACGCCAACAAACTGGATAACGAACTGGATAGAGGAAGGAGCAAACTCCAGCAAAGTTACTTAAACAAATTTATTAAAAAGTTTAAAAACAATGCATAAAAGCAACGCGTTTCTCGGCTACACAGAGCCGTTTCATCAGGCTGTTATACATATTCTAAAATGCCTACTGCTTTAAACACTTCCTCTAACCAATCAAAACCATTGAAATTTACACACCCCTCCCCACCTCAGCGTGCGTGTCAATCTCAGCTGATATGGAGAGTGTGTGGAATCATAAGCGTGCCAGTTGATATTGGCGATTTTAATATCGTCTTACAGATAGTGTCTGTTCTAGTTAGACACTATATTAATGGTCACATCACTATTATGAACACATACAATTAAAGCAATGTGAGTAAACATAATAAATAAGTAAATCTGGGCTTTCATTTCAGGCTTAGATACACGTTACACATTAGCTTTTTATCGAAACTGAACTGACATGAAATGTTACTCCTTATTACAGACTTGCAAATCAAACTGTTTGTGCAGTTCGCCAATATAATACACAATAATTACTCAATCATAACAAAAATTCATCTAAACCAAACAAAATAAACAATAATAGATAAAAAATATATATATATATATATATATATATACCCTATACACCATACATAACTGAAATTACACTATAGGAAAAAACTAATTAGCTATCGAAAGCTGCCAGATCAATATTGGCATTGAGACCTGATGGGTTTAGAGTCTGAAGCCTATAGATCCAAAAAGTCTCTCTCTGTCTAAGTCTATAGAAACGATTGTAAAAGTCTGATCTTGGAATATGTTCAATAGGAGTTATTTGTAAACAATGTAGGTTACCACTATGTTTGGTGTTACAGTGTCGCGGTACACTATGTAATTTGTAGTTCTTTTTAATGTTTCTAAAATGTTCAGACCATCTGATGCTCAAACGTCTACAGGTGCGCCCTATGTATTGCAGCCCACAAATACAGGACAGTAAATAAATCACATAATTCGATGCGCATGTCATCCGATCGCTCATTTTATAAGTTTTAGAAGTCGTATTTGATTTAAAGGTATCTACGTTATGTGTTATATGGTGACACATTTTGCATTTCTTGTGATTACATTTGAAACTACCCTTTCTTTGTATTTTGCAAATGGTGTCATTAGTGATATTATTACTGATCAAGTTGGTCCTGTTTTTAACCACTTTACTAGGTGCCAAAATTCTTTTCAAATTGGGTGCTCTTTTGTAAATAATAGTGGGTTTATTGTCTAGTAGTGGGCCTAAAATAGGATCTTTTAGTAGAATTTTCCAGTGTTTCATAATACTCCTTTTAATTATGTTATGATTGCAATTGTATTCAGTGATGAACTTAGTCCTATTACCCATGCCTACCTGAGTATGTGTGTCTACTACCTTTTTCTCAAAATATTTTTTTCTGTCATCATTTTTTGCCCTATTAAAGGCACTGGTGATGATGTGTGCTGGATATTTTTTCTCTTCAAATCTATCTTTGAGGATTTTACTTTGCATCTCATAGTCTATTAGACTGCTACAGTTTCGGCGAACTCGCTTGAACTGCCCATATGGTACATTTCTTTTCCAAGGTAGGTGATGATTGCTTGTGAAGTCTAAATAGCTGTTGCAATCAACCTGCTTAAAGTGAGTACTAGTCGAAATCCTCCCCTCCGTGAAACTTAACTCTAAGTCTAGAAAAACCACAGTCTTAGAATCTATTGTGCTAGTGAATTTCAAGCCCTTGTTGTTACTATTCAAATGACTCACAAAGTCTTCTGCCAACAGTCTATCACCTTTCCATACCACAACCAGATCATCTATGTATCTGCCATAATACACCAGGTTCGCCCCAAACGCAGAGTTGTAAACATATTGTTGTTCAAATGATCCCATAAAAAGATTGGCGTAACTTGGGGCGAACCTGGTGCCCATGGCCGTCCCTTTTGTTTGGAGGTAGTAATCATCCTGATAGACGAAATAGTTGTGGTGTAGGATAAAAGAGATCAATGACAAGATGAAATCTTTCTGGGTATCTGGTAAATAAATGTCTGTTTCTAGATAGCTTGAAATCGCTTGTAGTCCGAGACTATGTGATATATTTGAATAGAGGGCTTGGACATCACAAGTGATCCAAGTGAGGTCTTGTGTAATATTAATCTGTTCAAGTTTGTTTATAAGGTCTGAAGAGTCTCGTATATAAGATTCAAGACCAACGACATATTTTTGCAGAAAGAAATCGACATATGAAGATGCATTGTCTGTCAGGCTGCCTATTCCCGATATTATCGGGCGGCCCGGAGGGCATTTTGGGTCTTTGTGCAGCTTCGGTAGATGATAGTAAAATGCACGATTTGGCTCTATTGGAATAAGATAATCTTTTTCTTTTTTGGTGACAATTCCTTCTTTAAAAGCACCTTCTACTAAATCCTTTAAAGTCGCTAAAAATTTGGAGGTCGGATCAAAAGTCATTTTGGTATAATAATTTTTGTCATTCAGGATCCTATCGGACTCAATAAGGTAGTCCTTAAGGTCCTGAATGACAATCCCTCCGCCTTTATCGGCTTGTCTAATCACTATGGATTTATTCTTTTTTAACATTTCTAGGGCACGTTTCTCATTCCCAAACAAATTCCCTTTACCATTGATACCCTTTGGTAATTGATCAAATTCATCACTCACCAGCTGCCTGAAAATCTCTATATGAGCATTATTGGCTAGTTTTGGGGTAAAATTGGATTTGTTCCTCAAACCTGTATGTACAAAGCCTTCACATAATTGATCAAGTAGAGAGTCAGGTTCATACACCGGAGTTATCTGATTATTAAGCCTAGAATCCATTGAATCTGTCAAAATTGGTCTATTCCCATCATCTTTATTTCTCTTTTCTGCAAAATATTTCTGCATCGAGAGTTTTTGTGTGAACCTATTCAGGTCAACAAAAAGTGAAAACATGTTATGTGCATTTGACGGGCTAAAGGAAAGCCCCTTACCTAGAACCCTAATCTCATCGTTGGTCAACGAATGGGAAGATAAATTATAGATCCCTTTACCTAGGGTCTGTAGTCGTGCCTTTTTGAGGGCTGTGTTTCTTCCTCTGCATCCTCGTTTATGTGAGGTCTTTTTCCTTTGTATGAGGGAGTCAGGCTGACTACAGGCTCTAGGTAGCTCGCGATCTTTTTTTGTTTCCAGACTGGTGGTCTGGGACGTTGATCTAAAAAAAGTTGTTGTGAAGTTGCAGATTGTGGTATGTTGTTAGCTTCACTGTTATCAAAAGATCTTGTGTCATATTCATGTGGATCTAAATTGTTGAAAGCTTGGAACCTATTAGAGGTGCTTGCTTCAATAAAATCATAATCTCTCCTGTCTTGAGGGGATTCAGAGTTATTCTCCGCTAATCTAGATCTTAGATGGATTTGTTGGTTTTTGGGAGTGAACTTCGTGTTATACAATTGTTCATTATCATGGGTTTTATACCGATTAGACTGTTCAAAAGGGTTATTTGCCCTATTAAATTGTTGTTGATGGTATCTTATATCCTTATTCTGCCCATATGGGGCAGAATAAGAAGGTCTATTCTGGGACCAATTTTGCTGGTATGTCTGATGAGAATAATCGGGGAATCTGTGTTGATAATGTTGGATGGGTCTATAGTCCCTATCCTGGTGGGGCATTGATTGTCTGTTGTTATTATGCCAATTATTAGAATTGTTTTGATAGTGATTTTTGTTTTTATTTCTATTCCTATTTTTGTGATGGTTCACTGTTGTCCACCTATCTTCCTGTTGTGTATTGGGTGTAAAAGAGGCAGTGCCCATAGTACCTATATTAATCTTCTGTCCCTCATCTATATGGTTTATCACATTAGATGTTTCTATCTGTACTTTCTTTTTATTATATGTATATACTTCACCTTTCAGATAATCTTCAGTGTCTCTAGCTAGTTTCCGATTTTTAATCTCCATCAATTCTTTTTGATAGCTCTCAGTTTTTTGCAAAACTAAATAATTAAGTTCTTCGTATTGTTTTGTGTTTTTGAATTTCTCAAGGCTTTGTTGGACAATTTCTATTTCCTTAGAAATAGTGTCCACTAAAGACTTGCGATATGTAATCAAAATTTTCATTAAAGTCACGGAACACATGGTAAGTGTTTCATCCCACTTGGTATTAAGGGACTGATCATCCTTAAAGGAACAACTTTTAAAGACTCTGAGGCCTCTCGGAACTAAATTTGAATCTACGTATTTTTGGAGCATTTCTGCATCCAACCAGTGTCTACATTCATCATTAGTTAGATCCTCTAATTTAGCAAACAAAGTATGAATGGGCATATTTTCAATTGCAACATCTTCACTCGGG
Organism: Bombina bombina; assembly: GCF_027579735.1. NCBI lineage: Eukaryota > Metazoa > Chordata > Amphibia > Anura > Bombinatoridae > Bombina > Bombina bombina. Next base: position 666,202,276 of record NC_069503.1, on the reverse strand, counting down.
GCCACCCCAATGGAACCCACATGTGAAACTAATAATAACCTCTTATTTTGTCTTTCGTTAATAGACAACATAATGAGGCTATAGATAAAAGTAAATGTGTTGGTAATGTAAGAATATGTAAATCAAATCCTATGTGCTCAATCTCAAATAAACCAAAAATGTATATGATGTGATCTATCCAAAAATGTGAAAATCGTATAGGAAAATCTTAAATGATATAAAAAATAATAAATATCAAATCACTTCTAGTGTTATCAAAAGGTATGAAAATAATGTGTATTGTGATAACTAAATAAACCAACTTAAAATATATGTGGGAGGTGTACCTCAAAACATTAAAAATAATACTAATCTAAGATATGCCTTAAATTATTTGAAATATTCAGTGCTTACTATAATATAATCATAGATAATATAGCTATGTGATATATTCAAAATAAACTTACCCTCAAAATATTTGGCAGAATAGAACTACAATCATGACTCTATAACTGTGCACGTCTACTATATATTCCTACGCTAAGTGTACTATAACAATGGACACACGTCTAGGTTAAACGTTAGAAAGTCCAACTAAATCTACGTGATTCATAATAAGCCACAAAACATAATAGTGATAACAAAATTATAACTATATCAAAATACACAGGGAAAATAGCCCCAAGTTGGTGCAAAGCCCTCCAACGGACCTAGGCCCAGATATGCTAATGGTTTAAAGCACACGATTTTAGGCAAATGGTTAATAATATTATTAAGCTATTTTTAAGGTAGATGAGTCCTTATCAAATATACAAATATACTTATCAAAAATAAAGTCTTTAATAGGAGACCTGGCAGCAACCTCGAGCTGGAGACAGCGACACTTGATGGAAACAAGAAATCAAAACAAAAGCAGTTCTTGATGGAGGTGCGCCTAAGGTGACGTAAACGAAAGTCAGTGCAAACAATCCGATGTGAGGCCGCTCTTCTTTATCGTATGTCAACGGTTAGAAAATCTGTAGTGGGAAAACAGGAAGGCGCCAATAGGGTGATAACGTTTAAGACCCTGACAGGTAAGTATGAGAAAAAAGGGTACTCACAAGTAGGGCGGCACTTAGACGTGCCAAACCAAGCAGACCGGGACCTCAGCGTCGCCCGGGAGACTCAAAAAGGCAACAACCAATCGTCAGGCCGGACCAAATTCCGTGTGGCCAGTCAGGAGCACTGGATGCTGCCACACCTCTCTCTTCGTATGCCGATTCCAAACACTGGCAAGAGGATAGGAGATAGGGATATCACGTGTGAAGCTCTCCCGATTACCGAGAGTTTAGTTAACACACGCCAACAAACTGGATAACGAATATTTTGAGAAAAAGGTAGTAGACACACATACTCAGGTAGGCATGGGTAATAGGACTAAGTTCATCACTGAATACAATTGCAATCATAACATAATTAAAAGGAGTATTATGAAACACTGGAAAATTCTACTAAAAGATCCTATTTTAGGCCCACTACTAGACAATAAACCCACTATTATTTACAAAAGAGCACCCAATTTGAAAAGAATTTTGGCACCTAGTAAAGTGGTTAAAAACAGGACCAACTTGATCAGTAATAATATCACTAATGACACCATTTGCAAAATACAAAGAAAGGGTAGTTTCAAATGTAATCACAAGAAATGCAAAATGTGTCACCATATAACACATAACGTAGATACCTTTAAATCAAATACGACTTCTAAAACTTATAAAATGAGCGATCGGATGACATGCGCATCGAATTATGTGATTTATTTACTGTCCTGTATTTGTGGGCTGCAATACATAGGGCGCACCTGTAGACGTTTGAGCATCAGATGGTCTGAACATTTTAGAAACATTAAAAAGAACTACAAATTACATAGTGTACCGCGACACTGTAACACCAAACATAGTGGTAACCTACATTGTTTACAAATAACTCCTATTGAACATATTCCAAGATCAGACTTTTACAATCGTTTCTATAGACTTAGACAGAGAGAGACTTTTTGGATCTATAGGCTTCAGACTCTAAACCCATCAGGTCTCAATGCCAATATTGATCTGGCAGCTTTCGATAGCTAATTAGTTTTTTCCTATAGTGTAATTTCAGTTATGTATGGTGTATAGGGTATATATATATATATATATATATATTTTTTATCTATTATTGTTTATTTTGTTTGGTTTAGATGAATTTTTGTTATGATTGAGTAATTATTGTGTATTATATTGGCGAACTGCACAAACAGTTTGATTTGCAAGTCTGTAATAAGGAGTAACATTTCATGTCAGTTCAGTTTCGATAAAAAGCTAATGTGTAACGTGTATCTAAGCCTGAAATGAAAGCCCAGATTTACTTATTTATTATGTTTACTCACATTGCTTTAATTGTATGTGTTCATAATAGTGATGTGACCATTAATATAGTGTCTAACTAGAACAGACACTATCTGTAAGACGATATTAAAATCGCCAATATCAACTGGCACGCTTATGATTCCACACACTCTCCATATCAGCTGAGATTGACACGCACGCTGAGGTGGGGAGGGGTGTGTAAATTTCAATGGTTTTGATTGGTTAGAGGAAGTGTTTAAAGCAGTAGGCATTTTAGAATATGTATAACAGCCTGATGAAACGGCTCTGTGTAGCCGAGAAACGCGTTGCTTTTATGCATTGTTTTTAAACTTTTTAATAAATTTGTTTAAGTAACTTTGCTGGAGTTTGCTCCTTCCTCTATCCAGTTCGTTATCCAGTTTGTTGGCGTGTGTTAACTAAACTCTCGGTAATCGGGAGAGCTTCACACGTGATATCCCTATCTCCTATCCTCTTGCCAGTGTTTGGAATCGGCATACGAAGAGAGAGGTGTGGCAGCATCCAGTGCTCCTGACTGGCCACACGGAATTTGGTCCGGCCTGACGATTGGTTGTTGCCTTTTTGAGTCTCCCGGGCGACGCTGAGGTCCCGGTCTGCTTGGTTTGGCACGTCTAAGTGCCGCCCTACTTGTGAGTACCCTTTTTTCTCATACTTACCTGTCAGGGTCTTAAACGTTATCACCCTATTGGCGCCTTCCTGTTTTCCCACTACAGATTTTCTAACCGTTGACATACGATAAAGAAGAGCGGCCTCACATCGGATTGTTTGCACTGACTTTCGTTTACGTCACCTTAGGCGCACCTCCATCAAGAACTGCTTTTGTTTTGATTTCTTGTTTCCATCAAGTGTCGCTGTCTCCAGCTCGAGGTTGCTGCCAGGTCTCCTATTAAAGACTTTATTTTTGATAAGTATATTTGTATATTTGATAAGGACTCATCTACCTTAAAAATAGCTTAATAATATTATTAACCATTTGCCTAAAATCGTGTGCTTTAAACCATTAGCATATCTGGGCCTAGGTCCGTTGGAGGGCTTTGCACCAACTTGGGGCTATTTTCCCTGTGTATTTTGATATAGTTATAATTTTGTTATCACTATTATGTTTTGTGGCTTATTATGAATCACGTAGATTTAGTTGGACTTTCTAACGTTTAACCTAGACGTGTGTCCATTGTTATAGTACACTTAGCGTAGGAATATATAGTAGACGTGCACAGTTATAGAGTCATGATTGTAGTTCTATTCTGCCAAATATTTTGAGGGTAAGTTTATTTTGAATATATCACATAGCTATATTATCTATGATTATATTATAGTAAGCACTGAATATTTCAAATAATTTAAGGCATATCTTAGATTAGTATTATTTTTAATGTTTTGAGGTACACCTCCCACATATATTTTAAGTTGGTTTATTTAGTTATCACAATACACATTATTTTCATACCTTTTGATAACACTAGAAGTGATTTGATATTTATTATTTTTTATATCATTTAAGATTTTCCTATACGATTTTCACATTTTTGGATAGATCACATCATATACATTTTTGGTTTATTTGAGATTGAGCACATAGGATTTGATTTACATATTCTTACATTACCAACACATTTACTTTTATCTATAGCCTCATTATGTTGTCTATTAACGAAAGACAAAATAAGAGGTTATTATTAGTTTCACATGTGGGTTCCATTGGGGTGGCCCCGAGTGAAGATGTTGCAATTGAAAATATGCCCATTCATACTTTGTTTGCTAAATTAGAGGATCTAACTAATGATGAATGTAGACACTGGTTGGATGCAGAAATGCTCCAAAAATACGTAGATTCAAATTTAGTTCCGAGAGGCCTCAGAGTCTTTAAAAGTTGTTCCTTTAAGGATGATCAGTCCCTTAATACCAAGTGGGATGAAACACTTACCATGTGTTCCGTGACTTTAATGAAAATTTTGATTACATATCGCAAGTCTTTAGTGGACACTATTTCTAAGGAAATAGAAATTGTCCAACAAAGCCTTGAGAAATTCAAAAACACAAAACAATACGAAGAACTTAATTATTTAGTTTTGCAAAAAACTGAGAGCTATCAAAAAGAATTGATGGAGATTAAAAATCGGAAACTAGCTAGAGACACTGAAGATTATCTGAAAGGTGAAGTATATACATATAATAAAAAGAAAGTACAGATAGAAACATCTAATGTGATAAACCATATAGATGAGGGACAGAAGATTAATATAGGTACTATGGGCACTGCCTCTTTTACACCCAATACACAACAGGAAGATAGGTGGACAACAGTGAACCATCACAAAAATAGGAATAGAAATAAAAACAAAAATCACTATCAAAACAATTCTAATAATTGGCATAATAACAACAGACAATCAATGCCCCACCAGGATAGGGACTATAGACCCATCCAACATTATCAACACAGATTCCCCGATTATTCTCATCAGACATACCAGCAAAATTGGTCCCAGAATAGACCTTCTTATTCTGCCCCATATGGGCAGAATAAGGATATAAGATACCATCAACAACAATTTAATAGGGCAAATAACCCTTTTGAACAGTCTAATCGGTATAAAACCCATGATAATGAACAATTGTATAACACGAAGTTCACTCCCAAAAACCAACAAATCCATCTAAGATCTAGATTAGCGGAGAATAACTCTGAATCCCCTCAAGACAGGAGAGATTATGATTTTATTGAAGCAAGCACCTCTAATAGGTTCCAAGCTTTCAACAATTTAGATCCACATGAATATGACACAAGATCTTTTGATAACAGTGAAGCTAACAACATACCACAATCTGCAACTTCACAACAACTTTTTTTAGATCAACGTCCCAGACCACCAGTCTGGAAACAAAAAAAGATCGCGAGCTACCTAGAGCCTGTAGTCAGCCTGACTCCCTCATACAAAGGAAAAAGACCTCACATAAACGAGGATGCAGAGGAAGAAACACAGCCCTCAAAAAGGCACGACTACAGACCCTAGGTAAAGGGATCTATAATTTATCTTCCCATTCGTTGACCAACGATGAGATTAGGGTTCTAGGTAAGGGGCTTTCCTTTAGCCCGTCAAATGCACATAACATGTTTTCACTTTTTGTTGACCTGAATAGGTTCACACAAAAACTCTCGATGCAGAAATATTTTGCAGAAAAGAGAAATAAAGATGATGGGAATAGACCAATTTTGACAGATTCAATGGATTCTAGGCTTAATAATCAGATAACTCCGGTGTATGAACCTGACTCTCTACTTGATCAATTATGTGAAGGCTTTGTACATACAGGTTTGAGGAACAAATCCAATTTTACCCCAAAACTAGCCAATAATGCTCATATAGAGATTTTCAGGCAGCTGGTGAGTGATGAATTTGATCAATTACCAAAGGGTATCAATGGTAAAGGGAATTTGTTTGGGAATGAGAAACGTGCCCTAGAAATGTTAAAAAAGAATAAATCCATAGTGATTAGACAAGCCGATAAAGGCGGAGGGATTGTCATTCAGGACCTTAAGGACTACCTTATTGAGTCCGATAGGATCCTGAATGACAAAAATTATTATACCAAAATGACTTTTGATCCGACCTCCAAATTTTTAGCGACTTTAAAGGATTTAGTAGAAGGTGCTTTTAAAGAAGGAATTGTCACCAAAAAAGAAAAAGATTATCTTATTCCAATAGAGCCAAATCGTGCATTTTACTATCATCTACCGAAGCTGCACAAAGACCCAAAATGCCCTCCGGGCCGCCCGATAATATCGGGAATAGGCAGCCTGACAGACAATGCATCTTCATATGTCGATTTCTTTCTGCAAAAATATGTCGTTGGTCTTGAATCGTATATACGAGACTCTTCAGACCTTATAAACAAACTTGAACAGATTAATATTACACAAGACCTCACTTGGATCACTTGTGATGTCCAAGCCCTCTATTCAAATATATCACATAGTCTCGGACTACAAGCGATTTCAAGCTATCTAGAAACAGACATTTATTTACCAGATACCCAGAAAGATTTCATCTTGTCATTGATCTCTTTTATCCTACACCACAACTATTTCGTCTATCAGGATGATTACTACCTCCAAACAAAAGGGACGGCCATGGGCACCAGGTTCGCCCCAAGTTACGCCAATCTTTTTATGGGATCATGTGAACAACAATATGTTTACAACTCTGCGTTTGGGGCGAACCTGGTGTATTATGGCAGATACATAGATGATCTGGTTGTGGTATGGAAAGGTGATAGACTGTTGGCAGAAGACTTTGTGAGTCATTTGAATAGTAACAACAAGGGCTTGAAATTCACTAGCACAATAGATTCTAAGACTGTGGTTTTTCTAGACTTAGAGTTAAGTTTCACGGAGGGGAGGATTTCGACTAGTACTCACTTTAAGCAGGTTGATTGCAACAGCTATTTAGACTTCACAAGCAATCATCACCTACCTTGGAAAAGAAATGTACCATATGGGCAGTTCAAGCGAGTTCGCCGAAACTGTAGCAGTCTAATAGACTATGAGATGCAAAGTAAAATCCTCAAAGATAGATTTGAAGAGAAAAAATATCCAGCACACATCATCACCAGTGCCTTTAATAGGGCAAAAAATGATGACAGAAAAAAATATTTTGAGAAAAAGGTAGTAGACACACATACTCAGGTAGGCATGGGTAATAGGACTAAGTTCATCACTGAATACAATTGCAATCATAACATAATTAAAAGGAGTATTATGAAACACTGGAAAATTCTACTAAAAGATCCTATTTTAGGCCCACTACTAGACAATAAACCCACTATTATTTACAAAAGAGCACCCAATTTGAAAAGAATTTTGGCACCTAGTAAAGTGGTTAAAAACAGGACCAACTTGATCAGTAATAATATCACTAATGACACCATTTGCAAAATACAAAGAAAGGGTAGTTTCAAATGTAATCACAAGAAATGCAAAATGTGTCACCATATAACACATAACGTAGATACCTTTAAATCAAATACGACTTCTAAAACTTATAAAATGAGCGATCGGATGACATGCGCATCGAATTATGTGATTTATTTACTGTCCTGTATTTGTGGGCTGCAATACATAGGGCGCACCTGTAGACGTTTGAGCATCAGATGGTCTGAACATTTTAGAAACATTAAAAAGAACTACAAATTACATAGTGTACCGCGACACTGTAACACCAAACATAGTGGTAACCTACATTGTTTACAAATAACTCCTATTGAACATATTCCAAGATCAGACTTTTACAATCGTTTCTATAGACTTAGACAGAGAGAGACTTTTTGGATCTATAGGCTTCAGACTCTAAACCCATCAGGTCTCAATGCCAATATTGATCTGGCAGCTTTCGATAGCTAATTAGTTTTTTCCTATAGTGTAATTTCAGTTATGTATGGTGTATAGGGTATATATATATATATATATATATATATTTTTTTTTTATCTATTATTGTTTATTTTGTTTGGTTTAGATGAATTTTTGTTATGATTGAGTAATTATTGTGTATTATATTGGCGAACTGCACAAACAGTTTGATTTGCAAGTCTGTAATAAGGAGTAACATTTCATGTCAGTTCAGTTTCGATAAAAAGCTAATGTGTAACGTGTATCTAAGCCTGAAATGAAAGCCCAGATTTACTTATTTATTATGTTTACTCACATTGCTTTAATTGTATGTGTTCATAATAGTGATGTGACCATTAATATAGTGTCTAACTAGAACAGACACTATCTGTAAGACGATATTAAAATCGCCAATATCAACTGGCACGCTTATGATTCCACACACTCTCCATATCAGCTGAGATTGACACGCACGCTGAGGTGGGGAGGGGTGTGTAAATTTCAATGGTTTTGATTGGTTAGAGGAAGTGTTTAAAGCAGTAGGCATTTTAGAATATGTATAACAGCCTGATGAAACGGCTCTGTGTAGCCGAGAAACGCGTTGCTTTTATGCATTGTTTTTAAACTTTTTAATAAATTTGTTTAAGTAACTTTGCTGGAGTTTGCTCCTTCCTCTATCCAGTTCGTTATCCAGTTTGTTGGCGTGTGTTAACTAAACTCTCGGTAATCGGGAGAGCTTCACACGTGATATCCCTATCTCCTATCCTCTTGCCAGTGTTTGGAATCGGCATACGAAGAGAGAGGTGTGGCAGCATCCAGTGCTCCTGACTGGCCACACGGAATTTGGTCCGGCCTGACGATTGGTTGTTGCCTTTTTGAGTCTCCCGGGCGACGCTGAGGTCCCGGTCTGCTTGGTTTGGCACGTCTAAGTGCCGCCCTACTTGTGAGTACCCTTTTTTCTCATACTTACCTGTCAGGGTCTTAAACGTTATCACCCTATTGGCGCCTTCCTGTTTTCCCACTACAGATTTTCTAACCGTTGACATACGATAAAGAAGAGCGGCCTCACATCGGATTGTTTGCACTGACTTTCGTTTACGTCACCTTAGGCGCACCTCCATCAAGAACTGCTTTTGTTTTGATTTCTTGTTTCCAAATAGTTACTTTTTAGCACAGGGACATTTGTTTTTTAAAACATTTAAAAAAAAAAGAATTAAAATGCTTTGAGATTCAAATAAATTAAATCATTAATCAATTAATTAATTTATTATTATTATTAGTAGTAGTAGTAATAATAATAATAATAATAATAATAATAATAAAAATAATAACTTGAATTTCCTTCTAACTCTTATCTCAAGCTAAGACAAGCAGCAAAAAATAAGCAATAAGAAGAGTAATGTAAGTGTTTGTTTAGCAAGACACAAAAACTAAAATTGATAAAAAGACATCTATGTAATTTTATGTTAGACATTCTTACTAAAAGTACATTCCAATAAACAAATAGCACTAATTCATTACAGCATGTGGTTTTTGCATTTCTGGCCCATTAATAATAATAGTTAGCCCCCTGCAAAGGTTAAAAACATGTGTAAAGTGGTTCACTTGAGCTGCAAGCATTGACACTTATGAGTTGGACATGGCTGGTCACCCAGCAAGACGTGGCAGTCACCCTACTCCCTCAATCACTTACTTTGTTCTGCAATGGAGCTACAAACCTTGTTGATGCTGAGCAGAACTTTACTTATGTGTTTAACTGGTTTAAAGACATTAAAGGGACAGTAAAGTAAAAAACTAAAGTTTCACAGATTATAAAAAGCACAAAATAAAAACAAAACAAAATGCAAGTTGCTACTTCTCTTTGTATGTTGGAGAGTGAACCTAGAGTGTGCTTGTGTCTTTAGCACCTCATGGCATTAGGGTTTGCAACAACATTTCTTGCAATGTTATAGATTGTTGCGGTCCCTGCTGTGATACTAAAGACATTTGCACACGTCTAACCCTACTGAGGATTTTACTTTGTCAAAGTATAAAGAGTGCAACGCAAATTGGAAACTTGTTTAAATTTTCATTCTCTATTTGAATCATGAAAGTTTAATTTTGACTTTTCTGTACCTTTTAAACTTGCAATTATCCCTTTAACCCCTTAATGACAACTGACGTACCAGGTACGTCATACAAAAAGAACCAGTTAATGACAATAGACGTACCTGGTACGTCAGTTGTCTAACAGAGTGCTGGAAGCGATCGCAATCGCTTCCAGCAGCTCTCAGGGTATTGCAGTGATGCCTCGATATGGAGGCATCCTGCAATAGCTTTTTAGAAGACTCCGATGCAGAGAGCCACTCTGTGGCCCTCTCTGCACCGGTAGCAATGGTGCCGTTCGTTCGTGGGTGGGAAAGTAGCAGGGAGGGGGTGGGCGGCCCATCGCTAGACGGCATCCGGTTCCTGTGAGTGCAATGTGCACGCCGGGTGCCGGGAGCTTGTGGGGGTGCCTGCAGGGGCATGCACGTGTACATTAGCCACTGACACCAATGAGGAGGGAGAGGGGGGAATAAAGATAAAAAAAAAATGTAAATATAAAAGGATCTGGGAGGGGGATGGGGGTATTGTGGGGGGGCTGCTACACTACAGAAAAGGTTTAGTGCAAAATAAAAAAAAGAAAAGGTTTAGTGCAAAATAAAAAAAAATACTTTTGTTTTTGGGGGCAAACTGTCTGCCAGTACCCAAGATGGTGGCAATTAGGTAGGGGAGAGGGTTAGAGAGCTGTGGTGGTGGGGGGGGGGGGGGATCAGGGAGGTTGGGGGCTAAGGCAGGGGTCCATCACAGTTAAAATATTTTATTATTTTTATTTAAAAAAAAAAAAAACTCCTTTTATTTAGTACTGGCAGACTTTCTGCCAGTACTTAAGATGGCGGGGACAATTGTGGGGTGGGGGAGGGAAGAGAGCTGTTTGGGAGGGATCAGGTGGTGGGATGTGTCAGGTGGGGGGCTGATCTCTACCCTAAAGCTAAAATTAACCATGCAAACTCCCTACAAGCTACCTAATTAACCCCTTCACTGCTGGGCATAATTCACGTGTGGTGCGCAGCAGCATTTTGCGGCCTTCTAATTACCAAAAAGCAACGCCAAAGCCATATAAGTCTGCTATTTCTGAACAAAGGGGATCCCAGAGAAGCTTTTACAACAATTTGTGCCATAATAGCACAAGTTGTTTGTAAATAATTTCAGTGAGAAACCTAAAATTGTGAAAAATGTAAAACATTTTTTTTTATTTGCTCGCATTTGGCGGTGAAATAGTGGCATGACATATACCAAAATGGGCCTAGATCAATACTTGGGGTTGTCTACTACACTACACTAAAGCTAAAATTAACTCTACAAGCTCCCTACAAGCTCCCTAATTAACCCCTTCACTGCTGGGCATAAAACATGTGTGGTGCGCAGCGGCATTTAGCGGCCTTCTAATTACGAAAAAGCAACCCCAAAGCCATATAAGTCTGCTATTTCTGAACAATGGGGATCCCAGAGAAACATTTACAACCATTTTTGCCATAATTGCAGAAGCTGTTTGTAAATAATTTCAGTGGGAAACCTAAAGTTTGTGACAAAATTTGTGAAAAAGTGAACTTTTTTTTTTTTATTTGATCGCATTTGGCGGTGAAATGGTGGTATGAAATATACCAAATTGGACCTAGGTCAATACTTTGGGTTGTCTTCTAAAACAAAATATACACATGTCAAGGGATATTTAGGTATTCCTGATAGATATCAGGGTTCCAATGTAACTAGCGCTAATTTTGAAAAAAAGTGGTTTGGAAATAGCAAAGTGCTACTTGTATTTATTGCCCTATATCTTGCAAAAAAAGCAAATAACATGTAAACATTGGGTATTTCTAAACTCAGGACAAAATTTAGAAACTATTTAGCATGGGTGTTTTTTGGTGATTGTAGATGTGTAACAGATTTTGGGGGTCAAAGTTAGGAAAAGTGTGTTTTTTTCCCTTTTTTCCTCATATTTTATATTTTTTTTATAGTAAATTATAAGATATGATGAAAATAATGGTATCATTAGAAAGTCCATTTAATGGCGAGAAAAACGGTATATAAAATGTGTGGGTACAGTAAAGAGGAAAATTACAGCTAAACACAAACACAGCAGAAGCTAAACACAAACACAGCAGAAATGTAAAGATAGCCTTTGTCCTTAAAGGGACACTGTACTCAATTTTTTTTCTTTTGTGATTCAGATTGAGCATGAAATTTTAAGCAACTTTCTAATTTACTCCTATTTTCAAATTTTCTTCATTCTCTTGGTATCTTTATTTGAAATGCAAGAATGTAAGTTTAGATGCCGGCCCATTTTTTGTGAACAACCTGGGTTGTTCTTGCTGATTGGTGGATAAATTCATCCACCAATCAAAAACTGCTGTCCAGAGTACTGAACCCAAAAAAAGCTTAGGGGCGCGATCCGATATAGATCGTAGTTTGCGGCGCAAGCGAGGGAACCCGCGTCGCCCGTAGTTTCATATATCCAATATATGGCGCCGTCAGATGCTAACGTGCCGTAAGTCTGATAAACCAGTGATGTCCAGAAATCTGTGCAAGTACAAATTTCTGGCGTCGCCAGTGACTTACGGCACGTTAGAAACTGCCGGCGCCTACAAAACCTGACTAAAGTCTAAATCACCCGCACTGTCTAACACGCCTCCCTAACATAGCCCGACACGTCTAACCCTCTATCCGCTATCCCCCCTCACTATCCTAACAATAAAATATGTATTAACCCCTAAACCGCCGCTCCCGGAACCCGCCGCTACCTAATAAAGTTATTAACCCCTAAACCGCCGCCAGCTATATTAAATCTATAACCCCCTAAAGTGAGCCCCTAACATCGCCGCCATCTACCTTACCTACCCCCTAAAGTGAGCCCCTACCCCGCCGCTATCTATTTTAAAATTATTAACCCCTAATCTAATCCCCCTACCCCGCCGCCATCTATATTAAATTATTTTTTTTTTTTATTTTTTTTTTTAATATTTTTATTGTGGTTTGAGTCAAGGCATACAAATTTTGAATGTCATTGCGAATCTAGTTACAGAACAAATGTGAGAACATAAGGGTATTAATGCTAACAGCGTAACTAAAATAGAGCGAGATATATATATATTACATCTTTGCATGACATAAAATAAGAGAAATACAAAACATTGTTTGCCAAATATCACGGTTCACCTACATCATAATCTCATGAGGCCACTCTTGGACCTCCCAACATAGTGAGAACTGCCATGCTTTAGTAGGTACATCTGATATAGGATAGACCTCTCTTGGGTCTCCCAGAGAAACCACATTTTAGTTTTTGTTTTTTATGCATATTGAATTATGTAAACAATGTTACTCAATACATATAAATAAGTTTTATCAAGGTGAGATTAAAATTACCAGTATAAGGATTTCTGCAAATGCTTATGTGAGATATATTGATAACGGGAAATTATCTACTTAGGGAACTGTGCAATCTCAAAAGGGAAAGATCCCACAAAGTGAGATAATTTTTCATGCAGATTGGATTGTGTGAACAGGTAACATAATACATGGAAATATACTTTTAACAAGGTAAAATTAACAGTATAGAGATCTGAAATTTTCTGTGCTGACCAACCTGAAAAAGTATGTAAACTCAGGACAGCTTGTGTAACATGGTTAAAATGTACATGCCAAATGTTTAACTCAGCACTGATATGTAGTGCCTATCTTAGAGCCTGCTAGATGAGCATCCTTTTTTTTTATGTATAATAGTTCCCAACTGGAATGGGGGGACTAAAAGAATATATGGAAAATTGCAACTGTGCACTGCGAGAAGTCAATAATTGCATTTCCCCCTAATGACTTGCTAGACAAACAGTAGGTATATTGTGGGGTCTAGGCTAATCAGCACAGCGGCGGGGGGGGGGGGGGGCATACTGTGATCTAAATCCCTCAAATTATTTTAGATGTCTCAAAATGTGGTGCAGGTCTGTAAAAGCAATATCAGTAAAAGTGCTTACATACTTAACTGCAGTCTAGACCGAGCATTATTCCAAACCTCCTGTATGATATAGAGACTAGATATATAACTATGTATATAGAGCACCGCCCCGGCCGCAGGCAGCGCACCACCACACAGTGGGTTGACATGAACAGTATAGTGAGAGTTTAGAGAACATATATTTTGAGGTTCATTTAGTTTCTGGAAAGTAACATACAGTGCTGTAATGCAAAGCTGTAACATGCTAACTATAAGGGAAAGATAGAGCTTGCAAAGTAATAAGGGAATCCCCTATCCCGCTGTGGCTATGCGACTCTGCGTAGAACCAGTGTAGTATTGGCTTAGGATAGTAAGTTATGATCAATTAAGGTTTTGCGTGGGGAGTCTCTATGCCAGTGGGAGCGTGCTATGTGGAACTTCATACCTATACAAGCAACAGTGCAATCATGGAGAGAACAAAACCGGCAAACATTTAGAGGCAAACAATAAAGAAATATATACTGCATCATACATTGTTAGCATAAAGGGTTGTAGCAAAGGAGGTCACAAACAGGGCTGTAAATAAACATTTATTTTATAACAAGTATTTATCGTAACTCAGTTCACTCATGACCGGGTCTAAGTCTAATCAATTCCGGTGCGGGTCCTCCTGTAAGAATCAATAGTACCCGACAGTTGCTGCACCAGGGGTCAGAGCCATGAGCATGCAGTGACCGGAGGACAGCATCTCTGCCTCCGTATAGTGTCCCAATTGAGCAGCAATGAAGCAGAATAGCAAGGGGTCATTGGAAGCTGCAAAATCACTAAGGCGCGATGCGGTTGCGACCATATGTCTCCCTGATCTTGGGATGAATGCTCAGCAGGGGCTCTCTTGTATTTTCTTTCCCCAGCTAACAGTAATGGTGATTGGGTAACTGCAGTACCGTTGTTACTGATCCCTGCACAGGTTGTGTTTCTGCCGGTAGTCCATTCAGTGTTCACAGCCGCGATCTCCCCATTGCCTGTTTTTGGACCTATGATAGCAAGTGCCCTATCTTTTTCAAGCAGGGTTGGTGTGTAGCACTGGGGCCCCAGAGCGCGGTCACCCACACACAGCTCCAAAACAGGTCTGACTGAGATAACTTGCTGGGAAGCGATATAACCGCCTGTGTTAAATGCTAGAGCCATCTCTTCCTCTAAGGCCGCGTGGTGATCCGACAGCAGATTGTGCAGCACCTGTAGCACAGCATTAGCACTCATCTCGTTCATAGTAGCCTTCTGTATAGCTTATCCGGTCAGCACACTGAACAGGATATCATAAATAGCACTGATATTCTCCTGGTGCTTTGTTAGAAAAATCACACCTGATTCTTTGCTCTCAGCACTATGTGCTGCCTAACGACAAGGCCCAAGTGTGCCTCGCCGGGGGGTAAGATGAAGGCCTCAACCTTACTGCTGGCTCCGGGTGCTCACAGTCGTCTCTATCCTTAAAGCTTGGGCTCATCTGATACAGGATATGTGAGGGGTCAATAAGCTGAATGAATTGCTAGCAGATTAGCCGTCTGGAGCAAAATAACAGTCAAAAATAGCTAGAATGCTGGAGCAGAGTGTTAGTGTGTGACCTATCATGGCCGCCTCCCGGAAGTTCCCCCCTATATTAAATTATTTAACCCCTAAAATACTAAACTATCCCTACCACTAAACCTAAGTCTAACCCTACAAATAGCCCTGAAAAGGGCTTTTTGCGTGGCATTGCCCCAAAGTAACAGCTCTTTTGCTAGCCCTTAAAAGGGCTTTTTGCGGGGCATGCCCCAAAGAATTCAGCTCTTTTGCCAGCCCATAATAGGGCTTTTGGCGGGGCTTTGTCACAAAGTAAACTGCTCTTTTGCCTACAATCTACATCCCCCTACACCGCCGCCATCTATAATAAATGTATTAACCCCTAATCTAATCCCCCTACACCGCCGCCAGCTATATTAACTATATTAACCCTAATAATATTAGGGTTAATATAGTTAATATCGTTATTATATTATATATATATATCTATATATATATATATATATATATATATAAAGTATAATAACCCTATCTAACTCTAACATCCTAACTAAACTCTTATTAAAATAAATCTAATATTAATATTATTAATTAAAATATTCCTATTTAAATCTAAATACTTACCTATAAAATAAACCCTAAAATAGCTACAATATAATGAATAATTACATTGTAGCTATGTTAGGGTTTATATTTATTTTACAGGTAAATTGTTAATTATTTTAACTAGGTATAATAGCTATTAAATAGTTATTAACTATTTAATAGCTACCTAGTTAAAATAATTACCCAATTACCTGTAAAATAAATCCTAACCTAAGTTACAAATACACCTACACTATCAATAAATTAAATAAACTACAAATATCTATCTAAAAATACAATTAAATAAACTAAACTAAATTACAAAACAAAACAAAACACTAAATTACAAAAAATAAAAAAAGATTACAAGATTTTTAAGCTAATTACACCTATTCTAAGCCCCCTAATAAAATAATAAAGCCCCCCAAAATAAAAAAATTTCCCTACCCTATTCTAAATTAAAAAAAGTTCAAAGCTCTTTTACCTTACCAGCCCTTAAAAGGGCCTTTTGTGGGGGCATGCCCCAAAGAAAACTGCTCTTTTGCCTGAAAAAAAAACACAATACCACCCCCCAACATTACAACCCACCACCCACATACTCCTAATCTAACCCAAACCCCCCTTAAATAAACCTAACACTACCCCCCTGAAGATCTCCCTACCTTGTCTTCACCACACCGGGCCGAACGCCTCATCCAATCCGGGCGATGTCTTTATCCAAGCGGCAGCAAGCTCTTCTTCTATCCGGCAGCATCTTCCATCAAACGGCATCTTCAATCTTCATTCGTCGCTCCTCCGACGCGGAGCATCCATCCCGGCCGACGACTGAACGACGAATAAGGTACCGTTAAATGACGTCATCCAAGATGGCGTCCGTCGAATTCCGATTGGCTGATAGGATTCTATTAGCCAATCGGAATTAAGGTAGAAAAATCTGATTGGCTGATTGAATCAGCCAATCAGATTCAAGTTCAATCTGATTGGCTGATTGGTTCAGCCAATCGGATTGAACTTGAATCTGATTGGCTGATTCAATATATATAAATACTATAGTAACTATATTAACTATATTAACCCTAATATAATTAGGGTTAATATAGTTAATATATATAATGTAATAACTATATTAACTATAATATACTTAGGGTTAATATAGATAATATAGCTGGCGGCGGGGTAGGTAGATTAAATTAGGGGTTAATAATTTTAATATAGATGGCGGCGGTGTAAGGGGCTTATATTAGGGGTTAATACCATTAATATAGGTGCGGCGGTGTAGGGAGGGCAGGTTATAGGGCAAAAGAGCTGTTAACTTTGGGGCAAAGCCCCGCAAAAGGCCCTTTTAAGGGCTGGTAATAGAGTTTATTACTTTATGGATATTAGATTAGGAGTTAATAATATTAATATAGCTGGCGGCGGTGTAAGGGGTCAGATTAGGGGATTGATCAGGTAGATGGCGGCGGTTTTAGGGGCTCACAGTAGGGGGTTAGTTTATGTAGATGGCGGTGGTTTAGGGGTTAAATACTTTATTAGGGATTGCGGATAGGTGTTAGGTTTATTTAGCAGCTAGTTTAGAGAGTTACGGGGGTCCAATAGTCAGCGTAAGGCTTCTTACGGCTGCTTTTTGTGGCGAGGTGAAAATGGAGTAAGATTTCTCCATTTTCGCCACGTAAGTCCTTACGCTGTATATTGGATACCAAACTGCGCGGGTTTGGTATACCTGCCTATGGCCCAAAAAACTACGGGCGACGGCAGAAATATACGCGCGTAACTTCTAGATTACGCCGTACATAGGATACCAAACCCGCGCAAATATTGGCGTCGCCAGCTTTTGCGGGCGACGATTTTTATCGGATCGACCCCTAGATGCCTTCTTTTTCAAATAAAGATAGCAAGAGAACGAATTAAAATTGATAATAGGAGTAAATTAGAAAGTTGCTTAAAATTTCATGCTCAATCTGAATCACAAAAGAAAAATTTGAGTACAGTGTCCCTTTAAGGGTTAGAAAATTGAAAAATGGTCTGGTCATTAAGGGGTTAATATCTTTAGTTTCTTCTTATTTACTAAGAGCTATTTCATTCCTTAGTGCTTAAAAACTGTGTACAATGCATATTTATACAGTATGATACATAATGTGCAAGTTTTGCATGTAATATAGCAATATATGAGAGTTATACATAATACATAAAAAAGACAAGATGCATTCAGCTTACAATAATGCATCACCACACATTTTAAATAACCGGGATCTTTTATGTTTGTTTTTTGTATGTATGTATTAATCCATAGTCTTATATTTCCTCAATAAGTGGGTAATTGTTAAATCATGAAGCTGTCTGTCACATGAATTGTTTAGAAAAGCTGATAGATATCAATAGGAGAGCTCATCCAGTAATAAATAAAATACAAACTTACTTTCAAATTCAATAACGTAGCCTATAATTTAAACTTATATTGCAATTCCTTGCACTAAATCTGTCATAAAGCCTTGAAATAAATACATATTACTAATATGACATTTTATATACTGTTTTTTTATCATAATTATCTAAAGCTTTACATTTTAGTTCCTATATTTTTCTTAAGTTTTCATTTGAATTTATCAAACTCTAAATGGATTTATGAAAAAGATTTAACACATTTTAATGTTACTGTGCCACAGAGAGCATTTTATACAGATTAGTTAAGCATTTCAAATTGAAGTATTAATAATTAGGTGTAAAGGTTTATAATTCAGCATAAAAAAGGGGAGAGATTTAAGTCCATAACCACTCTCTCTAAGCTTCTTCTTGGATGCTGTGTTAAGCTGCTTGGCAGAACAAAAGTGTTTATTATAGGTTTAACATTAATTGAGAACCAAGAGGAAATAGACTTACTAAAGCATTAGACGAAAGCCTGAAAACTGGTGGTCTTGCATTTAAGGATTAGTGTTAATTTAGTAAAAAAAAAAAAAAAATCCACAGCAAATAATGACTTAATATGCAGTAATTGGTGTTTTGGTTAAGAAAATATTTCCTCTATTATTTTACAATGTTTTAACACACAAATAAGAAAACTAGCTGAACTCATTTTTTTTCTATTAATAACTTCATATGTACTAATTGGGAATTGAATATTGTGCAAACATAATGACCATAATAAAGTCAGTAGGCTTAATAAGTTTAATGATTTATTTATGATCTTAATCTTATTATTTATGTTTCATAGTGACCAAATATTTTTGTGCTTAAAAAAAATGAAAATGATAAATGATAATTAAAATAATCATGCATAGTATATTCATGCATCTATCTATGTATTTCTCTCTCTCTACACACACAGTATAAACTGTATATATATTATAACTGATTTGCCTGTGTTATGTTAAAACAGAATTACATATTTTTAAGAACTCCCACATAATTTTGATCTGTTAGTGTTTAACCCTCCAAATATATACTATAAAAACCAAGGAGGAACACATATATGTGTATTTGAGATTCCTTAGTTGAGCTACCCAGAGAAATTACTTAGCAATGCAGAACACCGCATATCATTTTTTGCATGGCGAATACTATATAAAAAGTTGTATTATACACTTTATGTCCTGTTCTAGCCTAAGGCTCAACACTTTCATTTGCATGACACCTATTAACATTCTTTTAAATGGCCGGTCCCAGCAGGGGAAGATGCACTTTCAACCTATTGAGCATAAGACTACATCTGAGCATGCTCATTCAGCAGAGATAATCACTGGAACCAAACTGACTTCTTGCAGAGAATGTGACTCCACTCTCAGCAAGAGAGCAAATTGGAAATGACTCGGGGCAAGGTCTGCTAAGCTGGAAAAAATGAATTAGATACACTCCTAAGACGAACCTGAAAAGATTACATTTGAAGGAGAAAGAGAAATAGTTAGAGCAGGAGGTTGCATTCTGTCTGCACCTGGGAAATGGAATGTGTCTGTGGGTTTAAAAAAAGGCCTCCCTGTGATTCAGATTAAATCAAAGTGTTTATTGCCATTTTGCTACAGGGACACTGCAATTAACCTGCCCAATTGAGTTACTTTATGACTAAGAAAGACAATTTAGTTTGAAAGATTTTAGTGACATATATATATATATATATATATATATATATATATATATATATATATATATATATATATATATATATATATACAGTGTGTGTATATATATATATATATATATATATACACACACACACATATTTTTATATATATATATATATATACATACAGACACACACACACAAATGTATATTACATATATAAATGGCATATAGATAGATAGATAGATAAAGAGAGAGAGATTAATCTTTATCTGTATAACTATCTCTTGTGATATATAAATGTATCAACCTATGTATATAACCCGCCAATCTATTTATCTGTCTATCTTTCTTTCTAGATAGTAAAATACCCTCAACACAATAAGCAATGTATTAACACATTATTACAAATGTATTCTGTGTAAGATTGTGCATCAAAAACTTCTGTGCAGTTTGTCACTGTTCCTGCTGATCGAAAATACTTGGAATTTATTTGCATACATACATTGTGTGAACATTAAGCATTTAATGAATATTATAACACTTTATCAATTTGAATAAGCAATATGTGAAATAATAGAATCTTACGTAAAAGTAACCCTGTTAATTACAGTTTTGGAAAATTAATTAAAAAAATTCAGTGTTAACAGGTTTTCGATAGAACTTTGTGGCCACTAATTCTTTAACATGCATAAAGAATTTCAAAATATGTATCTGTTTTTAATTTTAACAAACATTACAAATATCAAGCATATTCTTGAACAAATTATATGTATGTGCTCCTTCTCTATTTTGTGTTTGTTTCCATAGAAATTACTCAAATCAGCCCTTGATATTTTTTTGCCCATGTAAATATAAGCAAATAAGACATATGATACAATATCATATTTGGGGGCATAAGTAGTTTGGTGGGGTGGCTCAGTTGTGTTTGCAGATAAAAATGTATTTAGGTCAGTGTAATATTTATTAAAAATCACATATGAGCCTGGGCAATCTGTACAGATGTCATAGGCATACAAATAACATTTACATATTCAAGCAAGTCCAGCCTCAGAAATCAAATAACAGATTTTATTATCTCATTAAGTCCAGGTACATAAACAGACATTATTTCAACACAAATAACATGTGTAAGAAGCTACAGAGGAGGGACTGAAATAAATCCAAATATTGCCTACACATTCTAAACTTTATATTATTTTTTTGTAATGAAAACCTCCTCAGCATTTACTAATTCTATTATTATTTTTTCAATAGCTGTATTTCTAATTTTCTCAGCAAAGTACCTTTGAATACTGTATTTTTAGGATTTAAGAGGCACCTGCTAATAAGAAGTGCTACAAAATCTTAAAACATTTGTGGAAAAATAAACCAGTATAAAGAAGCTCACAAAACCACTTGTGTATATACACACTACATCACTATCACCTTCACACTATCTGCATATACAAATTATTATTCTCTTAAGTGTAAATCCCTGCACATTGAATTACCCCATAACCTGCAAAGCACATCAAAACATGTTTAATATTTATATGCTGTTATTATTATGAATTATTATTATTGCACAACTTGGGACATTTCCCAAACTGCAATCTACGCAAACTACACATTGTGTAATTACTGTACCAACTTTAGAGATACTTATTGGCTTAAACCTGGTAAATCGATTATAAACTTCTTAATAGATATGGGAAGTTGAAAATTTCATTTCTTTCATGTAATTAGCAAGAGTCCATGAGCTAGTGACGTATGGGATATACATTCCTACCAGGAGGGGCAAAGTTTCCCAAACCTCAAAATGCCTATAAATACACCCCTCACCACACCCACAAATCAGTTTTACAAACTTTGCCTCCTATGGAGGTGGTGAAGTAAGTTTGTGCTAGATTCTACGTTAATATGCGCTCCGCAGCAGGTTGGAGCCCGGTTTTCCTCTCAGCGTGCAGTGAATGTCAGAGGGATGTGAGGAGAGTATTGCCTATTTGAATGCAGTGATCTCCTTCTACGGGGTCTATTTCATAGGTTCTGGGTTATCGGTCGTAGAGATTCATCTCTTACCTCCCTTTTCAGATCGACGATATACTCTTATATATACCATTTCCTCTACTGATTCTTGTTTCAGTACTGGTTTGGCTTTCTACTACATGTAGATGAGTGTCCTGGGGTAAGTAAGTCTTATTTTCTGTGACACTCTAAGCTATGGTTGGGCACTTTTATATAAAGTTCTAAATATATGTATTCAAACATTTATTTGCCTTGACTCAGGATGTTCAACATTCCTTATTTCAGACAGTCAGTTTCATATTTGGGATAATGCATATGAATAAATAATTTTTTCTTACCTTCAAAATTTGACTTTTCCCTGTGGGTTGTTAGGCTCGCGGGGGCTAAAAATGCTTCATTTTATTGCGTCATTCTTGGCGCGGACTTTTTTGGCGCAAATTTTTTTTTCATGTTTCTGGCGTCATACGTGTCGCCGGAAGTTGCGTCATTTTTTACTTTTTTTGCGCCAAAGGTGTCGGCGTTCCGGATGTGGCGTCATTTTGGCGCCAAAAGCATTTAGGCGCCAAATAATGTGGGCGTCTTTTTTGGCGCTTAAAAAATATGGGCGTCACTATTGTCTTCACATTATTTAAGTCTCATTATTTTGTGCTTCTGGTTGCTAGAAGCTTGTTCTATTGCATTTTTTTCCCATTCCTGAAACTGTCAAACTGTCATTTAAGGAATTTGATCAATTTTGCTTTATATGTTGTTTTTTCTATTACATATTGCAAGATGTACCACGTTGAAGCTGAGTCAGAAGATACTTCTTGAATATCCCTGCCTGGTGCTGGAGCTACCAAAGCTAAGCGTATCTGCTGTAAACTTTTGGTAACTGTTCCTCCAGCTGTTGTTTGTACTGTTTGTCATGACAAACTTGCTAATGCAGATAATATTTCTTTTAGTACTGTTACATTACCTGTTGCGTCAACATCTAATACTCAGAGTGTTCCTGATAACATAAGAGATTTTGTTTCTAAATCCATTAAGAAGGCTATGTCTGTTATTCCTCCTTCTAGTAAACGTAAAAAGTCTTTTAAAACTTCTCATTTTTCAGATGAATTTTTAAATGAACATCATTCTGATACTGATATTGTTTCTTCTGATTCAGAGGATTCTGTCTCAGAGGTTGATGCTGATAAATCTTCATATTTATTTAAAATGGAATTTATTCGTTCTTTACTTAAAGAAGTCCTAATTGCATTAGAAATTGAGGATTCTAGTCCTCTTGATACTAAATCTAAACGTTTAGATAAGGTTTTTAAATCTCCTGTAGTTATTCCAGAAGTTTTTCCTGTCCCTGGTGCTATTTCTGAAGTAATTTCCAGGGAATGGAATAATTTGGGTAATTCGTTTACTCCTTCTAAACGTTTTAAGCAATTATATCCTGTGCCATCTGACAGATTAGAATTTTGGGACAAAATCCCTAAGGTTGATGGGGCTGTCTCTACTCTTGCTAAGCGTACTACTATTCCTACGTCAGATGGTACTTCCTTTAAGGATCCTTTAGATAGGAAAATGGAATCCTTTCTAAGGAAAGCTTACTTGTGTTCAGGTAATCTTCTTAGACCTGCTATATCTTTAGCGGATGTTGCTGCAGCTTCAACCTTTTGGTTAGAAGCTTTAGCGCAGCAAGTAACAGATCATAATTCTCATAGCATTATTATTCTTCTACAACATGCTAATAATTTTATTTGTGATGCCATCTTTGATATCATTAGAGTTGATGTCAGGTATATGTCTCTAGCTATTTTAGCTAGAAGAGCTTTATGAATTAAAACTTGGAATGCTGATATGTCTTCTAAGTCTACTCTGCTTTCTCTTTCTTTCCAGGGTAATAAATTATTTGGTTCTCAGTTGGATTCTATTATCTCAACTGTTACTGGAGGGAAATGAACTTTTTTACCACAGGATAAAAAATCTAAAGGTAAATTTAGGTCTAATAATCGTTTTAGTTCCTTTCGTCACAACAAGGAACAAAAGCCTGATCCTTCATCCTCAGGAGCGGTATCAGTTTGGAAACCATCTCCAGTCTGGAATAAATCCAAGCCTTTTAGAAAACCAAAGCCAGCTCCCAAGTCCACATGAAGGTGCGGCCCTCATTCCAGCTCAGCTGGTAGAGGGCAGATTACGTTTTTTCAAAGAAATTTGGTTCAATTCCGTTCACAATCTCTGGATTCAGAACATTGTTTCAGAAGGGTACAGAATTGGCTTCAAGATAAGGCCTCCTGCAAAGAGATTTTTTCTTTCCCGTGTCCCAGTAAACCTAGCGAAGGCTCAAGCATTTCTGAAATGTGTTTCAGATCTAGAGTTGGCTGGAGTAATTATACCAGTTCCAGTTCTGGAACAGGGGATGGGGTTTTATTCAAATCTCTTCATTGTACCAAAGAAGGAGAATTCCTTCAGACCAGTTCTGGATCTAAAAATATTGAATCGTTATGTAAGGATACCAACATTCAAAATGGTAACTGTAAGGACTATCCTGCCTTTTATTCAGCAAGAGCATTATATGTCCACAATAGATTTACAGGATGCATATCTGCATATTCCGATTCATCCAGATCACTATCAGTTTCTGAGATTCTCTTTCCTAGACAAGCATTACCAGTTTGTGGCTCTACCATTTGGCCTAGCTACAGCTCCAAGAATTTTTACAAAGGTTCTCAGTGCCCTTCTGTCTGTAATCAGAGAACAGGGTATTGTGGTATTTCCTTATTTGGACGATATCTTGGTACTTGCTCAGTCTTCACATTTAGCAGAATCTCATACGAATCGACTTGTGTTGTTTCTTCAAGATCATGGTTGGAGGATCAATTTACCAAAAAGTTCATTGATTCCTCAGACAAGGGTAACCTTTTTAGGTTTCCAGATAGATTCAGTGTCCATGACTCTGTCTTTGACAGACAAGAGACGTCTAAAGTTGATATCAGCTTGTCGAAACCTTCAGTCACAATCATTCCCTTTGGTAGCTTTATGCATGGAAATTCTAGGTCTTATGACTGCAGCATCGGACGCGATCCCCTTTGCTCGTTTTCACATGCGACCTCTTCAGCTCTGTATGCTGAACCAGTGGTGCAGGGATTACACAAAGATATCTCAATTAATATCTTTAACACCGATTGTACGACACTCTCTGATGTGGTGGACAGATCACCATTGTTTAGTTCAGGGGGCTTCTTTTGTTCTTCCGACCTGGACTGTAATTTCAACAGATGCAAGTCTGACAGGTTGGGGAGCTGTTTGGGGGTCTCTGACAGCACAAGGGGTTTGGGAATCTCAGGAGGTGAGATTACTGATCAATATTTTGGAACTCTGTGCAATTTTCAGAGCTCTTCAGTCTTGGCCTCTTCTAAAGAGAGAATCGTTCATTTGTTTTCAGATAGACAATGTCACAACTGTGGCATACATCAATCATCAAGGAGGGACTCACAGTCCTCTGGCTATGAAAGAAGTATCTCGAATTCTGGTATGGGCGGAATCCAGCTCCTGTCTAGTTTCTGCGGTTCATATCCCAGGTATAGACAATTGGGAAGCGGATTATCTCAGCCGCCAAACATTACATCCGGGCAAATGGTCTCTTCACCTAGAGGTATTTCTTCAGATTGTTCAAATGTGGGGTCTTCCAGAAATAGATCTGATGGCTTCTCATCTAAACAAGAAACTTCCCAGGTATCTGTCCAGATCCAGGGATCCTCAAGTGGAAGCAGTGGATGCGTTGTCACTTCCTTGGAAGTATCATCCTGCCTATATCTTTCCGCCTCTAGTTCTTCTTCCAAGAGTAATCTCCAAGATTCTGAAGGAATGCTCGTTTGTTCTGCTGGTGGCTCCAGCATGGCCTCACAGGTTTTGGTATGCGGATCTTGTCCGGATGGCCTCTTGCCAACCGTGGACTCTTCCGTTAAGACCAGACCTTCTGTCACAAGGTCCTTTTTTCCATCAGGATCTCAAATCCTTAAATTTAAAGGTATGGAGATTGAACGCTTGATTCTTAGTCAAAGAGGTTTCTCTGACTCTGTGATTAATACTATGTTACAGACTCGTAAATCCGTATCTAGGGAGATATATTATAGAGTCTGGAAGACATATTTCTTGGTGTCTTTCTCATCATTTTTCCTGGCATTCTTTTAGAATTCCGAGAATTTTACAGTTTCTTCAGGATGGTTTGGATAAAGGTTTGTCTGCAAGTTCTTGAAAGGACAAATCTCTGCTCTTTCTGTTCTTTTTCACAGAAAGATTGCTAATCTTCCTGATATTCATTGTTTTGTACAAGCTTTGGTTCGTATAAAACCTGTCATTAAGTCAATTTCTCCTCCTTGGAGTTTGAATTTGGTTCTAGGGGCTCTTCAAGCTCCTCCGTTTGAACCTATGCATTCGCTGGACATTAAATTACTTTCTTGGAAAGTTTTGTTCCTTTTGGCCATCTCTTCTGCCAGAAGAGTTTCTGAGTTATCTGCTCTTTCTTGTGAGTCTCCTTTTCTGATTTTTCATCAGGATAAGGCGGTGTTGCGAACTTCTTTTAAATTTTTACCTAAGGTTGTGAATTCTAACAACATTAGTAGAGAAATTGTAGTTCCTTCATTATGTCCTAATCCTAAGAATTCTAAGGAGAAATCATTGCATTCTTTGGATGTAGTTAGAGCTTTGAAATATTATGTTGAAGCTACTAAGAATTTCCGAAAGACTTCTAGTCTATTTGTTATCTTTTCCGGTTCTAGGAAAGATCAGAAGGCTTCTGCCATTTCTTTGGCATCTTGGTTGAAATCTTTAATTTATCATGCTTATGTTGAGTCGGGTAAAACTCCACCTCAAAGGATTACAGCTCATTCTACTAGGCCAGTTTCTACTTCCTGGGCGTTTAGGAATGAAGCTTCGGTTGATCAGATTTGCAAAGCAGCAACTTGGTCTTCTTTGCATACTTTTACTAAATTCTACCATTTTGATGTGTTTTCTTCTTCTAAAGCTGTTTTTGGTAGAAAAGTACTTCAGGCAGCTGTTTCAGTTTGAATCTTCTGCTTATAATTTAAACTTTATTTTGGGTGTGGATTATTTTTCAGCGGAATTGGCTGTCTTTATTTTATCCCTCCCTCTCTAGTGACTCTTGCGTGGAAAGATCCACATCTTGGGTAGTCATTATCCCATACGTCACTAGCTCATGGACTCTTGCTAATTACATGAAAGAAAACATAATTTATGTAAGAACTTACCTGATAAATTCATTTCTTTCATATTAGCAAGAGTCCATGAGGCCCACCCCTTTTTTGTGGTGGTTATGATTTTTTTGTATAAATCACAATTATTCCAATTCCTTATTTTTTATGCTTTCGCACTTTTTTCTTATCACCCCACTTCTTGGCTATTCGTTAAACTGATTTGTGGGTGTGGTGAGTGGTGTATTTATAGGCATTTTGAGGTTTGGGAAACTTTGCCCCTCCTGGTAGGAATGTATATCCCATACGTCACTAGCTCATGGACTCTTGCTAATATGAAAGAAATGAATTTATCAGGTAAGTTCTTACATAAATTATGTTTTTCTATTATTCTTTAACCTAATACCATGTCACAAAGTAAGGCTGCAACTGATGGGGCATTGAGAAAGGGGATACTTGTTTTTGAAAGGTCAGTTCCTGCCAGCTTCTACTTCAAGTCAATTAACAGCTTCAGCTACCAACACGTGTAGTACTAGGATGTTTGGTTACAAAGCTTAGAACACATTTTGCCGCCCCCCCGCCACCCAAATAAATTATATACCCCGCCATTACTGCTTCTTAACAAAATATTGTAGTGATGTGTTATTCAGCTATAGAAAACTGTTTTAGAATTAAAGAAAAATATATTTCTGTTATCTCATCAAATTCTTGACTGCTAATCTGATTTATCATTGCTATAATATCTATAATGGTTCATGACCTAACATACCAAAGTGGTGGCTCTGCACAACATAGTAAATGAGTGGTGGCTCTCCATAATGAATCAAACTGTGGTGACAATATATAGAACACATGAAACTGGGGGAAGGAGGGCTTCTTTTCTTTTTCACAATTATACCTAAACTGAAATTAGCATGTCTTATTGGAAGTTTTATCAAGCTGTAGGCAGACAATTTCAAGCAGAGAACCTGTCCACCTGCCATTGCTACTTGGCAAAATGTGACACTGCAGGAGAGCTTTGTTGCTCAATCCTGCCCTGTGCTCTTGGGCAATCAATTGCATCAATCACACCAAACAAGTGAGTTTGAGAGGATTTATCTCTGCCACCTATGGTAAGAAGCAGAGCCTGCTTCTTAAATTTCTGGTTACAAACTGACTCTTGCAAGCCTGATCTGACTACAAGTTCTCAAAAGCTGTGAATGGATCTTTATTTTCTCATAAGTATAGATTTTTCAAATACTACAGTAGAGCCCATTAATTCGCAGTGGAGTACTGACAAATGTCGGCCAGGGAACCAGTACATGAACTTACACTTATTTTTGATAAATGTCACTATATAGTAATGATAATTACATGTATACATTAATAAGCACAATACTATGAACTATATGATAATGCAAGGCATCTATACACTAAAAAAACATGCTGCACTTTATAATTAATGCAGAGTAGTTTTACACTGATAACAAATATTCTGCACTGTATAAGGATGTAAAAGGTTCATAAACTAAAATAACAGAACAGGCTGCCCTGTATAATGATGCAGGGTGCCTATAAACTGATAATGAGCACTCTGTGCTGCATGATAATGAATATTTATACACTGAAAATGAACACACTGCACTGTATAATTATGCCAAGTATCTATACACTGAAATAGGACATACCATGCTGAAAAATGATTGTGGCCATCTATACATTTGAATGCATAAGTATGCATGCAGAGCAAAAAAGCTTTTGGAGGCCAGAACTGGGCAGGTGTAGAATGGGATCTATGTCATCCATGCTAGGGAGCACTAGAGACAGTGCTGATATTCAATGGTATGCAAGGTATAGAAATCAAATGGCAATATACAGTTGATCATACAGATACATCAACATTTTTAGAGAAAAGAGTTAGCACATTTTCATATGCAGAGTTCAACCGCCTTTAGTAAAGAGGACATGGATGCTCAGTTATGGCTGCTATAGGAAGCATGCCCTATCCTTAGTCAGACCCGTATCATTAACCTTCTTAACAAAGTATCATCAACCGGTCGACAATTTTTTTAGCGGAGACATCACACAGTTCCAAGTAGGCATAAACTCTTCTGTTATAGCAGATCAGCTCAAACAACAGTACTTAGCTTCCAAATTGCCAAAGTATTCCGCATACAGACACCTGTCAAGTGTCTTTTAGACTGCCAACATTTGGATTCAGCTCCTTCAAAGACACTGACTCAGTCCTCCAATTCCTATGCGCGTTACACCCCCATGTCATAGGACTCAACGGGGCTTCCTCAGGGCTCAAGTTGTTGATGTATCTGTATGATCAACTGCATATTGCCATTTGATTTCTATACCTTGCATAACATTGAATATGAGCACTGTCTCTAGTGCTCCCTAGCACGGATGACAAAGATCCCATTCTATACCTGCCCAGGTCTGGCCTCCAAAAGCTTTTTTGCTTGGGGGTTCTGTGTGCAGCAGGGTGTTGTCAGTCCGTGTTACGGTGAAGCTAGCTACCTCTGGCCTGACATGCCATTTATACTTCTTTACCACTGTATAAATATGTTTGGATTCACAGGCGCCTATGTAACAAGGACCGGTCCTTTGTATTATTATATACTGTTTTTATATTTGGGTGTCTTCTTGTCACTGTACATTTGTTGCAGTAGCTATATGGGGGCATCTGCATCCTGTGATGGTATCTTGTATGTTGCTCCTAATGCTACCCCTTTACCGGAGTTTTTTTGGCCATTAAATAACTATTTATATTTTTTGTATCAATATAAAAGAGTGCTGAATTCCCTGGCTTTGGCAAATGGCTTTATCATATCCCTTTTGTGCCATCTATCTCTTCATGTAATTTATTACATATATATATATATATATATATATATATATATATATATGTGTATATATATATGTATATATATATATATATATATACTCCACTCCCATTCTAGCATTAATGTCACCACATATGGCCCCTACTAAAAAGCCCCAGTTAGGCCGTAAAAAATAAATATACACATTTAAAATAATAATTAAAAAAAATGCTATTTACTAAATCTATGCCCCCTGCAGGAGTGCCCTTAAGCTGTTTACTAGTTTTCCACTAATTTAGCACTGGCCCTGGCTATAAATCTCCTCACTATTAAGCTTACAGAGATCTTAAAAGTCATAGGCCTCAGCACAAGCAGAGCCACTCAAGCTCTACGAGTCAGTGTTACTGGGGCTTGATTAAGTATGGGGCAAATTTTAATTGTCCCTGATAATGAACAAGTGTGTAAAGTTTTCTCAATTGAAAAACATTTGAGGTGCATTTTTTTTTTTTGTTCTGTTTGCTTTCTTTCTCCCTTTGGGGAATGTCAGTTTTGCTATTAGTAAATGAGCATGCGGTGCAACAGAATTCTTTATCAATCCATTTGGCATAAAAGGAACACCACCATTTAAGAGCATATTTACTTCAAAACATTGCATATAATATGTCAAAATGTTGTATTGTAAAGTGATACATGTTGCATTAAAACAACACACATCCTCTTCTGTCATGCTCCCACGTCAGTAACATCACAGCACTTTGTTTCTCCCGTTCCTTGCCCTGTATAAATCAGCTCAACAGAGCTTTTCATTCTATTTTTCTTGTTATTATTTTATGTCTTCTAAAAGGACTGCTTAGAATATTATAAATAGGTACTTTACATTCAAAATATGATTTTCTTGCAATATCAAACATTCTGAACTTTATTGAGGTTAGTTAGTATATCCAATTAAAACACAGTGGGCTAGATTACAAGTGGCTTTCTAACATTGGTCCGGAATACAAGTTGTATGGTAAACCCGTTGCGTACACACCTCGCGAAATGGGCACGTACCACTATTTCCATTGCGCCTCCATTACAAGTCACCATAAAACTTTCTTTTATCCTGCGGTATGGTGAGGTAAGCCACATACCGCACAAAAAAAAAGTTTCAACTTGGCATGCTTGTGCAAGTATTCCCCCATAGAGATAAATCGTTATCGCATTTTTGCATTCCCCATTGAACTCTATGGAGAAAAGAAAGTTTTACAAAAACCTAACACCCTAACATAAGCCCTGAGTCTAATAAACCAGAAACTACCGCCCCCCCCACAACGCCAACACTAAATAAAGCTATTAACCCCTAAACTGCCGTCCCCCCACATCGCGACTACTATAATAAACCTATTAACCACTAAACTGCCGTCCATCCATGTCGCCAACACTAATAAACCCATTATCCTCTAAAGCGCCACCCCCCACATAGCCAACACTAAATAAACCTATTAACCTCTAAACCCACCGTCCCCCCACATCAGCACTACCTAAATTAAACTATTAAACCCTAAACCTAACACCCCCTAATTTTAAATTATAGTTACAATATACTAACAACCTTAAAATAAAAAAAAATTACCTTTGAAAAAAAATTAAAACCTAAGCTTAAACTAAAAGTAAAACTAACATTACTTGTTTTAAAAAATAAAAAATAATAAATCCTAACATTACAAAAACAAAAAACACACAAAATAAGAAAAGCTAACATTACAGAAAATAACAAACTAAATTATCGAAAATAAAAAAAAATTATATTCTAATACCCCCCGTTAAAAAAACCCACCCCAAAATAAAACAAAACCCTAATCTCTAAATAACCTACCAATAGCCCTTGAAAGGGCCTTTTGTAGGGCATTGTCCTAATGTTAACAGCTCTTTTGCAAATAAAATAAATCAATTACTTCCTAACATTACAACCCCTCCAAACCATCAAAATAAAAAAAATAACAAAAAAAAAAAGCCTAAAAAGGGCATTTGAGTTGCAGAGCTACCGAAGCGTCAGTGAGGGGGAAGGAGGGAGGAGGGGCAATGAGGGGGATCCTATGTGGGATCCGTTGAGGGGAAGTGATCTGAGAGGGGGGTATGGTAATGTGGGGGGCAGCTGCACTACAGAAAAAAAATATAAAAATTGGGTGAAATAAATAAAAAATAGGTCAAACTAGGTACTGGCAGACAGCTGCCAGTACCTAAGATGGCAGCTAATAGGTAGAGGGGGGAGGGTTAGAGAGCTGTTTGAGGGGATCAGGGAGGTTGGAGGGTAAGGGGGGATCATACACTGCAGAATAAATATATATATATATATATATATATATATACAGTGGGGCAAAAAAGTATTTAGTCAGCCACCAATTGTGCAAGTTCTCCCACATAAGAAGATGAGAGAGGCCTGTAATTTTCATCATAGGTATACCTCAACTATGAGAGACAAAATGTGGAAACAAATCCAGACAATCACATTTTCTGATTTGGAAAAAATGTATTTGCAAATTATGGTGGAAAATAAGTATTTGGTCACCTACAAACAAGCAAGATTTCTGACTCTCACAGTCCTGTATCTTCTTCTTTAAGAGGCTCCTCTGTCCTCCACTCATTACCTGTATTAATGGCACCTGTTTGAACTTGTTATCAGTATAAAAGACACCTGTCCACAACCTCAAACAGTCACACTCCAAACTCCACTATGGTGAAGCTGTCGAAGGACACCAGAAACAAAATTGTAGACCTGCACCAGGCTGGGAAGACTGAATCTGCAATAGGCAAGCAGCTTGGTGTGAAGAAATCAACTGTGGGAGCAATAATTAGAAAATGGAAGACATACAAGACCACTGATAATCTCCCTCGATCTGGGGTTCCACACAAGATCTCACCCCGTGTAGTCAAAATGATCACAAGAATGGTGAGCAAACATCCCAGAATCACACGGGGGACCTAGTGAATGACCTGCAGAGAGCTCGGACCAACGTAACAAAGGCTACCATCAGTAACACACTACGCCGCCAGGGACTCAGATCCTGCAGTGCCAGATGTGTCCCCCTGCTTAAGGCAGTACATATCAGGGCCCGTCTGAAGTATGCTAGAGAGCATTTGGATGATCCAGAAGCGGATTGGGAGAATGTCATATGGTCAGATGAAACCAAAGTAAAACTGTTTGGTAGAAACACAACTTGTGTTTGGAGGAGAGAGAATGCTGAGTTGCAACCAAAGAACACCATACCTACTGTGTGGGGTGGCAACATCATGCTTTGGGGCTGTTTCTCTGCAAAGGGAACAGGACGACTGATCCGTGTACATGAAAGAATGAATGGGGCCATGTATCGTGAAATTTTGAGTGCAAACCTCCTTCCATCAGCAAGGGCATTGAAGATGAAACATGGCTGGGTCTTTCAGCATAACAATGATCCCAAACACACTGCCTGGGCAACTAAGGAGTAGCTTCGTAAGAAGCATTTCAAGGTCCTGGAGTGGCCTAGCCAGTCTCCAGATCTCAACCCCATAGAAAACCTTTGGAGGGAGTTGAAAGTCTGTTTTGCCCAGCGACAGCCCCAAAACATCACTGCTCTAGAGGAGATCTGCATGCAGGAATGGGTCAACATACCAGCAACAGTGTGTGACAACCTTGTGAAGACTTACAGAAAATGTTTGACCTCTGTCTTTGCCAACAAAGGATTGAGATGAACTTTTGAAATTGACCAAATACTTATTTTCCACCATAATTTGCAAATAAATTATTTCCAAATCAGACAATGTGATTGTCTGGATTTGTTTCCACATTTTGTCTCTCATAGTTGAGGTATACCTATGGTGAAAATTACAGGCATCTCTCATCTTCTTAAGTGGGAGAACTTGCACAATTGGCGGCTGTCTAAATACTTTTTTTCCTCACTGTATATATATATATATATATATATATATATATATATATATATATATATATGTGTGTGTGTGTGTGTGTAAAAAAAAAAGCCTTTTATTTTAGTTTCAGACTTTCTGCCAGTACTTAAGATGGGGGGATGAGTGTGGGGTGGGGGAGGGAAGAGAACTGTTTGAGAGGGATTAGGGGTATCAGGAGGTGGGATGTGTCAGGTGGGAGGGTAACCTATACACTAAAGCTAAAATTAACCCTACAATCTATCTAATTAACCTTCCTATCTCCACTGCTATTCCCTAAAACCCCATAGCATGTAAGCCTATGAGCCCAGCTGTTTGTAATTCACCTTCATAAGAGCCGACTACAACAGTGCAACTCTCGGCAGGACCCTCTCTCCCCATTTGAGCCCTGTAATAATTTTTTTATATACCATCTATGTTCATAGCGCTGCAGAACCTGTTGGCGCTCTACAAATACCTGATAATAATAATAATAATAATAATAATAATAATAATAACCCCTTCACAGCTGGGCATAAAACAAGTGTGGAGCTCAGTGACATTTAGCAGCCTTCTATTTACCAAAAAGCAATGCCAAAGCCATATATGTCTGCTATTTATGAACAAAGGGGATCCCAGAGAAGCATTTACAACCAATTGTGCCATGATTGCACAAGCTCTTTGTAAATAATTTCAGTGAGAAACCAAAAATTGTGAAAAAGTTAATTTTTTTTTTATTTGATAGCATTTGGTGGTGAAATGGTGGCATGAAATATACCAAAATGGGCCTAGATCAATACTTTGCGTTGTCTACTAAAATACAATATATAGTTTTGATAGGTAAATATAAAAAAGGCTCTATTTCTGTTTAAATGTAGTGGTGGCAAAAATGCTAAAAATACTCTGGTCTTCTGGGGAAGTTTTTATTTGAAATTCCCGGTCCTTAAGGGGTTACAATAACTTTTTAAAACCTGATATAAATTGTTACAGTAAATGATAAAGTGACAGTGTATCCTAATTTTTTCTCCTTTTTCATTTGTTCCCATTGATCTATTTTACCTGCTGGATTTAATTAAATTGTTTACAAATGGCTCATTTATCTATATTTCATTATTTAAAATAGTTGATTTTACCTGTGGTATTCCTACCAATACTGAAAGATTCAATACTTAAAGGGACATTTTTTTATTTCATGATTTAGAAAGCGTGTGCAATTTTAAACAACTATTCAATTTACTACTATTATCTAATTTGCTTCATTTTCTAGATAGCCATTGTTGAAAAGCATATCTAAATATGCTCAGTAACTGCTGATTGGTGGCTGCATTGCTATTTCTTCAAACAAAGATACCAAGAGAATGAAGCAAATTAAATAATAGAAGTCAATTGGAATAATGTTTAACATTGTATTCTCTATCTGAATCATGAAATAAATGTTTTGAGTTTCATGTCCCTTTAAGTATTGCCTATAGGAAAGGGATAGTATGTCATATTGACTAAGATTGAAAAACAATTATTCATACCAAACCAGAGTAATTTCATGTATATACCAGCACAAATAAATCGGGAATTTCTTGTAACAAAGATATATGACCCTTTTAATTAGAAATACTAAGTTTAATAAAGTGGTGTAGCATATCATACTATAGTTGATATGTTAATGTTATATACTACTCTATGGCATTTATTTTTATGTGAATAAAATGTGTCTGCAATATTAAAAAAAATCGGTTTAAACTCTCTTTTTAATTGTATCGTTCAGATTTATAATGCTCTTGATAAACTTTTTTGAGCAGATGAATCAAAGGTATTTAAAATATCACAGTTATAAAAAATGTGCTATAAGTAGGAACCTTAAGTAAAACTATTCAAACATTTTTAACATCCTAAAAAGCAAGTAGTTATGACAACAACATCAGTAAAGCTAATGTAACACAGCATGTGCATATGAATATGTACAGAATAAAATCTAAATATCAAGCAGCGAGTGAAATTAAGGTTCTGAAAAATGTGATAAAGCTAAGTAAGCACTGAAAACAATTGCATAGATTTTTTTCCTTTCCTTCATACTGATGTATTTAGGAACAAATTGCTACACTGTATATACTGTCTTTACCTGGAATATCTCTATCTGCCATCTTTTCATGAGATCATAGTCTTCTGACACAGACTGTCTGGGGGAATTCATGTAATGATTTATGAAAAGGAAATAGCTTTAGAAAGAAACATTTATTATGTTACCCATGTGTGTCTCAGATCAACCTTGCACTGTCAATGATGTGCACACAGGCACTTTAAACATGTTGATAGATTGTAATGGCTAAAACTTTGACTTTTGCTAGAAAACAATATCACAACAAGCAGAATGTGGCATGCACAGAATCCAGCTACTGTGTTTATTGCTGTATATAAAGGTCCTGAAACTATTTCTACATAAACTAGACAAACAGCATGGAAACCCCAGATGAGATAAGCTACTGTTTTATATGACTATCAGTGGTTGCTAATGATTTTTAAGGTTGGTGGGGCACAAAACCTCAACCCTGACAACTCCCCAAACTCAATGTCCTTGACCCTCATCCAGACAAAAAGACAGGGTTGGGAATCGCACAAGAAAGCAAGACACATTGTAATGTAGAATTTACTCATAGGGGAGAAACCATAAACCACATCAATGTTGAAACATATTGGTATAAGTCAATACTTCTCTCTTTCTCACACGCACGCACTTTAATCTCTGTAAACTATTACATATTTATACCATAGAAATGTCAGTTATAAATATTTTTAACACATTTCAAATTATTAGTAAACAATTTCAATAAAATTTACAAGCAAACAACTATAATCGCCTACATCAGAGATTTCCAAACGTTTCATGTTGGTGACACACTTTTTAGACCTACATAATTTTCGCAACACAGTAATTCAGTTGTACAAGTAAACAGGAGGTTAAACTAACTTGTTTTAAGAGATATGTACACAAACATAAATTATATAATAACAAAATGTATTTACAAGTAACAGTATGTATGTGCAAGAATAAAAAAAAAGTTTAATAACACCAATAGTTACTTACTATTTTAATGAGATGTATGAGAAGACACTCGCACTTCATCAACAAGCATTTTTAAGCTTCCACTTCCTATCCATATATCAAGAGCAAGAGCAGCAATGCAATACTGGGAGCTAGCTGCAAAAAAACCCCACTTTGGCTTGACTTCAGCTCAGCGTTTAAACTGCTGTCCCTCTCACTGACTACACGTGCAGTCAGGAGCCAATGTGCCGCCAATGGGAATAGTTTCAGTTCCCGCTAAGCTGTGCTAATAGGGTAAGATGATCTGTGACCCACTACGTATCAATCATGTGTCAACCACGTGATATGAGTAGCAGGCAGACGGAAAGATGGAAACCAAAAAAAAAATTAAAAAGAATGATAAATTAAAAAAAAATGTGTGCTGAAGCAGGGACACACCTACACACTGCCACCAACACACTAATGTGTCACAACACAGTTTGGAAAGCACTGACCTACAATATAAAGATTGGTGTCAGTAGCAAAGTCTCAATTTATTATACACAACCAGTAATATCCACTTCTGAGGGTCAATGTATCTTTTTACAAAGCCACAATATCTAATAGGAGAACAAAACTGTATTTTAAATTGGAGACACCATAGATTTCAATTCTACTGTGTAGGTGGTTTTTATTTCTGCAACCTTTGATTATGGCCATTGTTGAGAAACATATAGTGTTGTAAATAATGTATAAATAAAAAAATAAAAAAAATCAGAAACTTTGATATGACTGCGTAACTTTAAAGAGAGAGAGAAAAGTAAAAAACAAGTAAAAATGAAAACCATAATGCCGGAAGCAGATTCAGAGGGGTGCACTAAGTTTAGAGCACAGGGTCTGCGGGATTCTTCTAAAAACAAAGCTGTGTTATCTGCACTAAGGGTAGCACCATTTGTAACCTTGATGTCAGAAGTAGTGAAGGGGTTAATTAGGGAGCATGTAGGGAGCTTGTAGAGTTAATTTTAGCTTAAGAGTAGTGTAGTAGACAACCCAAAATATTGATCTAGGCCCATTTTGGTATATTTCATGCAACCATTTCACTGCCAAATGCGATCAAATTTTAAAAAAACTTTAATTTTTTCGCAATTTTAGGTTTCTCACTGAAATTATTGACAAACAGCTTGTGCAATTATGGCGCAAATGGTTGTAAATGCTTCTCTGGGATCCCCTTTGTTCAGAAATAGCAGACATATATGACTTTGGCGTTGCTTTCTGGTAATTAGAAGGCTGCTAAATGCTGCTGCGCATCACACGTGTATTATGGCTAGCAGTGAAGGGGTTAATTAGGTAGTTTGTAGGGAGCTTGCAGGGTTAATTTTAGCTTTAGTGTAGAGATCAGCCTCCCACCTGACACATCAGACCCCCTGATCCCTCCCAAACAGCTCCCTTCCCTCCCCCACCCCACAATTGTCCCCGCCATCTTAAGTCCTGGCAGAAAGTCTGCCAGTACTAAAATAAAAGGTTTTTTAAAAAATTTTTTTTAGCATATTTACATATACTGTGGTGTAGCATCCCCCCTTAGCCCCCAACCTCCATGATCCCCCCCAAAACAGATCTCTAACCCTCCCCATCTGCCTTATTGGCAGCCATCTTGGGTACTGGCAGCTGTCTGCTATTATTTCACAGTCAAAAAAGTTTTTTTTTTTTAAATGTACACTACTGTTACACCAGATATGAGTGCTGGCACTGGGCAAGTGGGCACAGTATACGCTGTGAGCCTGACACACACGCTGGCAGGCAGGCAACTGCAATTAGATTACACAGGGAAAAAAAAGCAGACTGATGTTCTAGCCCTAAAAAGGGCTTTTTGGGGTGCTGTCCTTACACCAGAGATCAGATGAGTCCTTCAGGACTGTAGTGGACACTGAATACACTAGCCTAGCTATTGATTTCCCTATTAAATCAGCAGCAGCTACACTGTCCCTCCTCTCACTAAGAATGCAGCTTCCAAATGAATCTAAAATGGATGCTGTCCAGGAGGTGGGAGGGTCTGCTGCTGATTGGCTGTAATGTGTATTCTGGGAGTTTACTCAATGATGACGAATAGGGGGCGGATCGAACATCACATATTTTCGCCCGCCAAGGCGAATGCGAACATGCTATGTTCGCCGGGAACTATTTGCCGGCGAACAATTTGCGACATCACTAGTCAGAAGTGCCCCAGCAGTTGTTTTGGTTTCAAAACCTATGAAGGAGGTGTTAAGAGGCCCCTGCTTATGCACATCAGTGCCTGGTTATTCTTAT
This sequence comes from Bombina bombina, assembly GCF_027579735.1. Taxonomy (NCBI): domain Eukaryota; kingdom Metazoa; phylum Chordata; class Amphibia; order Anura; family Bombinatoridae; genus Bombina; species Bombina bombina. The sequence goes on along the minus strand of NC_069503.1, from coordinate 666,163,079 downwards.
GGAAGTCCTGGCGTTTTTCTCCCTAATCTGCTTTGCTGGTTTTGATCACTACAAACATTACTGTCTATGATCACATCCTTACCCTTAATTGTTATTTGGAACTTTGGACTAATAAACTTATTGTTGACTTTTGGAACAGAACTTAGACTATACTTCTACTTGCTCTTTCTGCTGTGACCTTTACTGTATCTGCTGACTGATCTTCTGGATTCTTCCTTGGTGTTGACATTTGCTTCTGTCTATCTGGTGATGATTTCCACCTGTTCCTGCAATCTGTCTACAATGCATCTCATGCAAACTTGGTTCTAGATCCTCAACAAGATAAATCCATTATTTCCTTATAACCATACAAGTTTATACCTATAAAACAATATCATTTTTGGAATGGTAAATAAGTTTCCTTGTGTAATAAACTGTATCAACTACAGTATGTATTAGGTTACATAAGAAAATCAAATTAATAACAGTGCATTTAAAGTAAAGTAAGACACTTCTGAATTAAAGTAATTCTACAGGTTGACTTCATATTTACTCACTGCTCCCATGCCTGTTAACTCACTGTATGCTTCACTTACTGCTCCCCTACATATTTACTCACTGCTCCCATGCCTGTTAACTCACTGCATGCTTCACTTACTGCTCCCCTGCATATTTACGCACTGCTCCCATGCCTGTTAACTCACTGCATGCTTCACTTACTGCTCCCCTGCATATTTACTCACTGCTCCCTTTCATGCTAACTCACTGCATGCTTCACTCAAAGTAATGTATTCAAACACTTTTCCTTCTGCAAAACAATGTGCGATTTTTTTCTTCCTACAGGAAACTTTGAGACCAGTGTCAGCTTCATAGCATAGTAATTTACTCTGCTACCCTATTTTTGTTATTTACCCTCTGGAAGTTAGAGAAAGGCTGTTTGCTGCGTCACAGATAACTTTAACTGTTAGTTACTACAGCAGCACAGTACTATTAACTTACAGAGAGAGTCAGACTCACACCAATTTTCTTGTCAGACTCGTCACTCAGCAGACAGACGAAGGCTCAGTGCAGGCAACAGCAGCACTCACTTCACTTTCCAGCTACTCTGAGGGCAGCAGCTGGCCTCACGCAACATGGTTGTGATGTGGGCATGACGCCACCCCCACTGCCCCAGACCCGCAATCCGCAAACCAAACATGGCGCTGACTGTGTGCGCTGACCACGGCACTGTTTGACTGGAGACTGGAGTCAGGGTGGGAGGGTATACTTGCTTGCTAGTCACTCCTTGGCTCAACCTGGCCCTCCCTCCCTGCTGCAAAATGAGCGTAAGTGAAACGGCGCTTCAGCAGCTGCCCAGAGCGAGCCTAGCTGTGTACAACAGTGTACTATTCAATCTACATCAAAGTCTTAAAAATATAAATAAAAAAAAAGTTAAAAGTTAAAAATTAAAAAAAAACAAAACACTGACGCTACAGGCAGGCGCCATGGTGCCCCTCGCTGCCATGCACTTGTAGGCACATGCCTACTGTGCCTAATGGGAAATCCGGCCCTGCCCCTGCATGCTAACTCACTGCATGCTTCACTCACTCCTCTCCTATATATTTACTCACTGCATGCTTCACCCACTGCTCCCCTGCATATTTACTCACTGCATGCTTCACCCACTGCTCCCCTGCATATTTACTCACTGCGAGCTTCACTCACATTTCCCTGCATATTTATTCACTGCATGCTTCAGCCACTGATCCAATGCATATTTACTCACTGCTACACTGCATATTTACTCACTGCATGCTTCACTCACATTTTCCCTGCATATTTACTCACTGCTTGCTTCACTCACTTCTCCCCTGCATATTTACTCACTGCATGCTTTAATCACTGTTCACCTGCATATTTACTAACTGCATGCTTCACTCACTGTACCCCTGCATAATTACACACTGCATGCTTCACTCACTGCTCCCTTGCACATTTACTCACTGCATGCTTCCCTCACTTTTCCCTGCATATTTACTCACTGCATGTCTTACTCACTGTTCCCCTGCATATTTACTCACTGCTCCCCTTCATGCTACCTCACTGCATGCTTCACTAATGGCTCCCCTGCATAATTACTCACTGCATGCTTCACTTACTGCTCCCCTGTATATTTACTCACTGCATGCTTCACTCACTTTTCCCTGCATATTTACTCACTGCTCCCCTTGATGCTAACTCACTGCATGCTTCACTCATGGCTCCCCTGCATATTTGCTCCACTGTTGCTTCACTCACTGTTCCCCTGCATGTTAATTTCTTGTTTCACTCACTGCTCCCCTGCATATTTACTCACTGCATGCTTCACTCACGGCTCCCCTGCATATTTGCTCCACTGTTGCTTCACTCACTGTTCCCCTGCATGTTAATTTCTTGTTTCACTCACTGCTCCCCTGCATATTTACTCACTGCATGCTTCACTCACTGCTCCCCTGTATATTTACTCACTGCATGCTTCACTCACTTTTCTCTGCATATTTACTCACTGCTCCCCTTGATGCTAACTCACTGCATGCTTCACTCACGGCTCCCCTGCATATTTGCTCCACTGTTGCTTCACTCACTGTTCCCCTGCATGTTAATTTCTTGTTTCACTCACTGCTCCCCTGCATATTTACTCACTGCATGCTTCACTCTCTGCGCCCCTGCCTATTTACTCACTGCATGCTTCACGCACAGCTCCCATGCATATTTACTCACTGCATGCTTCACGCACAGCTCCCATGCATATTTACTCATTGCATGCTTCACGCACAGCTCCCATGCATATTTACTCACTGCATGCTTGACTCAATTTTCCCTGCAAATTAACTCACTGCTTCCATTCATGCTAACTCACTGCATGCTTCACTCATTGCTTCCCTGCTTATTTACTCACTGCTGCTTCACTAACTGTTCCCCTGCATGTTTATTAATTTCTTGCTTCACTCACTGCTCCCCTGCATATTTACTCACTGCATGCTTCACTCACTGCTCCCCTGCATATTTACTCACTGCTTCATGCTAACTCAATGCATGCTTCACTCATATTTTCCTACAGGTAAGTCTACTCACAGACAAGGCGGCACAGAGCAAGGTGCCAAAGATAGCAGATCAGGACCATTGAGAGTTGCCCGACAAACACGCTGGATCAATCCTCCGTCAGTACTAACGTCAATGTGTGTGTCAGACAGGGGGCTCATCCGTCCGGTCTAATCCCATAGGCGGTAACTCAAAATCCAGCACAGCCATATCCTGCCGGAGCCCCAAGCAAGGAACACTGCCTCCAAACGTTACCAAACACCAAACGATGAGGGGCATCAACAAGGAACATGAGTAGGGTGTGTAAAAAAGTCCAGTTTATTAAAAAAGATAAAAACAAACAGCAGCGCGTTTCTCAGCTTATAACAAGCCGTTTCATCAGGCTGTAATAATCAAACACTCCTACTACTGTCCAATCAGAGGGTCACTTCAACACACACTTCCTTCAGATGATACAATTCAAATATCCTGCGTTACGTTACGTGTGGAAATAGCCCTCTAACCGGACAACAGTACATCTATATAGATAATCAATGTACATAATTGATCAAACTTATTTCCATAAGTATCAACAATCAAAAATTTCATGGCTCGTATCAAATTCATGACTATCTATAATATTCACAATATGTGCATAAAAAGGTCATAATAAATAGGCAATAAAATCTATAAATCCATCTTAGATGTATATATATCATTTACACATTCAAATCTTATATTGATCGTCTATTAAATAGGTGTATAAGTTGTAGTATAAGGACAAAATATCCATAATAATTAATGAACATAATGCCCATAACCCACAACTATTGTTAGAATACTAAATAGCACGTATAATAATTTCTATATCCAATCATTAAATAGTTGATAACATGGACATATAGAAGAAAAAAGAACGTTAACTATAGTGAAACACATATTCATAAGGATCATAAATATCAGCAGCATATGAATGTATAAGTCCATCTCAGATGTATACAGATCACTCCCACCTCTAAAACATATATTTGACATATATTAGGTTGACAAATAATTAATATGAGAACAAAAAATCAATAATATATATTATACATAATGCCCATAATGTACAACTATTATTAGAGTGCTAAGTCGCACCCATAATAATTTCTATATTCAAACATCATAAAATTGATAGCCTATACATATAGGAAGATAGGATATTATCTATAGTATAACACACATTCATATACTACTATAGTTATAAGGCCCAAATTGACCCTCTATATAAATGTGATGGTACACCAGTCTCACTATATCCTCACAAGGGACATGAATGGAATAAGTGTCCATTAATGGTCAAGTATAAATAAAATGAATCACATATATATCAGACAATATATTATCCCCTAAAAGGCCACATTCAAAGCTTATCTGTCAATATCAAAAGGGGATCACACATAATCTGCCAATGACTATTGTCAGGATTCTTCAGCCCAAGATATGAACTATATTGTTCCTATACCTTTAATACTGTAGCCCTGCCTACCTATCCTTTAAATCCCAGCTGCACTAGCAATCTGGTGCTTAGTATTGAGTGTTTCCAGCCATAGTCACTGCTCTCTGAGCTTCCTCTTGGAAATTCCTGTGTTGTTACAGTTTTCTTCTAATGAGATTGCCACAACCATATTGAAACAAAAGGCAGTATTGATCCTTATACCACAAGTGGATTCCTACTCAGTCATTGCATTGATTTCATTCCGGATTATCAAGCTACAACCTCTCAAGGTTCAAGTTATCCCTTCACCGTAGTGATACTCCTCATTAGCTGAAACCACTATGAGTACCTTACCAGAAACTTTTGCATTGATACACTGTGTTGTATTGCTTTGTCACAAGCAAACAGGAGCCCGGACTTCAGGAATCATGCCCCCTCTCTGATGTCACTCACCTCCGGTAAACTAACCACGACGAAACACCGGAGGTAGGAGCGCCTCCGCCCACACAGTGCAGCCAGACATAAGATAGGTGCTGATCCACTTCCAGCTGAGTACATTGTAGTGTGCTGGACATTGATAGTAATCAGGGGTCAGTGAGTTACCGCAGGTCACCTGAGAGGCTGGCAAATAAGGAGAGCTGAGTCACTGATTCAGGTGTTCATAGCAGCAGAGGACTGTTCTGATCTGATCACCTTCCCTCGATAGATCATCTAAGGTACAGTTCCTTACTAAAAGAGGGGCTGACAGTTTCTGCTACTGTGCTTTCTTAAAGACACAGTACACATTTCTGAACTTAGTTCAATTAAAACTAACTTTCACAACTCCTCAGGTTTCACTTACTTATAGTGAAATCCTCATACATTGTGATACAAAGCAAATATTACTGTGAGCAAAGAGGCAGTTGAGATCCACATAACAAAATTAGAACCTGATTGTTACAACTATAATCTCAAAAAGAGAAAAATAGGGAATTCTATCACATTCTCCTAAAAAGCCGCCAGATCTACATTAAGGTTCAGACCAGCGGAATGGAGACTTTTATGGATATGTATCCAGTAAGTCTCCCGCTGTCTCAGTCTGGATAGTCTATTGTATAAATGAGATTTAGGAATAAATTCAATCGGGCTGATCGAAAAACAATCAGTATCACCACCATGTTGGTAGTTACAGTGTCTAGATACACGGTTTTTATAATTCTTTTTCATGTTCCGTATATGCTCGGACCATCTGATGCTCAACCTCCTGAAGGTTCTACCTACATACTGTACCCCACATATGCATGACAACAAATATACCACATACTGGGAAGCACAGGATATATGTCCAATAATAGAAAATTGCTGTCCTGTAACATTAGATTTAAACCTCCTCTGTTTGTGTGCAATTTTGGCACAAAGCTTGCACCTATTGATTCCACATCTAAAAGACCCCAATAGGACCATTGGAGGTTTTATGTTTTACTATTTTGCTCGGTGCCAAATTGTCTTTAAACTGGGTGCTTTTTTGTAAACTATTTTAGGCTTTTCCCCTAATAAATTACCCAAAATGGGGTCTGTTTTAAGGATCCCCCAATAATTAGTAATAATTTGTCTAATCAAATTGTGATGACAATTATATTGAGTAATAAATAAAACAGAATTATCAATGGTATTAGTCCCAATGGTAGTTTTTTTATTAAAATGTCTCTATTATCCTAGATTTTGCTGCAATTATGACAAATTCGTTAAAACTGGCCATATGGTACATTTTGTTTCCAAGGGTAATAATGATGACTTGTGTAATCTAGATAGCTATTAGAAACCACTGTTTTGAAGTGGGTAATACTAGTCACTTTCATGTTGTCAAATTTAAGTTAAAGATCCAAAAATACCATAGTTTCATGATGTATAGAGCTAGTAAACACAAGTCCTCTATCATTCCTGTTCAAATGTTCTACTAAGGAATTGGCAGAGGCCATATCTCCCCTCCAAATAAGAATCAGATCGTCAATGTACCGCCCATAGAATACCAGGTTCGCCCCATAGGTCTTGTCATAGACATATTGTTGTTCAAAGGAGCCCATGAACAAATTAGCTTAGCTCGGGTGAACCTGGTACCAATGGCGATACCCTTGACTTGAAGAAAAACTCATCCTGAAACATAAAATATTTGTGTCTCAAAATAATTGATATCAGCTGTAAAATAAATTCACATTGATTGGCAGGAAGGTATAAGTCTCCTTGTAGATATTCATATATCGCTAAAATACCCAGTTGATAGGATATATTTGAATACAGTGACTGAAGATCACAAGTAATCCACAAGAGATCACGAGTAATAGTCAAAGATTCCAATTTCTTAAGCAAGTCAGAGGAGTCCCGAAAATAGGATTTGAAGACCCAGAACATATTTTTGTAAAAAATGGTCAACATAAGAGGACACATTATCAGTCAAACTCCCAACACCTGCAATTATGGGCCGACCTGGATGACAAATAGGGTTCTTATGTAGTTTGGGCAAATAGTTAGGCTCTTTAGGGACCAAAAACTCTTTGTCTTTTTTGAGGATTATGCCCTCTCTATAGGCAAATTCTACAAGATCTTTCAATATACCTTTATAGTGTGTAGTAGGGTCATGACTTAGTTGAATATAAAAGGAAGTATCAAAAAGTATATTCCGGGCTTCTATAAGAAAATCCTCCAAATTCTGGAGGACAATACCACCTCCCTTGTCCGCCTGTCTAATGACAATGGATACATCATTTCTCAGCTTCTCCATAGCTCTTCTCTCATTAGCATAAAGGTTATTCTTGATTTTATAACCTTTTTTCGGGATACGCTCTAAATCATCAATGACCAACTGTTTGAAAATTTCAATATGAGCATTGTTTTTTAGAAGAGGTGTAAAATTGGATTTATTCCTGAATTTAGTGTGTATGTAACCTTCACATAATTGTTCTACAAAAGGTATGTTCCTATATGTATAGGCCAGTGTTTTTCAACCAGTGTGCCGTGGCACACTAGTGTGCCGTGAGAGATCCTCAGGTGTGCCACGGCAGACTGACAACAGTGTGACATATTTTTTAAACTTTGCTTGTTTTTTACTCCCAGTGCAGGGGTAGTTTGTAGGAGGCATGTCATAACAGCACAATACATACAGTATGTGTGTGTTTGTGTGTATGTGTATATATATATATATATGCTGTATTAGGCTACAATGTGTGATTTTTTTAAATTTTAGGATGGTGGTGTGCCACAGGATTTTTTAATGTAAAAAAGTGTGCCACGGCAAAAAAAAAGTTAAAAATCACTGGTATAGGCTATTAATTTTATGATGTTTGAACATAGAAATTATTATGGGTGCGACTTAGCACTCTAATAATAGTTGTACATTATGGGCATTATGTATTATATGTATTATTGATTTTTTGTTCTCATATTATTAATTATTTGTCAACCTAATATATGTCAAATATATGTTTTAGAGGTGGGAGTGATCTGTATACATCTGAGATGGACTTATACATTCATATGCTGCTGATATTTATGATCCTTATGAATATGTGTGTTCACTATAGTTAACGTTCTTATTTCTTCTATATATCCATGTTATCAACTATTTATGATTGGATATAGAAATTATTATACATGCTATTTAGTATTCTAACAATAGTTGTGGGTTATGGGCATTATGTTAATTAATTATTATGGATATTTTGTCCTTATACTACAACTTATACGCCTATTTAATAGACGATCAATATAAGATTTGACTGTGTAAATGATATTTATACATCTAAGATGGATTTATAGATTTTATTGCCTATTTATTATGACCTTTTTATACACATATTGTGAATATTATAGATAGTCATGAATTTGATACAAGCCATGAAATGTTTGATTGTTGATACATATGGAAATATGTTTGATCAATTATGTAAATTGATTATCTATATAGATGTACTGTTGTCCGGTTAGAGGGCTATTTCCACACGTAACGTAATGCAGGATATTTGAATTGTATCATCTGAAGGAGGAATGTGTTGAAGTGGACCTCTGATTGGACACCATAGGGTATTTTAAATGAGTAAGAGTGTTTGATTATTACAGCCTGATAAAATGGCTTGTTATAAGCTAAGAAACGTGTTGCTGTTTGTTTTTATCTTTTTTAATAAACTGGACCTTTTTACACACCCTACTCGTGTTCCTTGTTGATGCCCCTCATCGTTTGGTGTTTGGTATCGTTTGGAGGCAGTGTTCCTTGCTTGTGGCTCCGGCAGGATACGGCTGTGCTGGATTTTGAGTTACCGCCTATGGGATTAGACTGGACGGACGAGCCCCCTGTCTGACGCACACATTGACGTTAGTACTGATGGAGGATTGATCCAGCGTGTCTGCCGGGCGACTCTCAACGGTCCCCATCTGCTGTCTTTGGCACCTTGCTTTGTGCCACCTTGTCTGTGAGTAGACTTACCTGTATGAGGGAGGGAGAATACCCTTTTAAGCATTTGTATTGACTCTACGATACTGCTCTATGTTTTGCGCCTCTCTCGTTATCTACTGGATTTCTTTACATTCTACTTTATTGCGAGTGCGGCCAGATTGTTTGAGAATTATTGGACGACCATCCACTAATGACAAGCACACCTCTAGAAGGATTCTGTTTCTATGACTGTTTGACTCATATTTCCCTGCATACTTACTCATATTTACTCATTGCATGCTTTACTCACTGCTCCCCTTCATGCTAACTCACTGCATGATTCACTCACTGCTCCCCTGCATATTTACTCACTGCTTCCCTTCATGCTTACTCACTACATGCTTCACTCACTGCTCCACTGCATATTTATTCACTGCTCCCCTTCATGCTAACTCATTGCATGCTTTACTCACTGCTCCCCTGCATATTTACTTACTTCATGCTTCCTCACTGCTCCCCTATATGTTTATTCACTGCATATTTCTTTCACTGTTCCCCTGTATGTTAACTCATTGTATGCTTCACTCACTGTCCCCCTGCATATTTACTTAGTGCATGCTTCCTCACTGCTACCCTGTATGTTTATTTACTTCATGCTTCTTCACTGCTACCCTGTATGTTTATTTACTGCATGCTTCACACACTACTCCCCTGTATTTTTACTCACTGCATGCTTCATTCATTGCTCCCCTTCATATTTACTCACTGCTGTTTCACTCACTGTTCCCCTGCATGTTTATTCATTTCTTGCTTCACTCGCTGCTCCCCTTCATATTTTGCTCACTGCATTCTTCACTCACTGCTCCCCTGCATATTTACTCACTGCATGCTTCCTCACTGCTCCCCTTCATGCTAACTCAATGCATGCTTCACTCACATTTCCCTGCATATTTACTCATTGCATGCTTCACTCACTTCTCCCCTTCATGCTAACTCACTGCATGATTGACTCACTGCTCCCCTGCATATTTACTCACTGCTTCCCTTCATGCTTACTCACTGCATGCTTCACTCACTGCTCCCCTGCATATTTACTCACTGCTCCCCTTCATGCAAACTCACTGCATGATTCACTCACTGCTCCCCTGCATATTTACTCACTGCTTCCCTTCATGCTTACTCACTGCATGCTTCACACACTGCTCCCCTGCATATTTACTAACTGCTCCCCTTCATGCAAACACACTGCATGCTTCACTCACTGCTCCCCTGCATATTTACTTACTTCATGCTTCCTCACTGCTCCCCTGTATGTTTATTTGCTGCATATTTCTTTCACTGCTCCCCTGCATATTAACTCACTGCATGCTTCACTCACTGTCCCCCTGCATATTTACTTAGTGCATGCTTCCTCACTGCTACCCTGTATGTTAATTTACTGCATGCTTACTTACTGTTACGCTGTATGTTTATTTACTGCATGCTTCACTCACTGTTCCCCTGCATATTTACTCACTGCATGCTTCACACACTACTCCCCTGTATGTTTACTCACTGCATGCTTTACTCACGACTCCCCTGCATATTTACTTACTGCATGCTTCACGCACTACTACCCTGCATATTTACTCACTGCATGCTTCACTCACTGCTCCCCTGCATATTTACCCACTGCTGCTTCACTTACTGCTCCTGTGTATATTTACTCACTGCTGCTTCACTCACTGCTCCTCTGCATATTTACTTATTGCATGCTTCTTCACTGCTATGCTTCATGCTTCCTCACTGCTACCATGTATGTTTATTTACTGCATGCTTCACTCACTATTCCCCTGCATATTTACTCACTGCATGCTTCACACACTACTCCCCTGTATGTTTACTCACTGCATGTTTCACTCATTGCTCCCCTTCATATTTTCTCACTGCTGCTTCGCTCACTGTTCCCCTGCATGTTTATTCATTTCTTGCTTCACTCGCTGCTCCCATGCATATTTACTCACTGCATGCTTCACTCACTGCTCCCCTGCATATTTACTCACTGCATGCTTCTGCACTGCTCCCCTTCATGCTAACTTAATGCATGCTTCACTCACATTTCCCTGCTTATTTACTCATTGCATGATTCACTCACTTCTCCCCTTCATGCTAACTCACTGCATGATTCACTCACTGCTCCCCTGCATATTTACTCAATGCTTCCCTTCATGCTTACTCACTGCATGTTTAAATCACTGCTCCCCTACATATTTACTCACTGCTCCCCTTCATGCAAACTCACTGCATGATTCACACACTGCTACCCTGCATATTTACTCACTGCTTCCCTTCATGCTTACTCACTGCATGCTTCACTCACTGCTCCCCTGCATATTTACTAACTGCTCCCCTTCATGCAAACTCACTGCATGCTTTACTCACTGCTCCCCTGCATATTCACTCACTGATCGTTTCACTCACTGCTCCCCTATATATAGTTACTCACTTCTCCCCTTCATGCTAAGTCACTGCATGCTTCACTTACTGCTCCCCTGCATATTTACTCACTGCTGCTTCACTTACTTCTCCTGTGTATATTTACTCACTGCTGCTTTACTCACTGCTCCTCTGCATATTGACTTATTGCATGCTTCTTCACTGCTCCCCTTCATGCTAACTCACTGCATGCTTCAGTTACTGCTGTCCTGCTTGCTAACTCACTGCATGCTTGACTTAGTGCTCCCCTGCATATTTACTTACTGCATGCTTCAGCCACTGCTCTCCTGCATATTAACTCACTACATGCTTCACTCACTGTTCCCTTGCTTATTTACTCACTGCATGCTTCCTCACTGCTCCCCTTCATACTAACTCAATGCATGCTTCACTCACATTTCCCTGCATATTTACTCATTGCATGTTTCACTCACTTCTCCCCTTCATGCTAACTCACTGTATGATTCCCTCACTGCTCCCCTGCATATTTACTCACTGCTTCCCTTCATGCTTACTCACTGCATGTTTAACTCACTGATCCCCTGCATATTTACTCACTGCTCCCCTTCATGCAAACTCACTGCATGATTCACTCACTGCTCCCCTGCATATTTACTCACTGCTTCCTTTCATGCTTACTCACTGCATGCTTCACTCACAGCTCCCCTGCATATTTATTAACTGCTCCCCTTCGTGCAAACTCACTGCATGCTTTACTCACTGCTCCCCTGCATATTTACTTACTTCATGCTTCCTCACTGCTCCCCTGTATGTTTATTCACTGCATATTTCTTTCACTGCTCCCCTGCATATTAACTCACTGCATGCTTCACTCACTGTCCCACTGCATATTTACTTAGTGCATGCTTCCTCACTGCTACCCTGTATGTTTACTTACTGCATGCTTCCTTACTGTTAAGCTGTATGTTTATTTACTGCATGCTTCACTCACTGTTCCCCTGCATATTTATTAACTGCTCCCCTTCGTGCAAACTCACTGCATGCTTTACTCACTGCTCCCCTGCATATTTACTTACTTCATGCTTCCTCACTGCTCCCCTGTATGTTTATTCACTGCATATTTCTTTCACTGCTCCCCTGCATATTAACTCACTGCATGCTTCACTCACTGTCCCACTGCATATTTACTTAGTGCATGCTTCCTCACTGCTCCCCTGCATATTTACTTACTTCATGCTTCCTCACTGCTCCCCTGTATGTTTATTCACTGCATATTTCTTTCACTGCTCCCCTGCATATTAACTCACTGCATGCTTCACTCACTGTCCCACTGCATATTTACTTAGTGCATGCTTCCTCACTGCTACCCTGTATGTTTACTCACTGCATGCTTCCTCACTGCTCTCCTGTATGTTTTCTCACTGCATGCTTCCTCACTGCTCCCCTGTATGTTTTCTCACTGCATGCTTCACACACTATTCCCCTGTATGTTTACTCACTGCATGCTTCACTCACTGCTCCCCTGCATATTTACTCACTGATCACTTCACTCACTGCTCCCCTATATAGTTACTCACTTCTCCCCTTCATGCTAAGTCACTGCATGCTTCACTAACTGCTCCCCTGCATATTTACTCACTGCTGCTTCACTTACTTCTCCTGTGTGTTTTTACTCACTTCTGCTTCACTCACTGCCCCTCTGCATATTTACTTATTGCATGCTTCTTCACTGCTCCGCTTCATGCTAACTCACTGCATGCTTGACTTACTGCTCCCCAGCATATTTACTCACTGCATGCTTCAGCCACTGCTCCCCTTCATGCTAACTCACTGCATGCTTCACTCACTGCCCCCCGCTTGCTAACTCACTGCATGCTTGACTTACTGCTCCCCTGCATATTTACTCACTGAATGCTTCAGCCACTGCTCCCCTGTATGTTAACTCACTGCATGCTTCACTCATTGTTCCCCTGCATATTTACTCACTGCATGCTTCCTCACTGCTCTCCTGTATGTTTTCTCACTGCATGCTTCCTCACTGCTCCCCTGTATGTTTACTCACTGCATGCTTCACTCACTGTTCCCCTGTACATTTACTCACTGCATGCTTCCTCACTGCTCCACTGTATGGTTATTCACTGCATGCTTCACTCACTGTTCCCCTGTATATTTACTCACTGCATGCTTCCTCACGGCTCCATTGTATGTTTATTCACTGCATGCTTCACTCACTGTTCCCCTGTATATATACTCACTGCATGCTTCATTCACTGTTCCCCGGTATATTTACTCACTTCATGCTTCCTCACTACTCCACTGTATGTTTATTCACTGCATGCTTTACTCACTGTTCCCCTGCATATTGCATACTGAGACATGGCATAAGAACATATTGTGGCGAAGGGGGTAAGTCACACAGCGATATTTGTATATATGTATGTGTGTGTGTATATATATATATATATATATATATATATATATATATATATAAATATATATATATATATATATATATATATATATATATATATATATATATATATATATATATATATATATTATATGGGTTTCAAGACAGAGAAAAAAACCTGAACCAAATATGTCAGGATAAAAGACAGGGAATTCAGCACTCTTTTCAAAAAGTTTTTTATTTAGCTCATCAAAGTAAAGTGAGGGGTATCCCAAAAAAAGAATAAACTTGTGTGACCACAAGAGAGGACAATCTCTAGCATTTATTTAGCGAAACATATTGTTTCAAAAATACAGATACAATATGTCTATATACAATAGACCAAAAAGATGTACATACAACACAAAAAAAGTGAACACAAAGTAATAATACAAACCTGACCGGTCAGGGTTTAGCGTGAATACCTGAACTTTGTACATATACTGACATGGAATTTCAACAGGTATACCTATATTGCAGAAGATGGCTAAGTTTGCTGTCAGTTATCATGTCAGACAGAGATATCTCATTGTGTGAACAGTGAAGTAACTATATTTCACATGGAGCCTTTGTCATACTACTACACCCTGCTGCGAACGGCACCTTCAAATATAGGGTTAATTGCCGGGCAGGTATAGGAATGGGATCTAAGTAGATGCTGACATTGCGCCCAAAGAAATATGGTGTAACTATGGGCAGTACATATAAGGCATATTGTTTTATTGTGCATACCAATAAATAGAGAGATATATTAGTGAGACACACTTATCAAACTACTACACCCTGCTGCGTACGGCACCTTATTATATAAGGCTTAATGCCGTGCAGGTGTATTGATGGGATCTAAGTAGTTAATAGTGTATCTCATAATATGTACATTCGTCTGTTAATAAGCAGGAAGCAAACAGTATAGGCGTAGGCATGAAACGTAGCTCAGCAGGAATAAGTAGCAGGCAGATAGTAGCATATATTTCTGTTAGTTGCTAGACAGTCCCGTGCAAGCAGTCTTAAATGCATGAGGATGAAAAGTTCATGATAGAGATGGTAAGCATAAATGCAAAGTAGGAGACTGCATGGTAATTATGCATAGTAATGATGTTATTTCGAAACTTGTAGTTTTACCCTTGCAAACGGGTAGCAATATCCAGTTCTTATATAGATGTGCCTATTTTTCAGGCAAAAGTTATAATGGCATACGACCTGTTTCCTGCTCAGTCTCGGGACTATTAGATGGCAAGTAGTCCTTTGTGGATCCCCAAATCCATCTTACAGGAGATCCTTCAAGAGCGTTAGTTTGCAGAGCTGCTAAGTTCAGTGGCGTTCACACAAACCACATGTTCCGTGTCGGCTTGTCCAATGCCGACGCGCGTTTCACCCGCTGGGTGTGTCGGGCTTCGTCAGGGCGTAATGACGTAGGGAGCATCTCCTCTCCCTTTTAAACTTAGGAAAATCCACGCCCCTATTGAAAAGCTATAGAGCTTCATAGTGCTAAACAGGATATTTAAAAACTAACGGACTTACTATATATTTCCCAAATTCTGGTGATATTGAAAACATAGCAAGTCTGGTTCATAACGTAAGTGAAGAATTGTATACAAAAAGAAATAAAAATTATATATGTACAAAATGAGTTATAATTTGGTCATGCATGTTGTAGGGTAAATATGAGAAAATTACCAAATGAAAACTACGCTAATAGGAGCCCTACGTACAAAATACTCAGTTGAAAAAATATTATATTGCCGTTCTATAATACTTGTATAGAGATAGTACTTAATTGAGTATTTTCTTATATCACTGTATGGTACATAAATATCTGAGAACGAGAGTGGGATTAAGATGACATTTATGCCTTACAGAAAGCAGGCCATGTCTATCCTGTCATTTAACCCATTGGGTATCTGGGTTTGTAGGATCGTGATCCACCTACATTCCTTCTGGAGGAGGACTTTGTCGTTGTCACCCCCTCTGTTATTGGTAATACCTCTGTCAATACCAATGAATGAGAGGGAGTCAGGGTTGCAGGCATGAATTTCTTCAAAATGTTTTGCCACATTACTCTTGGGATTTTTATATTTAATGTCATCCCTATGTTCAGTTATCCTATCCTTTATGGCTCTCCTGGTCTTACCCACGTAAAAACGTGGGCAACTACAGGAGAGGAGGTAAATAACCCCTTCGGTACTGCATGTAATGTGGTGTTTTAATTTATACATTTTGCCTGTGTGGGTGGAAAACACTTTAGTTTTTGCCATGTATTTGCACGCCACACATCGCCCACAGGGATGATTTCCAGTGGACCTGTGTGTGGTAAGCCAATCAGTTTGTTTTCTGAGTGACGTATATTGACTTCTCACGAGTTTGTCTCTCAAATTGGGTGCTCTTCTGGCAGTGATTGTGGGGTAGTCTCCTACTTCTCTAGATACCCCTTCATCACTCGTTAGAACGTGCCAGTTTTTTTGCAGTATCCTTCTCAGGGTTTTCCAGTGACAATTATAGTCCGCTATTAGTCTAATTGGACCCTGTTTAGCTTTTTGCTTGGGTACAAGAAGTTGTTCTCTGTTCGAATTAGCTGCTTCATTTAGAGCTCTGTTAACAACTCTTTTTGAATACCCCCTATTTAGAAACCGTTGGTGCATCTCTTTGGCATGTTCATAGTATTTTGTTTTTGTGGAGCAGTTACGACGGAGTCTAAGGAATTGCCCCTTAGGTATCCCCTTCTTCAAATGGTCGGGATGATGGCTTGTCGCAAGAAGCAAGCTATTGGTTGCAGTGGTTTTTTGAAAGTTCTCAGTCACAACAGAGCCCTGATTGAGAATAATCTTAATATCCAGAAAGGATATTTCCTTCTTGCTGCTTTGCAGTGTGAGATAAATATTCCTATCATTTTTATTCAGAGTTTCTACAAAAGTAGAAAGACTTGTTTCTGAGCCCTCCCATATGAGGAAGATATCATCCACATATCGAAGCCATATGTGGATGTTTTCCTCAAAGAGAGGGCTCTGATATACATCTTCCATCTCCCAGGCTCCCAAGTGGAGGCAAGCATATGTGGGGGCACATGTCGCCCCCATAGCTGTCCCCTGCTGTTGAACATACACTTTGTTGTCAAAGAGAAACACATTATTCGTCAAAATGAACTCTAACAGTTCCATGACAAAATCAGTGTGCTGTTGTGTTTGTGTGCCTCTCATTGCAAGAAAGTGATGGCATGCCTTCAAACCAACATTGTGAGGGATGGACGAATAAAGTCCTTCCACATCTAGGCAGGCCATGATGGCACCTGGAGGGACTGACAGGTTATCAATTTTTCTTAAGAAGTCTGCCGTGTCCAGGATGTAAGATGGTAGTGTACTCAGAAATGGCCTAAGGAAGTAGTCTACATAGTTGCCTAAGTTTTCAGTTAGGCTGCCAATGCCGGCAATTATTGGACGGCCAGGCGGATGGTTAGCATTCTTATGTATTTTAGGAATACAATAGAAGACAGGTGTTATTGGATGTTCAGGGTAAAGATATTTCTGTTCATGAGTAGTGATCAAGCCATCATTCTTTGCTCTTTTCAATATATTGAAAAGTTTAAATTGTAGGGAAGATGTTGGATTGAATGTCAATGCTTTGTAATGCTTCTTATTCAGAAGTTGGCGTTTTACCTCTAGGACATATAGGTTCTCATCCCACAGGACTAGGTTTCCACCTTTGTCCGCGGGCTTGATCACAAACCCTTTTGCCGTGATGAGGTCGGTGAGTGCTTTGCGTTCTGGTTTTGTTAAATTATCATCAACAATTCCTGTAAAGGACAGTCGATTCACCTCTTTCTCAACTTCTCTTACAAAAATATTGACAGCTGGCACCATTGATAGTTGCGGCATATACTTAGATTTTGCTTTAAAATTGGAGGTGGTTTTATTGTAGTGAGGAAGATCCTTGATCTGGGTAGAAGCATATTGGCTTCCTTCATTTTCCTCTAATAGGCTTTGTAGGTTTTCTAAAGTGGTCTTGTCCTCCATAGTAATGGCGACATCGTCCACTAGGTGTTTGCTTTTGCCCTTCATTAATTGTGACAACACAATTTTTTCGGGCAAACAAATGGAGGTCTTTTATGAAATTGAACTTATCTAGGTTGTTCGAGGGGCAGAAAGAAAGACCTTTTTTAAGTACCTCTATATGAGCGAGGTTTAACTTAAAAGAGGATAAATTTATTATCTGAAGGCCTTCTTCAGCTGTTTTTAGTATCCCCTGCGTCCCCGGAATCGCTGGGGTCTGCCCCTCACAAAATTCCCCCGATTCTGTTGTTGCCTACGTTGTCTGGAGGGATATCTCCTCTCTCGTGAGTCTGAATTTTTCCCTCCTCCACCTTCTCTTCCTACCTCCTCTCCTCCTTCCCCTAAAAAATTATGTGATTTTTCTGTTGCTGATCTATGGTGATCTGATTCTACATCAGACACATCTGTGCCAGAATCATAAGTCCCCCTTACTGCAAGGTAGTTGTAAACTTTGTTATTCTTATAATCATCATTATCTCTGGACAGTTTCCTGCCTTTCCTTAATTTAATGTCATTTTGTAACCTAGCAATCTGTTCTTTAATTTCCTCATTAAGTTTTGCAAAGTTATGATTGTTGGAAAAGGTGTTTACTACTTTTAGGCATTCCTCTGCCTGTGTAATTGTCTTGTCCAATCTTTCTTTATTACGTTTAACCATTTTACCCATCAAAATGATGGAGCACTCTGTCAGGCTGGAATTCCAGTCCTCCATAAATGCTTCTCCTCCTTCATCTTCCCTAAGATTGGTGCCGGGGTCTAATCTCAATCGTAGACCCCTAGGTATGATACTATTTTTGATATAGTTCTCTAGACTGGAAGTTTCGGCCCTGAGTTTGACCTGTTTCACTAAGAGTTTTTTGTAGTTCTTAAATGCCCCATATATATTGACTGGTGCATTATTCTCTACCTGACTCTCTTCCAGACCTGACAAAGACAGAGATGCTGTTAGCTCTGCCTCCCAATTCTCATCAGATAGTGTGAAAGCCATATCAGTGATATAATTGACAAAAAGGGGCTTAGATGCCAAATATTTCTCTGTCTCCTGTGGCCACGCAAGTATAGGATACACCCAAGAGTTGTAAACTCTTGAAAAAGTTAGTAATAGCAGTAAAAGTTCACCTCTCCGGAAACCTATAGCTTGGTCATATCTTTTTGGTCTATTGTATATAGACATATTGTATCTGTATTTTTTGAAACAATATGTTTCGCTAAATAAATGCTAGAGATTGTCCTCTCTTGTGGTCACACAAGTTTATTCTTTTTTTGGGATACCCCTCACTTTACTTTGATGAGCTAAATAAAAAACTTTTTGAAAAGAGTGCTGAATTCCCTGTCTTTTATCCTGACATATTTGGTTCAGGTTTTTTTCTCTGTCTTGAAACCCATATAATTTACTTTAAGGGTCTGCACCACATTTTAGTCATATTTAGGCCATACCGGTATTTGTCTATGAACTGGTGGGTCACTACTTATTAGCTCTTGGGAGTTGCGTCCCCTCCGCCATTTCCCCTATTTTTCAAATTACAGTACCTATATTACTGGGTCTTATGACCAAGCTATAGGTTTCCGGAGAGGTGAACTTTTACTGCTATTACTAACTTTTTCAAGAGTTTACAACTCTTGGGTGTATCCTATACTTGCGTGGCCACAGGAGACAGAGAAATATTTGGCATCTAAGCCCCTTTTTGTCAATTATATCACTGATATGGCTTTCACACTATCTGATGAGAATTGGGAGGCAGAGCTAACAGCATCTCTGTCTTTGTCAGGTCTGGAAGAGAGTCAGGTAGAGAATAATGCACCAGTCAATATATATGGGGCATTTAAGAACTACAAAAAACTCTTAGTGAAACAGGTCAAACTCAGGGCCGAAACTTCCAGTCTAGAGAACTATATCAAAAATAGTATCATACCTAGGGGTCTACGATTGAGATTAGACCCCGGCACCAATCTTAGGGAAGATGAAGGAGGAGAAGCATTTATGGAGGACTGGAATTCCAGCCTGACAGAGTGCTCCATCATTTTGATGGGTAAAATGGTTAAACGTAATAAAGAAAGATTGGACAAGACAATTACACAGGCAGAGGAATGCCTAAAAGTAGTAAACACCTTTTCCAACAATCATAACTTTGCAAAACTTAATGAGGAAATTAAAGAACAGATTGCTAGGTTACAAAATGACATTAAATTAAGGAAAGGCAGGAAACTGTCCAGAGATAATGATGATTATAAGAATAACAAAGTTTACAACTACCTTGCAGTAAGGGGGACTTATGATTCTGGCACAGATGTGTCTGATGTAGAATCAGATCACCATAGATCAGCAACAGAAAAATCACATAATTTTTTAGGGGAAGGAGGAGAGGAGGTAGGAAGAGAAGGTGGAGGAGGGAAAAATTCAGACTCACGAGAGAGGAGATATCCCTCCAGACAACGGAGGCAACAACAGAATCGGGGGAATTTTGTGAGGGGCAGACCCCAGCGATTCCGGGGACGCAGGGGATACTAAAAACAGCTGAAGAAGGCCTTCAGATAATAAATTTATCCTCTTTTAAGTTAAACCTCGCTCATATAGAGGTACTTAAAAAAGGTCTTTCTTTCTGCCCCTCGAACAACCTAGATAAGTTCAATTTCATAAAAGACCTCCATTTGTTTGCCCGAAAAATTGTGTTGTCACAATTAATGAAGGGCAAAAGCAAACACCTAGTGGACGATGTCGCCATTACTATGGAGGACAAGACCACTTTAGAAAACCTACAAAGCCTATTAGAGGAAAATGAAGGAAGCCAATATGCTTCTACCCAGATCAAGGATCTTCCTCACTACAATAAAACCACCTCCAATTTTAAAGCAAAATCTAAGTATATGCCGCAACTATCAATGGTGCCAGCTGTCAATATTTTTGTAAGAGAAGTTGAGAAAGAGGTGAATCGACTGTCCTTTACAGGAATTGTTGATGATAATTTAACAAAACCAGAACGCAAAGCACTCACCGACCTCATCACGGCAAAAGGGTTTGTGATCAAGCCCGCGGACAAAGGTGGAAACCTAGTCCTGTGGGATGAGAACCTATATGTCCTAGAGGTAAAACGCCAACTTCTGAATAAGAAGCATTACAAAGCATTGACATTCAATCCAACATCTTCCCTACAATTTAAACTTTTCAATATATTGAAAAGAGCAAAGAATGATGGCTTGATCACTACTCATGAACAGAAATATCTTTACCCTGAACATCCAATAACACCTGTCTTCTATTGTATTCCTAAAATACATAAGAATGCTAACCATCCGCCTGGCCGTCCAATAATTGCCGGCATTGGCAGCCTAACTGAAAACTTAGGCAACTATGTAGACTACTTCCTTAGGCCATTTCTGAGTACACTACCATCTTACATCCTGGACACGGCAGACTTCTTAAGAAAAATTGATAACCTGTCAGTCCCTCCCTCCAGGTGCCATCATGGCCTGCCTAGATGTGGAAGGACTTTATTCGTCCATCCCTCACAATGTTGGTTTGAAGGCATGCCATCACTTTCTTGCAATGAGAGGCACACAAACACAACAGCACACTGATTTTGTCATGGAACTGTTAGAGTTCATTTTGACGAATAATGTGTTTCTCTTTGACAACAAAGTGTATGTTCAACAGCAGGGGACAGCTATGGGGGCGACATGTGCCCCCACATATGCTTGCCTCCACTTGGGAGCCTGGGAGATGGAAGATGTATATCAGAGCCCTCTCTTTGAGGAAAACATCCACATATGGCTTCGATATGTGGATGATATCTTCCTCATATGGGAGGGCTCAGAAACAAGTCTTTCTACTTTTGTAGAAACTCTGAATAAAAATGATAGGAATATTTATCTCACACTGCAAAGCAGCAAGAAGGAAATATCCTTTCTGGATATTAAGATTATTCTCAATCAGGGCTCTGTTGTGACTGAGAACTTTCGAAAAACCACTGCAACCAATAGCTTGCTTCTTGCGACAAGCCATCATCCCGACCATTTGATGAAGGGGATACCTAAGGGGCAATTCCTTAGACTCCGTCGTAACTGCTCCACAAAAACAAAATACTATGAACATGCCAAAGAGATGCACCAACGGTTTCTAAATAGGGGGTATTCAAAAAGAGTTGTTAACAGAGCTCTAAATGAAGCAGCTAATTCGAACAGAGAACAACTTCTTGTACCCAAGCAAAAAGCTAAACAGGGTCCAATTAGACTAATAGCGGACTATAATTGTCACTGGAAAACCCTGAGAAGGATACTGCAAAAAAACTGGCACGTTCTAACGAGTGATGAAGGGGTATCTAGAGAAGTAGGAGACTACCCCACAATCACTGCCAGAAGAGCACCCAATTTGAGAGACAAACTCGTGAGAAGTCAATATACGTCACTCAGAAAACAAACTGATTGGCTTACCACACACAGGTCCACTGGAAATCATCCCTGTGGGCGATGTGTGGCGTGCAAATACATGGCAAAAACTAAAGTGTTTTCCACCCACACAGGCAAAATGTATAAATTAAAACACCACATTACATGCAGTACCGAAGGGGTTATTTACCTCCTCTCCTGTAGTTGCCCACGTTTTTACGTGGGTAAGACCAGGAGAGCCATAAAGGATAGGATAACTGAACATAGGGATGACATTAAATATAAAAATCCCAAGAGTAATGTGGCAAAACATTTTGAAGAAATTCATGCCTGCAACCCTGACTCCCTCTCATTCATTGGTATTGACAGAGGTATTACCAATAACAGAGGGGGTGACAACGACAAAGTCCTCCTCCAGAAGGAATGTAGGTGGATCACGATCCTACAAACCCAGATACCCAATGGGTTAAATGACAGGATAGACATGGCCTGCTTTCTGTAAGGCATAAATGTCATCTTAATCCCACTCTCGTTCTCAGATATTTATGTACCATACAGTGATATAAGAAAATACTCAATTAAGTACTATCTCTATACAAGTATTATAGAACGGCAATATAATATTTTTTCAACTGAGTATTTTGTACGTAGGGCTCCTATTAGCGTAGTTTTCATTTGGTAATTTTCTCATATTTACCCTACAACATGCATGACCAAATTATAACTCATTTTGTACATATATAATTTTTATTTCTTTTTGTATACAATTCTTCACTTACGTTATGAACCAGACTTGCTATGTTTTCAATATCACCAGAATTTGGGAAATATATAGTAAGTCCGTTAGTTTTTAAATATCCTGTTTAGCACTATGAAGCTCTATAGCTTTTCAATAGGGGCGTGGATTTTCCTAAGTTTAAAAGGGAGAGGAGATGCTCCCTACGTCATTACGCCCTGACGAAGCCCGACACACCCAGCGGGTGAAACGCGCGTCGGCATTGGACAAGCCGACACGGAACATGTGGTTTGTGTGAACGCCACTGAACTTAGCAGCTCTGCAAACTAACGCTCTTGAAGGATCTCCTGTAAGATGGATTTGGGGATCCACAAAGGACTACTTGCCATCTAATAGTCCCGAGACTGAGCAGGAAACAGGTCGTATGCCATTATAACTTTTGCCTGAAAAATAGGCACATCTATATAAGAACTGGATATTGCTACCCGTTTGCAAGGGTAAAACTACAAGTTTCGAAATAACATCATTACTATGCATAATTACCATGCAGTCTCCTACTTTGCATTTATGCTTACCATCTCTATCATGAACTTTTCATCCTCATGCATTTAAGACTGCTTGCACGGGACTGTCTAGCAACTAACAGAAATATATGCTACTATCTGCCTGCTACTTATTCCTGCTGAGCTACGTTTCATGCCTACGCCTATACTGTTTGCTTCCTGCTTATTAACAGACGAATGTACATATTATGAGATACACTATTAACTACTTAGATCCCATCAATACACCTGCACGGCATTAAGCCTTATATAATAAGGTGCCGTACGCAGCAGGGTGTAGTAGTTTGATAAGTGTGTCTCACTAATATATCTCTCTATTTATTGGTATGCACAATAAAACAATATGCCTTATATGTACTGCCCATAGTTACACCATATTTCTTTGGGCGCAATGTCAGCATCTACTTAGATCCCATTCCTATACCTGCCCGGCAATTAACCCTATATTTGAAGGTGCCGTTCGCAGCAGGGTGTAGTAGTATGACAAAGGCTCCATGTGAAATATAGTTACTTCACTGTTCACACAATGAGATATCTCTGTCTAACATGATAACTGACAGCAAACTTAGCCATCTTCTGCAATATAGGTATACCTGTTGAAATTCCATGTCAGTATATGTACAAAGTTCAGGTATTCACGCTAAACCCTGACCGGTCAGGTTTGTATTATTACTTTGTGTTCACTTTTTTTGTGTTGTATGTACATCTTTTTGGTCTATTGTATATAGACATATTGTATCTGTATTTTTGAAACAATATGTTTCGCTAAATAAATGCTAGAGATTGTCCTCTCTTGTGGTCACACAAGTTTATTCTTTTTTTGGGATACCCCTCACTTTACTTTGATGAGCTAAATAAAAAACTTTTTGAAAAGAGTGCTGAATTCCCTGTCTTTTATCCTGACATATTTGGTTCAGGTTTTTTTCTCTGTCTTGAAACCCATATAATTTACTTTAAGGGTCTGCACCACATTTTAGTCATATTTAGGCCATACCGGTATTTGTCTATGAACTGGTGGGTCACTACTTATTAGCTCCTAGCAGTTGCGTCCCCTCCGCCATTTCCCCTATATATATATATATATATATATAAATATATATATATATATATATATATATATATATATATATTGGAGCCCTTCTCAGTCAAACACCTTGACATATACTATATCCCTTTTTTACCTTGTTAAAACACAGACACCTAGATTTTGCGTTAGGGTAAAAAAGCAGCGTTAAGAGGTCCTAGCGCTGCTTTTTCACTACCGCTGGTATTACGAGTCTGGCAGGTACAGGTGTACTGCTCACTTTTTTTCCGCGACTCGAACATACCGCAAATCCACTTACATCAATTGCGTATACCATATTTTCCATGGGATTTTACTAACGCTGGTATTACGAGTCTTGGAAAAAGTGAGCGGTACAGCCTCTCCTGTCAAGACTCCTACCGCATTTAAAAGTCAGTAGTTAAGAGTTTTATGGGCTAACGCCGTAACATAAAACTCTTAACTAAAGTGCTAAAAAGTACACTAACACCCATAAACTACCTATTAACCCCTAAACCGAGGCCCCACCACATCACAAACACTAAAATAAAAATTTTAACCCCTAATCTGCCAAATCGGACATTGCCGCCACTATAATAAATATATTAAGCCCTAAACCGACGCACTCACGCCTTACAAACACTAGTTAAATTTTATTAACCCCTAATCTGCTGTCCCAAACATCGCCGCAACCTAACTACAATTATTAACCCCTAATCTGCCGCCTACAACGTCGCCGCAACCTAACTACAATTATTAACCCCTAATCTGCTGCCCACAACGTCGCTGCAACTTAACTATAATTATTAACCCCTGATCTGCCACCCACAACGTCGCCGCAACCTAACTACAATTATTAACCCCTAATCTGCCACCCACAACGTCGCCGCAACCTAACTACAATTATTAACCCCTAATCTGCCGCCCACAACGTCGCCGCCACTATATTAAACCTAAATCTAACCCTAACCCTATCACCCCCTAACTTAAATATAATTTAAATAACTCTAAATAAAATTGCTACAATTAAATAAATTATTCCTATTTAAAACTAAATACTTACCTATAAAATAAACCCTAAGCTAGCTACAATATAACTAATAGCTTAGGGTTTATTTTTATTTTACAGGCAAGTTTGCATTTATTTTATCTAGGTAGAATAGTTATTAAATAGCTATTAACTATTTAATAACTATCTAGTTAAAATAAATACAAAAGTACCTGTAAAATAAAACCTAACCTAAGTTACAATTACACCTAACACTACACTATAAATAAATTAATTACCTAAATAAAATTAAACAAATTACAATTAAATACAATTATCTAAAATATGAAAAAAACACTAAATTACAGAAAATAATAAAATAATTAAAAAAATGTAAAACTGATTACACCTAATCTAACCCCTAATAAAATAACCCCCCCCCCAAAAAAAAAAAAAAAAAAAAAAAAAATCCCTACACTACGCTAAATTACAAATAGCCCTTAAAAGGGCTTTATGCGGGGCATTGCCCCAAAGTAATCAGCTCTTTTACCTGTTAAAAAAATACAATACCCCCCAACATTACAACCCACCTCCCACACACCCAACCCTACTCTAAAACCCACCCAATCCCCCCTTAATAAAATCTTACACTAACCCCCTGAAGATCACCCTACCTTGAGACGTCTTCATCCAACCGGGCAGAAGTGGTTCTCCAGACGGGCAGAAGTCTTCATCGAACCCAGGCAGAAGAGGTCCTCCAGACGGACAGAAGTCTTCATCCAGGTGGCATTTTCTATCTTCATCCATCTTCAAGACATCCGACGCGGAGCATCCTCTTCATCCGACGGCTACTGGAACAATGACGGGTCCTTTAAATGACGTCATCCAAGATGGCGTCCCTTAAATTCCGATTAGCTGATTGGAATTAACATAGAAAAAATCCAATCAGCCAATAGAACGCAAGCTCAATCCTATTGGCTGTTCCAATCAGCCAATAGGATTTAACTTCAATAACTACCTAGTTAAAATAAATACCTATTTGTACCTAGTTAAAATAAATACAAAGTTGCCTGTAAAATAAAAATAAACCCTAAACTAGCTACAATGTAACTATTAGTTATATTGTAGCTAGCTTAGGGTTTATTTTATAGGTAAGTATTTAGTTTTAAATAGGAATAATTTATTTAATTTTTATTTAGATTTATTGAAATTATATTTAAGTTAGGGGGTGTTAGGGTTAGGGTTAAACTTAGGTTTAGGGGTTAATACATTTAATATAGTGGCAGCGACGTTGTGGGAGGCAGATTAGGGGTTAATAATTGTAGTTAGGTTGCGGCGACGTTGTGGGCGGCAGATTAGGGGTTAATAACTGTAGTTAGGTTGTGGCGACGTTGTGGGTGGCAGATTAGGGGTTAATAAATATAATGTAGGTGGCGGTGGTGTCCGGAGCGGCAGATTAGGGGTTAATATTATAATGTAGGTGGCGGCGATGTCGGGGGCAGCAGATTAGGGGTTATTAATATAATGCAGGTGTCGCTGATGTCGGGGGCGGCAGATCAAGGCTTAATAAGTGTAAGATTAGGGGTGTTTAGACTCAGGGTTCATGTTAGGGTGTTAGGTGTAGACATAAAATGTATTTTACCCATAGGAATCAATGGAGCTGTGTTATGATACCTATGGGGAAATCGTGCACGAGCACGTTTAGCCAGCTCACCGCTACCGTAAGCAGCGCTGGTATTGAGGTGAGATGGGGAGCAAAATTTTGCTCTCCGCTCACTTTTCTGCGGCTAACGCCGTGTTTCTAAAAACCCGTAATACCAGCGTTGTTTGTAGGTGAGCGGTGAGCAAAAACTGCTTGTTAGCACCGCAAGCCTTACCGACAAAAACTCGTAATCTAGCCGAGAGAAAACCCAGCACTCACAAGCTCTCGGCTAAGATTTTTAAAGCAAAAATGCAAGAGCTAGTTACCGCATCTGGCCAAATGGGACAAGCCCAGGTACGTCAAGGTCTCTTCCAAAATCCGAGCCCCTAAACAACCACACAATGCAACCTCTCAATCCAACAAACTGGGAACAAGTGAAGGGGGCACAGGCTTATGTAATCACCCTAGACATATACAAAACACAGAAGGGGACTACACTCCCTGCACAGCCCTGGGTGCACAATAGCACTCTCAGGAAGCTGCACTGTCTCCAGAGTCACAGGCAGTTAACCCCAGACAGGCCTGGGTGCAAGGCCCATAGGGAAAATGACAACACAAATTAATACAGCACACAGAGAAAGCCCAGCACTCACTTACAAGCTCTCAGCTAAGATTAAAAGCAAAAATGGAAGAGTTAGTTACCGCATCTGGTCAAATGGGGAGAGTGCAGCTTCCTGAGAGTGCTATTGTGCACCCAGGGATGTGCATGTTGCAGGGTCATGGGATGTGTACCAAGTCCGGTCTGAGAGTACAGTCCCCTTCCGTGTTTTGTATATGTCTAGGGTGATTACATAAGCCTGTGCACCCTTCACTTGTTCCCAGTTTATTGGATTGAGAGCTTGCATTGTTTGGCTGGGACTCAGGATTGGAAGAGACCTTGACGTGGGACCTGGGTTTGTCCCATTTGGCCAGATGCGGTAACTAACTCTTCCATTTTTGCTATTAATCTTAGCTGAGAGCTTATAAGTGAGTGCTGGGCTTTTTCTGTGTGCTGTATTAATTTGCTTTGTAATTTTTCCTATGGGCCTTGCACCCAGACCTGTCTGGGGTTAACTGCCTGTGACTCTGGGGACAGTGCAGCTTCCTGAGAGTGCTATTGTGCACCCAGGGCTGTGCATGTTGCAGGGTCATGAGATGTGTACCCAGTCCTGTCTGAGAGTGCAGTCTACTTCTGTGTTATATATATATATATATATATATATATATATATATATATATATATATATATATATATATATATATATATATATATATATTCACATATATATTTATATATATGAGTAATATTTTATTTTAAGAAAAAATGTTAACCCCCTACACTTTACGCACTAATTCTTCTAGTGCTATTTGGGCTTTCATTCAAGCACAACCAATAAATTTCAGCTTATAATATCACGCTATTTAGCACAGTTGCGATATCCATTGAAAGTAATGAGTGTGCTAGAGTTATGTTACCTTCTCTGGTAAATCTGGTTTACCATGGACTTGTAATTTAAAGTTACATGCTAATATTAGCATGGTCCAGCAATACTGCTTATCATGTCCTGTGCTAGCATTAGTATAGCGCCCACGGAGTACGGTCAGGTATGGTCAGGATGTATCCTTAAACCACTTCTACCTAGCTGGCATGCCCATCAAGCACTCCTCATAAAGTTTAGTTTGTTCTCAGCATTATGGTTTTGCAATGTTTTACTGAATCTAGAAAGAATATTTCATTTACACATAATAAGGGTACAGAGTGACTTTTTTTTATAACCCCTAGGTATAGCATTAGAAATATCATTATATATATTTCACATTTACTGTGTAAATGTTGGAGATAATATAGCATTGAACAACTTTTACAGTAGGCTGTTTTTGATATAAATATGCCTGATAAATAATAAAAAAAAAGACCCACAACAGATCCTTATAATTTTGCTGGCATATATTTGATTGCCACAAGATGATTGACCTAAGGCAGTTGGAGGAAGGAGGCAATTGCTGTACTCGTGGAAGAAACATGGTGCCAGGGGTGGCTGGAGAAAACAAGCAGTGAAAGAGCTTCGGTCCAGTGTAGAAGTGTTGATCCATCAGTGAGCCTTTTGTCAGGGGAAACTGATGGGAAGAACCAGTTAGCATTATTTTTGAGGATCTTGAAAGGAGCCAATGATCGAATACAGGAGATCTACAAATCTCACTACTCAAGGGTACAGGGTTCATCCAAGACCAGTAGGTCATAAACTGATCAAAATCCTTAATTGACAATTGCTTTGACACACTGAGTGTATATTGTTTATTACAATCAGTTTTTCCATTAAACATTTATCATGAGAAAGACTTGTTCATTCAAACCATAGAAAGAGACAAAATGAAAAACTTTGAAAGTGTATTGGAGCGACAGCACCAAAGGAAATAACAATCCTTCTCTCACTTATTTAACTGTCACCAATTAGGAGCCAGTAAACACAGTAGGAAGTCATTAGCAGCCTGATAGTCAGCCAGATAATAGGAGAGGACTATCAACCTCAAATCCTGACTGATCAGAAACTTGATGCTTAATTAGTTATTACAGTGAATAATTAAATGTTTGCCTACTAGTCAATCATACAATCACCTACTATATATGATGTTTGTACTGTTATCAAAGTACATACAGCATTGTTAAGTTTTAGCCAGCAAAAATGACTCATCAATAGGAAGGTGGTGTCTGAGCAGGTGTTGGAAAAGATGAAAAAGTACTGACCTGTGATGTGATTGTTTTTCAAGCATGGTTTAATTAAAAGTGTTACCTTCAGTGATGGTTTTGCTTTCATGTATTCACTTCCTTCTGGAAGTTGTTCTATAACAATATGACTGGAGGATAAATTTCACTTTTTTATAAGTACATGTAATTAATAATCTGTCTCTAGTGGAAAAAAAAAACATAATGCAGATTATCCACTCCTTAATTAGGGCACTACATCTAAACAAATAGAATTAAGCTTGTTATTTTTTACAAATAAACACCAACCTTCAATTTAGCATTCATTCTTGATCACTAAGGAAAAACAGGCATTTATGCTTCAGCACAAAAAAAGACTGCAAAATGCAAAAGATAAAAGGCGCATTAATAATATAACATCAAAATATAACATCTTTATTTATTTTTTAATTTCAATAAAAACTTAAGACTGCTTTTGTTATAAAAATGTTGAAAATAGCCACTATCTAGATTCAGATGCCCCCAAAGAGATTAATTTGTAAATATTGATCCAAGATATAGTAGACTGGTGTTGCATTGGAGGTCTGCGCATGCGCCAGATGTACATACACCCTACAGTCATATCACTGGTAAATTATGTGCAATAAGAGTATGTAAATAAATGGTAATATCAAGAAATTATAACAGCAAAATAAAGTAAAAATAAATATATTAAGAGAATACATTAAGGACATTGTTTAAACACTTTAGTAATATTTCTGTAGAAGTTTCATATTTGCTGAATCTTTTGCATAATATTTTCATTAATAAATGCATTTTTATGTATTTGTATTCCATTTCTCTCTCTCTCTACTTGTGTAACTCTCTGTTGTTTGGAAATACAGTAAATCTGTATACTATATTAAGAATAATTTTGTCCTCAAATTATATTTGCTAAATCTGTACGTGATCCAGTTTTCAAATTACTGGAAAATTATAAGAGACTCGTTGTTGATAAACACTGCTTTAAGGCATTTCCAAAACATAAAAATATAGATGAATTATATGGTTCATCAAAAAACATAAGCTTCAAATCTCTAAATCTCATATTCCATTGTATTTTGTGCTCACATATATTACCTCAGGGAAATTCTTTTAATATTGGGACTATTTATCCTTATGTAAGCAAGTCAAATTAGCAGCCTTGGCATTTTCTTAGGTAAGGAAAAAAAAAGAGATTTCAGAGTAATGCACAACACACATAAAACATTGTAGCCATGGCAATAAATGTCTTAAATTAATCATATAATTCTAAATGAACAAATTCCTTCTACATTTTTAATTGGAATGTGTTAATTAAAAAAAATATTTTATTTTGTCTGTGCCCATAAATGTCCCATTATACATAAAGTTTTTTGAAAGTTTATTGACAAATAGAAAACCAAGCTTAAAAATCATTGAACGTTTTCCCGAAAATTGACTTTAGTAATTTATTTATAAGAAATATATTGGGTTTATCTAAAATCTCAGTATCCACGA
The DNA here is from genome assembly GCF_027579735.1 of Bombina bombina. NCBI lineage: Eukaryota > Metazoa > Chordata > Amphibia > Anura > Bombinatoridae > Bombina > Bombina bombina. The sequence goes on along the minus strand of NC_069503.1, from coordinate 666,131,637 downwards.
TTCATAAAACAGCATTCTTTAAGCATGTGATTTGCAGGTGAATGTTTAGTTTTATTAACTTGGTGGTATTCACTAATCACAAGACAAGTAGAAAAGAAACACCCAGCAGTAAAAGTAACCCCAAGGATGAAAAAGCAAATATAGTGATCTCTGTCATAAAGTTCAATGTCAATAAGCTCTTGGAGTCCAGTGCAGCTTCACAGGGTGATGTTGTATCCTAGTCACCTCCAGAAAGTACTACAAAAGAAAATAACAAGAAAGAAGCACAGCTTCGACTCAATTGAAATTTATCACAATTAAATAAATGAGCGCCCAAACAAGAACAACTCACTAGATAAAAAAAAGGTATACAAGCATACACACTCCTCCATGTCAGCTCCAAAGCAGCACGGAATCAGTCCACTCTCAGGAGCCGATTTATCATGGCCCGAATGCTGCTATAGTCAGCTTGTTTCCGCGCAAGTCTTTAGACCGCTGCTCCTTAACTCCTCCCCCACCTCTAAGGTGGCGGACAGCAATCTTCCCGATCGCATACGATCGGGTTGATTGATACCCCTTGCTAGTGGCCAGAGAATCTGCAGGGGGCGGCATTGCTCAAGCATTTCTAGTGAAATGCTTGTGCAGTGATAAATGCCGACAGTGTATGCTACAGTAGATTATGTCCGTCCGCACATTGACAATTTGGCCCCTTAGTATCCAATCTCTTAGAACTTCTAATTGAATCTGTCTTTTCTTTTGGTATTTATTAATTAATTATGATTTAATCTGTATACCAGCTCATTCGTAATTTGTCGCCTAAACTTCTCGCCATTTAACTGTACATTAAAAGTGAATGCGTTATTATCGCATTAACAATCATAGGTAAAATAATCAGCTAAACTGGCTTGTTAGAGTTCCCAAAGACTGGAATTGAGAAATACTAAATTAGAACATGTAATTTTTTAATCATAATGTCCATTTAAGTTGAAAATACTTTGATGAATTACATTTTATTACGTCATCAAAAGCAGGGGAGGCCTGGCAACTTTTTGCCCAGGTAGGGCACCCTTTCAAATTAAAAAAAACAAACAAACAAACAAGTAGTAGTAGAAGTAAAAAATATAGGAAATCATAAAGCAAGGTTGTTGAAAATAGCTTTTCAATGTAAACTATTATGACAATTCTTAAATTCTTAAAACTGATTGCAAATCTAAACATCATTATTGAGCCAAATATAGTTTTTTTTCCTGCAAAACAGAAGAATTAGCCTTAATAATGCCTTTAGATTAATAATACATTATGGGCTAGATTACAAGTGGAGCACAAAATATCACTTCTACAAAAGCGATATTTGTGCTCCACTTAGTAATACCAATATATGCAAATGTATGCATATCACAATTTAGGTGCAATGCGAATGCGACCTCACGTTCGCATTGCATGAAATCTTTGCGCTCATGAGAGCATGCTTCCATAGGCCTCGTTCTCATGCCGTCAGACATGGTTGAGAACCTAGCTCAGCGAAGGGGGTAAGTCACATAGCGATGGGCAGAAGATTTAAATATACATGTATATGGTTATGTAAATATATATTTATGTGTTTATATGTGTATATACACATATTAACACATAGGGGGGTAGTTATCAACTAGTCTAATTTACCTGCCTTCGCCGGTCCAATACGCCTGCCTAAGCTCGCCTACCATCGCTGCCGCGGACCTGCAAAATTTCGCCTAAGTTATCAAAAAAGCTGTCAAAAAGCTGCGCACCAAGTACGGGGCGATGAGCAGCGGACTGTGAGAGTTATCACTCATCCGATCTCGCTGCTCTTTGGCTTTTTGACAGCTTACTTGCTAGCCTGTCACTAAACACCCACACTAACTACACTGTTCTACCCACTATACTGGCGCCCCCAGCGCCCCGCAACTAAATAAAGTTACTAAACCCTAAACCGCCGCTCCTAGACCCCGCCGCAACTCTTATAAATGTATTAACCCCTAAACCACCGCTCCCGGACACTGCCGCCACCTACATTATACCTACTAACCCCTATCCTGCCCCCCCCTATACTGCCGCCCTCTATAATAAATTTATTAACCCCTATCCTGCTGATCCTGGACCTCGCCGCAACTAAATAAATAGTTTAACCCCTGAACCGCTGCTCCCGGACCCCGCCGCAACCTATCTTAAACTTATTAACCCATATCCTGCCCCCCCTACACCGTCGCCACCTATAATAAATTTATTAACCCCTATCCTGCCCCCCCCCTACACCGCCGCCACTGTAATAAATTTATTAACCCCTAAACCTAAGTCTAACACTAACCCTAACACCCCCCTAACTTAAATATTAATTAAATAAATCTAAATAATATTTCTCTTATTAAATATATTATTCCTATTTAAAACTAAATACTTACCTTTAAAATAAACCCTAATATAGCTACAATATAAATAATAATTATATTGTAGCTATCTTAGGATTTATTTTTATTTTACAGGCATCTTTCAATTTATTTTAACTAGGTACAATAGCTATTAAATAGTTATTAACTATTTAATAGCTTACCTAGGATGGAAGACTTCTTCAGCGCCCCTTGGAGGATCACTTCTGCCGCTCCGGATCTCCTCTTCGGTTCCATCGGTGGCTCGGCTGAGTGAAGACGACTCAAGGTAGGATGATCTTCAGGGGGGTAGTGTTAGGTTTATTTAAGGGGGGTTTGGGTTAGATTAGGGGTATGTGGGTGGTGGGTTTTAACATTGGGGGGGTTGTATTTTTCTTTTACAGGCAAAAGAGCTGTTTTCTTTGGGGCATGCCCCGCAAAAGGCCCTTTTAAGGGCTGGTAAGGTAAAAGAGCTTTGAACTTTTTTAATTTAGAATACGGTAGGGCATTTTTTTTATTTTGGGGGGCTTTGTTATTTTATTAGGGGGCTTAGATTAGGTGAAATTAGCTTAAAATTGTTGTAATATTTTTTAAATGTTTGTAACTTTTTTTTTATTTTTTGTAACTTAGCTTTTTTTATTTTTTGTACTTTAGTTAGTTTATGTAATTGTATTTAATTGTAGCTACTTGTAGTTAATTAATTTAATTTATTTAATGATAGTGTAGTGTTAGGTTTAATTGTAACTTAGGTTAGGATTTATTTTACAGGTAATTTTGTATTTCTTTTAGCTAGGTAGTTATTAAATAGTTAATAACTATTTAATTACTATTCTAACTAGCTAAAATAAATACAAAGTTACCTGTAAAATAAATATAAATCCTACAATAGCTACAATGTAATTGTTAATTATATTGGTAGCTATCTTAGGGTTTATTTTACAGGTAAGTATCTAGTTTTAAATAGGAATAATTTATTTAAGTATAGTGTAGTGTTAGGTGTAATTGTAACTTAGGTTAGGATTTATTTTATAGGTAAATTTCTCTTTATTTTAGCTAGGTAAGCTATTAAATAGTTAATAACTATTTAATAGCTATTGTACCTAGTTAAAATAAATTGAAAGATGCCTGTAAAATAAAAATAAATCCTAAGATAGCTACAATGTAATTATTATTTATATTGTAGCTATATTAGGGTTTATTTTAAAGGTAAGTATTTAGTTTTAAATAGGATTAATTTATTTAATAAGAGAAATATTATTTAGATGTATTTAATTAATATTTAAGTTAGGGGGTTGTTAGGGTTAGTGTTAGACTTAGGTTTAGGGGTTAATAATTTTATTACAGTGGCGGCGGTGTAGGGGGGGCAGGATAGGGGTTAATACATTTATTATAGGTGGCGACGGTGTAGGGGGGGCAGGATAGGGGTTAATAAGTTTAATATAGATTGGGGCGGGGTCCGGGAGCGGCGGTTTAGGGGTTAATCTATTTATTTAGTTGCGGCGAGGTCCGGGATCAGCAGGATAGGGGTTAATAACTTTATTATAGGTGGCGACGGTATAGGGGGGGCAGGATAGGGGTTAATAGGTATCATGTAGGTAGCGGCGGGGTCTGGGAGCGGCGGTTTAGGGGTTAATACATATATTATATTTGCGGCGGGGTCTGGGAGCGGCGGTTTAGGGGTTAATACATATATTATAGTTGCGGTGGGCTCCAGGAGCAGCGGTTTAGGGGGTAATAACTTTATTTAGTTGCGGCTGTGTAGGGGGGGGCAGATTAGGGGTGTTTAGACTCGGGGTACATGTTAGGGTATTAGGTGCAGACATCTCCCATAGAAATCAATGGGATGTCTGGAAGCAGCGAACATGAACTTTCGCTATGGTCAGACTCCCATTGATTCCTATGGGACCCGCAGCCTCCAGGGCGACGGATTGAAAACCAGGTACGCTGGGCCGGAAAAGTGCCGAGCGTACCTGCTAGTTTTTTGATAACTAGCAAAAGTAGTCAGATTGTGCCGCACTTGTGTGCGGAACATCTGTAGTGACGTAAGAATCGATCTGTGTTGGACTGAGTCCGGCGGATCGAAGCTTACGTCACTAAATTCTACTTTTGCCGGTCTCTAGCCTTTGATAACTAAGGCGAATCAGCCTCGCCACAAATACCCAGCGGAATTCCAGCGTATTTGAGGTTGACGGCTTGATAACTACCCCCCATAAACATATATGTATATAAGAATATACATATATATTTACAGAGCACACACAGTTTCCTATAGACCACAATGTAAAGACACTTTTCAGTGCATTTTTTTTCTTCAAACACCCTACACTCGCCAACTTTAAGCCATAAAAACTACTAAGTGCAGATATTTCTTTAAAAAACAAAATGCTACATTTTTTATTTATTTAAAATAAACCTCACACTTTATATAAATTAGCGCTCCACTTGTAATCTAGCCCTCTATAACTCTTGGTTGCCAGTGTGCCACCTAATGGGCAATGTACTGCAACCCTTTTTAACAGGTGTGAAATAATACTCTGCCCTTAGCGCTAGCATGTGAAATTTACACATATTAATTCAGCACAGCAACTGCTACTCTATTAACAATATGCTAGCAAAGAAGATTCCACCTGGGAAGGCCTTTACTGTCACTCACACTAATAATTCAACACATTCTGCCATGAGACAAATCAGATTTGGAGAGTTCTCTCTCATCTTAAATAACTCAGACCCAAGTGCTGTCCCTCTCACATTCAAGTGCTCATACAGACATCAGTAACTACATTTTAAACCCATGCTCAGGAAACTACACAAAAGCTACAAAGTGCATATAGCCATTAAGAATATTATATAACAGGCATTCACACATGTGGTGTGCACCTTCACTTTCCACCCAGTACTGACTTGAAGCACCTCTCTAAATAACTGCACAACCTTTTAACAGTACCCTGCCAGCTGCATAGAAAGCAAGTCTTCTTCTGGCAGCAGAATGTGGTCCCTCCCTCATCCTCCATTTTAGCCAGTACAGACTCAAGATATCTGTTCTCTGCTAGCTGCATAGAAAGCCGGTCTTCTTCTGGTAGCAGAAGGTGGTGCTTACCTCATCCACCAACTGCTGGAAACCACATTGCCTGTATCACATAACACACGCCGTCATATGATATACTTGCGTAAGTAGGCCAGACTGGCGAGGTTCAGAAATGTGCTCAACTACACATTTCTGGCGTCACCAGTAATTTATGACAGTATATTACAAGCATAATTTAAAGAGTAGGAGTGATTTTTTGTTGAATTCACACGTAAAAATTGAAAAGAAAACCAATTAATAAATTGACTCGTCAAAACGCTTGTTCAGGAGCGGAGGTATAGAGACAGAGTGTGAGAGAGAGAGAGGAGCAAACACTGTAGAGTTCGTTAGTATTGGATTGAGGAGTAGTAGGACACTGACAAATATTGGAACATATTGCACACATTGGGGCCCATTTATCAAGCAAGCTCGCCAGAAACACCAGTTATGAAGCAGCAGTCTAAAGACCGCTGCTCCATAACCTGTCCGCCTGCTCTGAGCAGGCGGACAGACATCGCCGCAATTCTACCCGATCGAGTACAATCGGGTTGATTGACACCCACTGCATATTGCTCTCTGCATTCAGCGAGGTCTGTCGGACCTGATCCGCACTGTCGGATCAGGTCCGACAGACCGTTTTTAAATAGGCCACATTGCATCCATACATCACACTTTTATTTTCATACACCTGACACATTTAATATTTTATTTTTATACAGTGTGATAGGCTGAGTGCTTGGTTGTGATTGATTTGACACACTTTCAGAGGGCGGATACTGGTTTAAATAGTTAAGTGGCCAGGAAGGTTTAACTAATATGTGCAGCTGAAATGTATGTGAGTGCGCATGCATTAGGTGTTTGTTAAGCCTTCCAGGGACTTACTCTAGTTTTTTACTCTGCGCAAGGGTTGCTGCGCCTGTGGTGAGCTGAAAATGGAGCAATATATATTCATACTGTGCGTGTTAGTTCATGCGCTAGCTTTGTGATACCGACTGTCGATGCCAGTTCTATGTTAGTCTATGGGAGTAAAAAATGTGAATGCCGTGAAAAATCTATGCTTGTAACTTGTGTTCTGCGCCGGGTTTGCGATTGTCCGATATGCAAATAAAATGGCTACAATTTTTTTACGCACTTCGCCAAGTATGTGATCGAGGTGAACGTTTCTGTCTTATTGCTAATTATAATGAAAAAGTAGTCAAAAAAATGACACGACCCATCCCTTTATTTCCTCTATTGCTGTGAATACAATTTTACCCTAAAACAAGAAGAAAAGCTTCTTGGTCTGCACCAGTGCCCGTCTGCATTTAAGCAGAAGAGTGTGCAGGATCTGTTGCACAGGGGAAGAGGAGTCAAGGAGCAATATAAACAATGCCTCACATTGCTTGCAGGGCAGCAAGCTCAATGAAAAATATGAGGGGTCTGGCTGAAAGCAAAATACTACAATGCAAATTCTTCTAACTATTCTGGCTGCCCTAGATTCTAATTCCTCCTTCTAAGTTGTCTGTGCACACGTTTGCCCATTTCTCCCCAGCCCTATACCCCAACTAATGGTGGCCTGGGGGGCCAGCTTCACCAAATACTATGTTATTGTAGTCAGCTAATTCCCTTAAGTCCTTCTATTTCTCCATTATATAATAAACCAGCTGCTTAGAATAACATAGCATTTGTTAAAGCTGGAAAAAGCTGGAGAGACGTGTTAGTGAATTGTACCTACTTTAAAAATACAGGTTTCAAAACATTCATATAAATACAGAAATGTAGGGTATATTCAAACACATATAAAATCATAATAGAAACATACGGCTAGATTCTGAGTTTTGCGTTATGGCTGAAAAAGCCTCATAGCGCTGCTTTTTCACTACCGCTGGTATTACGAGTCTTGCAGGTATTTCTGTACCGCACACTTTTTTGGCCGTAACACAGCATAACTACCGCAGCTTTAAAAAGTCCTTTTTCAATGGGACTTCCACAGCGCCGGTATTATGAGTCTGCCTGGGAGGCCAAAAAGTGAGCAGTACAGCCAATACCGTCAAGATCCATACCGGTCCGTAAACTGAAAGTCAGTAGTTAAGGGTTTTATGCTACAACGCCGTAACATAAAACTCATAACTAAAGTGTTAAAAAGTACACTAACACCCATAAACTACCTATTAACCCCTAAACCGAGGCCCTCCCGCATTGCAAACACTACAATAAAAATATTAACTCCTAATCTGCTGCTCCGGACATCGCCGCCACTATAATAAACATATTAACCCCTAAACCGCCGCACTCCCGCATCACAAACACTAGTTAAATATTATTAACCCCTAATCTGCCACCCCTAACATCGCCGCCACCTACCTACATTTATTAACCCCTAATCTTCCGCCCCCAACGTCGCCGCCACTATACTAAAGTTATTAACCCCTAACCCTAAGTCTAACCCTAAGTCTAACACCCACTAACTTTAATGTAATTAAAATAAATCTAAATGAAAATTACTATCATTAACTAAATAATTCCTATTTAAAACTAAATACTTACCTATAAAATAAACCCTAAGCTAGCTACAATATAACTAATAGTTACATTGTAGCTAGCTTAGGTTTTATTTTTATTTCACAGCTAAGTTTGTATTTATTTTAACTAGGTAGACTAGTTAGTAAGTAGTTATTAACTATTTACTAGCTACCTGGTTAAAATAAATACAAATTTACCTGTAAAATAAAACCTAACCTGAGTTACACTAACACCTAACCTTACACTACAATTAAATCAATTACATTAATTAAATACAATTAACTAAATTACAAAAAAAACAAACACTAAATTACACAAAATAAAAAACAAATGATCAAATATTTAAACTAATTACACCTAATCTAATAGCCCAATCAAAATAAAGAAGCCCCTCCCAAAAAAAGACCCTAGCCTACAATAAACTACCAATGGCCCTTAAAAGTGCCTTTTGCGGGGCATTGCCCCAAAGAAATCAGCTCTTTTACCTGTAAAAAAAAATACAAACAACCCCCAACAGTAAAACCCACCAACCACACAACCAAACCCCCCAAATAAAATCCTAACTAAATATACCTAAGCTCCCCATTGCCCTGAAAAGGGCATTTGGATGGGTGTTAGGCTTTTTTTCAGCCGGCTCTCCCCATTGATGTCTATGGGGAAATCATGCACGAGCACGTAAAAACAGCTCACCGCAGCTCACCGCAGTGCTTGTATTGGAGTGCGGTATGGAGCTCAATTTTGCTTTACGCTGCAATATTACCTGATAACGCCGGGTTTTTGTAAACCTGTAATACCAGCGCTGTAGGTAAGTGAGCGGTGACAATAACTTGCAAGTTAGTACCGAGCAGCTCTTACCGCAAAACTCGTAATCTAGCCGATAGTTATTATGTGGGTTGCCAATCATTTTGTATTTTTACTAATAATTTGTATTTAGAGAATAAAAATAAATACTTTTTTCAGGCAGGTTTTGCATCTTGACAAATATCACAAAGCATAACTTTATTATTTATTATCTATTATTTTATCATGCAGGTTGTTGCACTTAAGTATAATATAATAAACAGAAAGTGCACATAATTGGAGATATTACTTGTATCATATTACTTTTTTCTATGATTTACACGAAACAACTTTTAAGCATTTACAGGCCCCGATGATCGAAAGTGCTACGAGGCGGTGAAATATTCCAAAGAATCCATCATTATTTTGAGCTATATGCTCAACAAGCACTAAACTATTAACCCCTATACCGCCATATACCCCAAAAGCAAACTAACCTAACACCTAACCCCCTCTAAACTAAACCCCCTAAGTTACAATAAAATAAATCTAAGTTACAAAAAAATAAAAATTAAACCTAATCCGCCACAACCCCAAATGCAATCTAGCCCTATTCTACATAACACCTATCCCCCCTTTAAACTAAAGCACCTTCTAAACTAAAACCCCGCCCTAACTTATAATAAAAAAAATCTGTGTTACAAAAAATAATAAACTACAGTATTCAAACTAAAATAAAAAAACACTAATCTACATTACCCATAAAATAAAAAAACACCCACAGCAAATAAAAAACCCTAAACCTAACTCTTAAATAAAGTGCAATGCACTTTGATTCGAATCAATGAAGTGCAGGTTGCAAGCAGGGTAGTGGCCATATTTGTCTCGCCAGCTATCAGCTGTCGAGACTACATCGTCTGAGGTTGTTAGTGTAGGAGTAATAAAACTAAAGTCGCCACAGCAGAAACTATTTTTAGTTTCAGTGAGGCACACTTCAAATAGAAACTCTCCCAACACTGCAGCAAAATGCCGACAAGCTTTTATGGGAGAAAGTTTTTACAGGAGAGATATTGCCACTCGCCGGCATTGCTCAGCATGTCTCTTTTCTTTGAATATCTAAACAGATGCTTTAAATATCAGGGCCACAGAGATTTTTTCAAACTGCTGAGGACCAGAAAAAGGTTTGGATTTCGGAATATTTGCATCTGTAAAATAGGACATCTTGGAGAGGGAATGCAACCAAGTGTAAATGACAATATCTTATGTAATTTAGGCAATATCTACACAGGCAGAGAAGATTGTGACTTGCAGGCAGGGAAAAAAAAAGTTATTTTTGATCATTTTATTTAAAAAAAAATATTAATTATGGGGGGCGGAGCTTGACCATGCAGGAACATGGCTGCATAGATTGCTAGCTCTGGCTTAACTTCTCCTCATTATTTGTTTTAAAACATGCTAAATGCATAAATACGACTTTAAAACCTCTCCTCGAGACTTGACCCTTCTGAAAATAATTACGCTGGATGCCGCTGCAGATACATACACCCTGGAAAGACTGCAACCACCGAGACTGGCCTCCCTGAGTCAAACAAGGCCTATACCATGTCAGCATCCTCCCGCTCGCCTGCTCAACCATCACAGCATCGTCCACACGAGATAAGTACTGTAAAGGATAGACCCGAGGGGAACAAGAACTTGAAGACTTCTGGAGCCACCGGAATATACAGACAAAGATCTGATCAACTTAAAACAGAAGCGTGGCCTATAGTAGCACCTACAAATTTCAAAGAATATAAAGAACGCTTCAAGTGCTCTCACAGGACATACAAGCAACAGACAAAACAGATAAATACATGAAGCTCTGTGAGTATTGACAAACTGCATATATCCATTACAAATGACCTACAGAATATTTTATAAAATATACCATCACCCCTACAGAACAGCCCACCTATAAGAGAAATTCTCATGCAGTTACCAAGACTAAAATTCCAACCTTTTGCAAACAAGTGGAAAACTAACTAAGGACTTTAACAGAATTAACACTGTGATGCGGGGTAAATATTAAACATGCAAGTAGATACAGAGATACAAAATGATAAAGAATGCAGCCTTATACAGATATCCACATATACCTATTACTCTGTGGACATACTGAGTTTCAAATCTATTCTAACTCTATAAAATGGCGTCCAAAAGAGTTGTTAAAGGAGATAAAAACTAACAAAATGCCTATTAAATCTGGCAATTTAAACTCCTTTTTCTCTACACAAGAACACTCAGAAAATGAATCTGGGAAATTGCTTACATCTAAAGCAGCTATTGCTGCCAAACAACAGAAACCATTACACAATCCATCCTTCCCACAAGAACAGCTGCTGAATATTCAAACCACAATCCAAAATCTATCATCCAAATCGGACATAGCAGATCTGAAATCGTTCATAAAATCAGAACTATCAGCAGTCAGAAGATACATTAATGAACTTGGTTCTAGAAGCAGATCAAGATAACCCAAATACACTAGTATCTTTGGCAGAAAGCTGTCTAGCTCAACACGCTACTTCTCTACAATCCCTCCTGGAAAAGGTAGAAGACCTCGAGAACCGAGGAAGATGCAACAACTTAAGAATTCCGGACATCCCTGAAGGGGTAGACTCGAATAATCCACTTTCATACCTTATAGCATTCTTCAATACACTGACTCAAACCACTCAAATCTCAGAGATCTCTATAGAAAGGGCTCACAGAGCTCTACGTCCAAAACCCCCTACAACTGCTCCACCAAGAGATGTAATAATTAAACTAACTACACTATAGAGACAGAGAGCTCATCTGCACAGCTGCTAGAACAACTCAAATGAGTCAATATAAAAAACAGGAACTACAAATATATCAAGATATATGTCCAGGAGCGATAGAAAAAAGGAAAGCTGCAATATTCCTTACATCGGTACTAGAAAATAAGATCAAGTACAGATGGGGATTCCGCTTCAGTGTTATAATTTCACACGCTGGAAAACAACTTATATACAAAGATCCTTCTGATCTAGATACCATTTCAAGAGCCCTGGACATCAATGTCCAGAATCCATGGCGAAAGAACAAAGAAGATCCCAACTCACACGCTACAACGAGGATAAATCAACCCAAAGAGCAACGACCACAATGGAACACAGTCCACCAAAGAAAAGATCAAAACTTACCGGGTGATAATCAACGCTCCCCAACTTGAATAAGAACGGACTTGCCTTCATGAACCCCTACTATACCCAAGGACAGATAAGTACCTAAAAATCACATCTTCTGTAACGATCGAGTAATTCTTAGAAATGACTAGCACAGGAAATTCTAAGTTCTACTCGGACACTTATTATGTAAAGCCTTTTACTGTTTTATACTTAATTTACCCTGTACCAACAGAGAAAAGGTCACATAAACCCATATTATTGGGTTTAATACCACAAAACATAGTCAACCTATTATTATTACCCCATTACAACCTAGGAGAGGTTGTTAATATTACCAATATGGTTATTATCATTATTATAACTTTTATCTTACATATTTTCAGCGTTAACATTTTCCTACTGTTATGCATTTGGCACCCAATATTTGTTTAACTCTGCTTAATAATGATGAGGAGAGTTAACTCTTTCCCCAAGTTGCACCTGCATAAGACAGGGGGTGGATCCCATCTATGCACTGGCATTTGTTCTACAGTTATAAGTTGTTGTTGTTGCTTATGTTATTTATGTTATTTGTATTGTTATTTATTGCACTCAGAACATGGAATGTCATGATAAAAACTGCATTCACACCACAGGAAAAAGAACTAACACCTAGATTATGAGTTTTGCGCTAAACAGGGTGCGAAACTAATGCCAAAAAGTTGCGTTATTTCACTCTCCATAGCGCTGCCATTACGAGTTATTGAAAAGCTTCCTTGTGCATGCTTTCCCCCATAAAGTGCGGAATGAAAAATCTCTGTAACGCAACCCCATTGATGTCTATGGGGAAAAAAAAGGTTACGTTTAAACCTAACACCCTAACATAAACCCCAAGTCTAAACACCCCTAATCTGCCACCCCCGACATCTGCGACACCTAAATACAGTTATTAACCCCTAATCTGCTGCTCCCGACATCGCCAACACCTAAATAAAGTTATTAACCTCTATTCCGCCGCTCCCCAACATTGCCGACACTAATAAAAGTTATCAACCCCTATTCCGCCGCTCCCTGACATTGCCGCCACTTTAATAAAGCTATTTACCCCTAATCCGCTGCTCCTCAACATCGCCTCCACTATATAAAGAAGATGCCCCCAAGATGGATGAAGATGTTGCCGCCTGGATGAAGACTTCTCGCCGCCTGGATGGAGATGGATGTCCGGACTTCAGGAACCATGAGTAGATATTCTGGGTTTAGTGTTAGAATTTTATTTTTATTTTTTAGGGTAGGTTTTTTTTAGATTAGGGTTTGGGCAATTTGAAAAAGAGCTAAATGCCCTTTTAAGGGCAATGAAAAAGAGCTGAATGCCCTTTTAAGGGCAATGCCCATACAAATGCCCCTTTAGGTGCAATGGGTAGCTTAGGTTTTTTTGGGGGGGGTTGGTTGGGTGGTGGGTTTTACTTTTTGGGGGGACTTTGTATTTTTTTTTATAAAGGTAAAAAAATTGTTTAACTTTGGGGCAATGCCCTACAAAAGGCCCTTTTAAGGGCTATTGGTAGTTTATTGTAGGCTAGGGGGTGTTTTTATTTTGGGGGGCTTTTTATTTTTATAGGGCTATTAGATGAGGTGTAATTGTTTTTATTTTTGATCATTTTGTTTATTTTTTGTAAGCATAGTGTTTTTTATTTTTTCGGAATATAGTGTTTATTATTTTTTGTAATTTTAGATTTTTTAATTTTTCTCGTAGTGTTTCCTACTTTGTACAATGACAATAAAACGAATCTAATCTAATCTATTATAGTGTCGACTATGTTGGGGAGTGGCGGATTAGGGGTTAATAGCTTTATTATAGTTTCGGCGATGTCGGGGTGGCAGATTGGGGTTAATACATTAATTTAATAGTCACAATGTGGGTGGGTGGGCAGCGGATTAGGGGTTAATAAGTTTAGTGTTTGCGATGCAGGAGGGTGGCAGTTTAGGGGTTAATAGGTAATTTATGGGTGTTAGTGTACTTTGTAACAGTTTAGTTATGAGTTTTGTGAAACATTTTTGTTACACAAAACTCATAACTACTGGTCTCAGATGGCGGTATGGATCATGTTGGTATAGGCTGTAATGCAAGCATTTTAGCCGGACCGCACAACCTTTAATACCGGCACTATGAAAATCAAACACAAAAACATAATTTTTTGAGTGCGGAATGGATGCTGCATTACAGGCTAAAATACTTGTGGTATAGCAATGCCGACACTGCCATAACGCTGAAATTGCCATTTTTTCAGTGTTAAAAGCCATAAAGCAAAACTTGTAATCTACTTGTTTATATGTTACTATTCCCCTCAGGTCCACAATACTGCTTCACTCATAAACTACATAAAATTTAAACAAACCCATGACATCACAAAAACTGGATAATTATATGCACATCCTTTCTATTAATATAAAAGGTCTAAACTCCCCACAAAAAAGAAACATAGCTTTAACGGACTTTAAACGTATGAAAGGAGATATTGTACGCCTAGATTTAGAGTTCTGCGGCCAAAGGGGTGCGTTAGCTATGCATCTATTTTTCCCCCGCACCTTTTAAATACCGCTGGTATTTAGAGTTCACAGAAGGGCTGCGTTAGGCTCCAAAAAGGGAGCGTAGAGGCATATTTACCGCCACTGCAACTCTCAATACCAGCGGTGCTTACGGACGTGGCCAGCTTCAAAAACGTGCTCGTGCACGATTCCCCCATAGGAAACAATGGGGCAGTTTGAGCTGAAAAAAACCTAACACCTGCAAAAAAGCAGCGTTCAGCTCCTAACGCAGCCCCATTGTTTCCTATGGGGAAACACTTCCTAAGTCTGCACCTAACACCCTAATATGTACCCCGAGTCTAAACACCCCTAACCTTACACTTATTAACCCCTAATCTGCCGCCCCCACTATCGCTGACCCCTGCATATGATTTTTAACCCCTAATCTGCCACTCTGTACACCGCCGCAACCTATGTTATCCCTATGTAAAAATGGAAAGGTTAGTCACCGCATCTGGCCAAATGGGACAAGCTCAGGCACCACGTCAAGGTCCTTTCCAATACCTGAGACCCTAAAACAGCCACACAATGCAAGCTTTCAAATCCAAACAAACTGAAAACATATTCCTGTGCACCCTTCCCTTGTTTTCAGTTTGTTTGGATTTGAAAGCTTGCATTGTGTGGCTGTTTTAGGGTCTCAGGTATTGGAAAGGACCTTGACGTGGTGCCTGAGCTTGTCCCATTTGGCCAGATGCGGTGACTAACCTTTCCATTTTTGCTTTTAAATCTTAGCTGAGAGCTTGTAAGTGAGTGCTGGGTTTTCTCTGTGTGTTGTATTAATTTGTTTTGTAATTTTCCCTATGGTTCTTGCACCCAGACCTGTCTGGGGTTAACTGCTTGTGGCTCTGGGGACAGCACAGCTTCCTGTGAGTGCCAGTGGCACCCAGGGCTGAACATGTTGCAGGGTCATGGGATGTGTACCCGGTCCGGTATGAGAGTGCAGTTCCCTTCCGTGTTTTGTTATCCCTATGTACCCCTAATCTGCTGCCCCTAACACCGCCGACCCCTATAGTATATTTATTAACCCCTAATCTGCCGCCCCCAACGTCGCCGACACCTACCTACAATTATTAACCCCTAATCTGCCGACCGGACATCACCGCTACTATATTAAATATATTAACCCCTAAAGCTAAGTCTAAACCTAACCCCCTGTTAAATATAATTGAAATCTAATGAAATAAAATAAATCTTATTAAATAAATTATTCCTATTTAAAGCTAAATACTTACCTGTAAAATAAACCCTAATATAGCTACAATATAAAAAATAATTATATTGTAGCTATTTTAGGATTAATATTTATTTTACAGGCAACTTTTTATTTATTTTAACCAGGTACAATAGCTATTAAATAGTTAATAACTATTTAATAGTTACCTAGTTAAAATAATTACAAAATTAGCTGTAAAATAAATCCTAACCTAAGTTACAATTAAACCTAACACTACACTATCAATAAATAAATTAAACTATCTACAATTATCTACAATTAAATCAACTAAAATAAATTACAAAAACAAACACTAAATTACAATAAAAAACAAACACTAAATTACAAAAAATAAAAAAAGATTACAAGAATTTTAAACTAATTACACCTACTCTAAGCCCCCTAAAAAATAACAAAGCCCCCCAAAATAAAAAAATGCCCTACCCTATTCTAAAATAAAAATTGTAAAGCTCTTTTACCTTACCAGCCCTTAAAAGGGCCTTTTGCGGGGCATGCCCCAAAGAATTCTGCTCTTTTGCCTGTAAAAAAAAACATACAATACCCCCCCCCAACATTACAATCCACCACCCACATACCCCTAATCTAACCCAAACCCCCCTTAAATAAACCTAACACTAAGCCCCTGAAGATCTCCCTACCTTGTCTTCACCACGCCGGGTATCACCGATCCGTCCAGAAGAGGGTCCGAAGTCTTCCTCCTATCCGGCAAGAACAGCTCCTCCAGAGGGTCCAAAGTCTTTATCCTATCCGGGCAGAAGAGGAGATCCGGACTGGCAGACATCTTCATCCAAGCGGCATCTTCTATCTTCTTCCATCCGGCGCAGAGCGGGACCATCTTCAAGCAGCCGACGCGGAGCCATCCTTCTTCACCGACGGACTAATGACGAATGAAGGTTCCTTTAAGGGACGTCATCTAAGATGGCGTCCCTCGAATTCCGATTGGCTGATAGGATTCTATCAGCCAATCGGAATTAAGGTAGGAAAAATCTGATTGGCTGATTGAATCAGCCAATCAGATTGAAGTTCAATCCGATTGGCTGATCCAATCAGCCAATCAGATTGAGCTCGCATTCTATTGGCTGTTCCGACCTTTTAAGGGCTGGTAAGGTAAAAGAGCTTTACAATTTTTATTTTAGAATATGGTAGGGCATTTTTTTATTTTGGGGGGGCTTTGTTATTTTTTTAGGGGGCTTAGAGTAGGTGTAATTAGTTTAAAATTCTTGTAATTTTTTTTATTTTTTGTAATTTAGTGTTTGTTTGTTTTTGTAATTTATTTTAGTTGATTTAATTGTAGATAATTGTAGATAGTTTATTTAATTTATTTATTGATAGTGTAGTGTTAGGTTTAATTGTAACTTTGGTTTGGATTTATTTTACAGGTAATTTTGTAATTATTTTAACAAGGTAGCTATTAAATAGTTATTAACTATTTAATAGCTATTGTACCTGGTTAAAATAAATACAAAGGTACCCGTAAAATAAAAATAAATCCTAAAATAGCTACAATATAATTATTATTTATATTGTAGCTATATTAGGGTTTATTTTACAGGTAAGTATTTAGCTTTAAATAGGAATAATTTATTTAATAAGATTTATTTTATTTCGTTAGATTTAAATTATATTTAACTTAGGGGGGTGTTAGGGTTAGACTTAGCTTTAGGGGTTAATACATTTATTAGAGTAGCGGCAAGGTTCAGTCGGCAGATTAGGGGTTAATACTTAAAGTTAGGTGTCAGCGATGTTAGGGAGGTCAGATTAGGGGTTAATACTATTTATTATAGGGTTTTTGAGGCAGGAGTGAGGCGGATTAGGGGTTAATAACTTTATTAGAGTAGCGGTGAAGTCCGGTCGGCAGATTAGGGGTTAATAATTGTAGGTAGCAGAGACGTTGGGGGGGGCAGATTAGGGGTTAATAAATATTATGTAGGGGTCGGTGATGTTAGGGGCAGCAGATTAGGGGTACATAGGGATGATGTAGGTGGCGGTGGTGTGCGGTCGGCAGATTAGGGGTTACAAAAATTTAATAGAGTGGCGGCAATGTGGGGGGGCCTCGGTTTAGGGGTACATAGGTAGTTTATGGGTGTTAGTGTACTTTAGAGCACAGTAGTTAAGAGCTTTATGAACCGGCGTTAGCCCAGAAAGCTTTTAACTCCTGGCTTTTTTCTGCGGCTGGAGTCTTGTCGTTAGAGTTCTAACGCTCACTTCAGCAAAGACTCTAAATACCAGCGTTAGAAAGATCCCATTGAAAAGATAGGATACGCAATTGGCGTAAGGGGATCTGCGGTATGGAAAAGCTGGAAATTGAGCATTAGACCCTTTCCTGACTGACTCTAAATACCAGCGGGCGGTAAAAACCAGCGTTAGGACCCCTTAACGTTGGTTTGGACGGCTAACGCAGAACTCTAAATCTAGGCGGTAGTCTTAGAAGAGATCCATTTTTTAAAGGGAAAAGAACCCAAAACCTTTCATTATAAATTTGTCACTTGCTATTATGCCTCCAACCCTAAAGGAAAGATTCAGGGAGTAGGGATCCTTATAAAGGCAGGCATACCTTTCCACAAAACTAAGATACTACGAGACAAAGAAGGTCGATATATACTGATCTCTGGTCTGTTATATGGACACCCAGTAACGATTGTATCTATATATATGCTCCACCTACAAAACAACACATATTTTTAAAGAAACTAAGGCCCAGATTACGAGTTTTGCGTTAGAGGCTATACGGTGCTAACAAGCAGTTTTCTCTCACCGCTCACTTACATGCAGCGCTGGTATTACAAATTTTTACAAACCCGTCGTTAAAAGACAAGAAGTGAGCGTTGAGCAAAATTTTGCTCATTACCGCACTCCAATACCAGCGCTGCTTAAGTCAGCGGTGAGCTGGTGTAACATGCTCATGCACGATTTCCCCATAGGAATCAACGGGGAGAGCTGGCTGTAAAAAAGACTAACACCTGCAAAAAAGCAGCTTAAAACTCCTTAACGCAGCCCCATTGATTCCTATGGGGAAATACATTTTATGTCTACACCTAACACCCTAACATGAACTCCGAGTCTAAGCACCCCTAATCTTACACTTATTAACCCCTAATCTGCCATCCCCCACATCGCCGCCACCTACATTATACTTATGAACCCCTAATCTGCTGCTCCCAACATCGCCGAACCCTACATTATATTTATTAACCCCTACTCTGCCACTCCCAATATTACCACCCCCTACATACACTTATTAGCCCCTAATCTGCCGCCCCCAACATTGCCGCCACTATAATAAACATATTAACCCCTAAACCGCTGCACTCCCGCCTCGCAAACATTCGCTAAATATTATTAACCCCTAATCTGCTGGCCCTAACATCGCCGCCACCTACCTACATTTATTAACCCCTAATCTGCCACCCCCAACGTCGCCGCCACTATATTAAAGTTATTAACCCCTAAACCTAAGTCTAACCCTAAACCTAACACCCCTAGCTTAAATATAATTAAAAGAAATCAAAATAAATATTCCTATCATTAACTAAATTATTCGTCGGAAGAAGAGGATGCTCCGCGTCGGATGTCTTGACGATGGAGCCGCTCCGCGCCGGATGGATGAAGATAGAAGATGCCGTCTGGATGAAGACTTCTGCCCGTCTGGAGGAACACTTCTGCCCGGCTTGGATGAAGACTTCTGCCCATCTGGAGGACCACTTCGCCCGGCTTGGATGAAGAAGTCTCCTGGTAAGTCGATCTTCAGGGGGTTAGTGTTAGGTTTATTTAAGGGTGTATTGGGTAGGTTTATTTTTTAGATTAGGGGTTTGGGCTTGCAAAAGAGCTAACTGCCCTTTTAAGGGCAATGTCCATCCAAATGCCCTTTTCAGGGCAATGGGGAGCTTAGGTTTTTTTAGCTAGTATTTTATTTGGGGGGTTGGTTGTGTGGGTGGTGGGTTTTACTGTTGGGGGGTTTGTTTGTATTTTTTTTTACAGGTAAAAGAGCTGGTTACTTTGGGGCAATGCCCTGCAAAAGGCCCTTTTAAGGGCTATTGGTAGTTTAGGCTAGGGTTTTTTTTATTTGGGGGGGGGTTATTTTAATAGGGCTATTAGATTAGGTGTAATTAGTTTAAATTTCTTAATTTGTTTATTATTTTCTGTAATTTAGTGGGGGTTTTTGCACTTTAGATAATTTAATTTAATTTAGGTAATTGTATGTAATTTATTTAATTGTATTTAATTTAGTTAATTTATTTAATTATAGTGTAGTGTTAGGTGTAATTGTAACTTATTTTAGGTTTTATTTTACAGGTACTTTTGTATTTATTTTAGCTAGGTAGTTATTAAATAGTTAATAGCTATTTAGTAACTATTCTACCTAGTTAAAATAAATACAAACTTGCCTGTAAAATAAAAATAAATCCTAAAATAGCTCAATGTAACTATTAGTTATATTGTAGCTAGCTTAGGGTTTATTTTACAGGTAAGTATTTAGTTTTAAATTGGAATAATTTAGTTGATATGAATATTTATTTTGATTTCTTTTAATTATATTTAAGTTAGGGGGTGTTAGGGTTAGACTTAGATTAAGGGGTTAATAACTTTAATATAGTGGCGGCGACGTTGGGGGCGGCAGATTAGGGGTTAATAAATGTAGGTAGGTGGCGGCGATGTTAGGGACGGCAGATTAGAGGTTAAAATTTTTCTTTTAGTGTTTGCGATGTTGGAGGGCCTCGGTTTAGGGGTTAATAGGTAGTTTATGGGTGTTAGTGTACTTTTTAGCACTTTAGTTAAGAGTTTTATGCTATGGCGTTGTAGTGTAAAACTCTTAACTACTGACTTTAAAATGCAAGTCTTGCCAGGAGAGGGTCTACTGCTCACTTTTTGGCAGACTCGTAATACCGGCGCCGTGCAAGTCCCATTGAAAAAAGAGGATACGCAATTTACATAAGTGGATTTATGGTATTTCCAAGTCTCGCCAAAAAAGTGAGCGGTACACCTGTACCTGCAAGACTCATAATACCAGCGGGAGTTAAAAGCAGTGTTAGGACCGGCTAACACTGCTTTTTAAGCCTAACGCAAAACTCATAATCTAGCCGTAACTGACATAATTTTAGAATCCTCAAAAGGTACACTACTAATGGGACGAGGCTTAAACATAGCGCTATACCCGAAATTAGACTGCTCTTCGATACACTCATCCATAGCAATTTCTACAATACAGTAAACCAACTCTTTACTAAAGCAACTCACTGCAAAAGACATATGGAGAACATTACATCCATAAACAAAAGATTTTACGTTTTATTCTTATCCCCATAAGGTCTATACACATATTGACTACATGTTCACAGACATCGCAGGAATGGGTATATTTAGATCAGCAAAAATATCCTCAGTAACATGGTCCGACCACAACTTAGTAGACTGCGCATTCACATGGCCATCTAAACCCATCAAAGACTTCATATGGAAATCAGATGATTACATGCTACACGATTTAGAAATCCAACTTAAGATAACTGAACACAGCACTGAGTACTTTCAACCAAAAACCTGACACCTCTTCCCAGAACAACTGGGAAGCTCATAAAACTGTTATAAATGGTGAACTAATAGCCAAAAAAGTGTGCCATAAAAGAAATAGAGACACAACATAAACTTAAACGTACTGATTCACACATTTTAGAAGAACTCTCTCTTAAAGGGAGAGTCTAGTCAAAATTAAACTTTCATAACTCAGATAGGGCATACAATTTTAAAAAACTTTCCAATTTACTTTTATCATCAAATTTGCTTTGTTCTCTTGGTGGTATTTTTGAAAAGCTAAACCTAGGTAGGCTCAAACTGATTTCAAAACCGTTAAAAAAAAAAAAAAAAAAATCACAGTTAGACAGTACTAGTTCATGTGTTAGTCTCAAATTTGCCAATAAGAGGAGCACTCGGTAGATTCAGTGAATAAAACTTTTTTTTTTTTTTTTAGCTCTGCAGCTTAACTTTAAAATCTTGAGTTACAACAACAACATCTTATGGACAGATAGAACGGCGTTCTCTTAGCTTACGCGTTTCGGCAAAAGCCGTAGTCATAGCATGAGAAACTTACAAACATTACACTCTTTTAAAATGCCTAACTTGTTCTGATAGGATAATTAAAACCATATAGCTTTCTACCTGATTGGATGTGTTCTCTATGTGAACATTCCCTTCAGATATTGGATCAGGTGTGGGATTGTTAACCCTGTGGCTCCTATACTGTTATACAAATAAACCAACCTACATTTTCGATATGTGGCTATAAACATCTATTTATCACTCAGTTTTTTTATTTAACTAACACCTTTGTGAATACATATACTAATGTGTGATGGAGAAATTAATTTCACTCCTCATTGTTTACATAATATGAAACCTTAAAAATCATATTTAGGTGTTTTTTTTTAACAGGTTTTGTGTATTGATCAATAAGCAATACACTAACAATAATGATAAATCTCGATACTTTGTTTCATTCATACTAAACAATGTACTCAACTTACAGAATTTACAAAATGTCATTGTATAATAATACAATAAATTTACAGAGTAACTCTTAAAGTGTACTATATTGTACTTTGTCACTTTCTTTAATGACTGCCTATTGTTCCCTTGGCATTGTATGTATAGAGTAGACACAATCTGTATAAACATTTAAATTTCATATTATTGCATCCAATTGTTTCAACGTTTAGAAAACTGTCTTCCATTTGAGCTACTTAGTCTCCTAGCAATCTAAACCAAATAGCACCCTATACATAGTATGAATCACATCGACAGAAGGAACACAGCAGTACCCCATGCCTAAAAAACAAGCTTCATGTTCCTTAAGATACAATGTACCACATAAGGTTCTATAGTTTGTAACATGTATGTTGTATATGAAGAGTCAAAACCCTTTCTTTTTTGACAAAATGGTATTGCAAGCGTCTCACACTTCTTACGAATTACTTTGACTTTTAGTACTTGTATAGTATATAAGTGATTAATATCATTTTAAGTTTTAATAATCGTAGTGTTACTAATATTACCAATCTCATATTGTTTTTATAGATAACTTTGATCATCTGGCATTCAATAAGATATTACGCACCTAATTTACTTGCCTATCAAGTGCTAAGGAAGACTATAGATTTTAAGTACACTGAGGAATGAATTAGGATAGTTCAATATTGTTTACTACTTAGATGCAATATGTCATTTTGTTCTATATACTTAAAAGTCATCCAGTGAATAAAAAGATACTTATTATACCATACAACATTATATTGTTATGACCCTATTGATGCATTTATTTTTGCCAGAAATTTTGTACATCATACTCTGAGTTTAGGCCTAGACGTAATCGGGTTTTCAACCTGTGAATCCAAAATACTTCTATCTGTGCCAAGTAGGTTTCTTGGTTTTGCCTTTTTTTATCTCTTTTGGGTTTCTCTATAATTGTCCATTTCAACGAAATGGGATTCTTAGAATGGACTGTTTTGAAATGTTGCACTAATGGTGTCGTTAGTGGGCCATTTTTAATGTTAGCAAAGTGTTCTCTGATTCTTTCTCGGACCTCTCTTGTCATGAGCCCAACATATTGAGATTAATAAAAGATATTAAACATGAAAAATATCTAAGGGATCAGTCAGATTACGATTCAAATAAAGTATATATTTGGCAAAAAAGACAGATCAAATTACAAGAGAGGCGCAGGAAGAGGTAGAGATAGAGGTAGAGCTAATAGTAACAGAGGGGGCCCCCAAAGGGATTCCATGTCCTCACAAACACCAAAAAGAGTAACCTTTAGTGAGAGTGAAGCAGAATCACAGGAAGAATTCTCAGGTGAGGGTGTTTCTTCAGGTGAAGAAGAAAGAGCTACACCTATACATACAAAAGAAACAAGAGTAGTTAGACCCAAATACACTATAGCTTCATCCAATTATGACAACAGAGTTGAGATTAGTAAAAGCAATGCCAGTTATAATACAGGGTCCAACACGAAAGCTACGGTTCATGGTATCTTAAAAGAGTCAGACTATAATGAGATTTCACATGTTTTATCAAACCCCCCGGAAGACCAGAAGGGGGGCAAGAGGCAAAGGGCATACCAGACAAGACAGATATCCAACCAGGAGGGGCAGAGGACTAACCAAATACAATTAAGCACCATTGTAAATCTTTCCACACATATATTAACAGAGAATGAGAGAAAGGTGTTAGAACTAGGTTTAAATTTTGTTCCGTCTGAGAATTTCAATCTGTTTCACACTCTCTTAGATGTTAATAGATTAATAAGGAATATGACCCTCAGGAAACATTTTGCAGGAGATATTTCTAGTACAGCCAATATCAATGATAATGTAGTAGACTGTGGTCACACAAACAAAACTGTCTGTTTAGATACGGATATAAAGGTTTTAACCTTTGAGGAAGCATGTGATTTGGCTGTATTAGAAGGTCTACAAGCAGAAGGGGGTCTTCCGTTAGAAGATACTACACCTAGTAAAATGGTACCCAAATTCCATAATCCTTCACACATTTACCCTATTCAGAGCAGAGGAACACTGCTAGAGAAGTTTCAGCAAAGAGTTGAACAAGATTTGAACACTCTCACATACACAGTGAATAATAATGATATGAATTTAAATAAAGAAATTAAATTCACAATTAAGAAACTCAGTGAAAATCATAATATAGTCATAAGAAATGCAGACAAGGGTGGCTCAATTGTCGTCCTGGATAGACCAAAATTCATACATGAAGCACATAGACAACTGGGAGATACAAATCAGTATGACAAGCTAAGGTCAGATCCCACAAGTATGTTTAAGAGAGAGTTAACCCATTTGATTGATGATGGTTTTGAACATGGTTACTTTGATCAGAACACAAAAGAATTTCTTTTGGTGGAACACCCAGTTATACCTCATTTTAACCTATTGCCCAAGATACACAAAGGCAGTGAGAATATGACAGGCAGGCCTATAATAAGTGGGATTGGCTCACTAAATGAGCATCTTTCGCAATGGTTAGATGGGATTTTACAACCATTGGTAACTAAACTAACCAGTTACCTACGTGATACGAAACAATTGCTTAAGGAATTAGAAAAGGTGAAGTGGGAACAAAGATTTGGATGGCTAACTGTAGATGTACAGGCTTTGTACTCATCCATTCCTCACAACATGGGTTTAAAAGCAATACATTTTTC
Organism: Bombina bombina; assembly: GCF_027579735.1. NCBI lineage: Eukaryota > Metazoa > Chordata > Amphibia > Anura > Bombinatoridae > Bombina > Bombina bombina. The sequence continues at coordinate 666,106,730 of NC_069503.1, read as the reverse complement.
ATAAATAGAACAGCTGGATATGATGAGAGCTTTTGTAACTATGTTTCTCGAGTAACTAAGTACTTATTAACACATAACTACTTTACTTTTGAGGGTTTTTTTTTACTTTCAGAGACGTGGGACAGCTATGGGGGCCAAATTTGCCCCCTCCTACGCGACCTCTTTATGGGGTGGTGGGAGCTGTTCCACATCTATGAATGTCGAAAGCCCCTTCAAAACAAAATCATCTATTACCGACGTTTCATTGATGATCTTATTTGTATATGGGCTGGAGATGCAGAAAGTGCACAAGATTTTGTAACACTTCTAAATAATAATAATGTAGGTATCAAATTTACTTCTGACTTTGATAAAAATGAAATTCATTATCTAGATGTAAAAATGAGAGGTACCCTTGAAGGGCGCATATAGACAGAGGTTTATACTTAACCGATTGCTGGCAACACTCTGCTTCATGCAAAAAGCAACCACCCCAAGAGAGTGGTTGATTCTGTAGCAAAAGGGCAATTTACTAGATTGAAAAGGAATTGCAGCACTGAGGATCTATTTGAGAAACATGCCCAAATTTTATCAACCAAACTAAGGAATAGAGGTTACTCTAATAGGTTAATAGAAAGGACAAAAAATATGGTATCAAAAACTAATAGGAGTGTTCTGTTGAGAGATAGGATTGACAAAAAGTGGGTCACAAAGGATGACAGAATAACATTTGTTACCGAGTACAGCAATCAGTTTCACCAAATTTGTTCATGGCTTACAATTAAAGGAACATTCCACTGTAGCAACATTACTTGCAAAGCCTGTGAATTCCTACAAGTAGGAGATCATTTCAAGTGTTCAGTAACAGGAGAAGTACTTAACCACAAAATGTGTTTAAATTGCAGGGAAAGCAATGCAGTATATTTATTGACATGCACAGCATGTGACCTCCAATATGTTGGGCTCACGACAAGAGAGGTCCGAGAAAGAATCAGAGAACACATTGCTAACATTAAAAATGGCCCACTAATGACACCATTAGTGCAACATTTCAAAACAGTCCATTCTAAGAATCCCATTTCATTGAAATGGACAATTATAGAGAAACCCAAAAGAGATAAAAAAAAGGCAAAACCAAGAAACCTACTTGGCACAGAGAGAAGTATTTTGGATTCACAGGTTAAAAACCAGATTACCTCTAGGCCTAAACTCAGAGTACGATGTAATACATTTCTGGCAAAAATAAATGCATCAAACAGGGTCATAACAATATAAGGTTGTATGGTATAATAAGTATCTTTTTATTCACTGGATGAATTTTAAGTATATAGAACAAAATGACATATTGCATCTAAGTAGTAAACAATATTGAACTATCCTAATTCAATCCTCAGTGTACTTAATATCTATAGTCTTCCTTAGCACTTGATAGGCAAGTAAATTAGGTGCGTAATATCTTATTGAATGCCAGATGATCAAAGTTATCTATAAAAACAATATGAGATTGGTAATATTAGTAACACTACGATTATTAAAACTTAAAATGATATTAATCACTTATATACTATACAAGTACTAAAAGTCAAAGTAATTCGTAAGAAGTGTGAGACGCTTGCAATACCATTTTGTCAAAAAAGAAAGGGTTTTGACTCTTCATATACAACATACGTGTTACAAACTATAGAACCTTATGTGGTACATTGTATCTTAAGGAACATGAAGCTTGTTTTTTAGGCATGGGGTACTGCTGTGTTCCTTCTGTCGATGTGATTCATACTATGTATAGGGTGCTATTTGGTTTAGATTGCTAGGAGACTAAGTAGCTCAAATGGAAGACAGTTTTCTAAACGTTGAAACAATTGGATGCAATAATATGAAATTTAAATGTTTATACAGATTGTGTCTACTCTATACATATAATGCCAAGGGAACAATAGGCAGTCATTAAAGAAAGTGACAAAGTACAATATAGTACACTTTAAGAGTTACTCTGTAAATTTATTGAATTATTATACAATTAAATGTTGTAAATTCTGTAAGTTGAGTACATTGTTTAGTATGAATGAAACAAAGTATTGAGATTTATCATTATTGTTAGTGTATTTCTTATTGATCAATACACAAAACCCATTAAAAAAACACCTAAATATGATTTTTAAGGTTTCATATTATGTAAACAATGAGGAATGAAATTAATTTCTCCATCACACATTAGTATATGTATTCACAAAGGTGTTAGTTAAATAAAAAAACTGAGTGATAAATAGATGTTTATAGCCACATATCGAAAAAGTAGGTTGGTTTATTTGTATAACAGTATAGGAGCCACAGGGTTAACGATCCCACACCTGATCCAATATCTGAAGGGGATGTTCACATAGAGAACACATCCAATCAGGTAGACAGCAACATGGTTTTAATTATCCTATCAGAACAAGTTAGGCATTTTAAAAGAGTGTAATGTTTGTAAGTTTCTCATGCTATGACTACGGCTTTCGCCGAAATGCGTAAGCTAAGAGAACGCTGTTCTATCTGTCCATAAGATGTTGTTGTTGCTGTAACTCTTAGGAGTCTGCACTGATTGGCTAACCTGCACGTCTGTCAAAAACACTGAGATAAGGGGGCAGTATGCAGAGTCTTAGATACAAGGTAATCACAGAGTTAAAACATATACTATTATAACTGTGTTGGTTATGCAAAACTGGGGAATGGAGACTAAAGGGATTATCTATCTTTTTAAACAATACAAATTCTGGTGTAGACTGTCCCTTTAAGAAGAAAGAATTAGCCTCTTTACTAAATAAAGAGATTAACAGACAACTCTTTCTATTAAAACAACATACATACGAAACCCATAAAATACCAGCAAGATCCTTAGCCAAACTTATTACAAAAAAGAATACAGCTACCTACATACCAAACATCAAAAATAAACAAGGCCGATCCTACCACACACCCCAGTCTATAGCTTCAGCATTTAGAGACTATTTTCAAGATTTATACAACTTAACCTCCTATAACCCACATAATAAACCACAACATAAAACTAATATTCAAATATATATATATAGTAACGGCACTACTTTAAAGATGATATAATCAATAGATAGTTTGATAGATCATAAGCAAACGGGTGCAAGAGTCTAGTATTGCCATCAATACTCAATTAAATAATACAAAATATAACTCAGCACACCAAACCAATGAAAAAAGGCTAAACTTTATTAATATGCCTAAACAATGAGAGATCTAAACTCAAAATTCTTGCTACGCATGTTGACATAACTAACTGCTGCATATTGCTAATATACCAGCGGACGGAAAGTAACATTGATAGCCATATACAGTGGGACATTTTCAATTCAGAGTGTCGTATGTAGAGCCTTAGGAAAATCTTACAATACAAATGCACGGATTTGGCTTTGTACTAACACACAGGCTGCTACTAATGGCTACATTCTTTATTAACATGCTAATATAGTGATACAATTGTGCACAGTTGCAACTTGTTTCTATCATTTTGGTCTCTATTGACTGTTACACAAAGTATATGTGACAATACGCTGACAAGAGGCGTTACATGCAGTATGACTTTGTGGTCAAAATCAATTTATTTGTACACATCTCTTAAAAGGGTGCACAGAGTGCTTTATTTTAAACTTACATCATAAATAAGCAGATGAGATTTATGGACATTGACTTGGTTCATTAATATCCTCTTTTTTTGGAATTACAAATTCAACATTGGAACTTTTATGGTTTTCAATTCCTTTTTTCTATCAAGATACAGCATACTTTTGATTCCCCTAGGGACACCTGGGGTGTAATAATTTTTTATGTGTGTGTATGACTGATGTATGTTTGGAATAGCAAGAATTTTGAGTTTAGATCTATCATTGCTTAGGCATATTAATAAACTTTAGCCTTTTTTCATTGGTTTGGTGTGCTGAGTTATATTTTGTATTATAAAACTAATATTGGTTACTTCCTTGCACAACTACATCTACCTAAACTCACACAGGAACAATTAGAAGAGCCAATAAGCGCAGAAGAAATAAAAAATACTATAAAAAACCTTCCAACAGGGAAATCACCTGGCCCTGATGACTTTGCTTATTCATACTATACTAAGTTTAAAGATTTACTGTTGCCTCATCTTCTCTTATACTTTAACTCTATAGATGAATTACACCCATTCTCTAAATCAGCTTTAGAAGTCCATATTGTAATTATCCCCAAAACAGGGAAACCCTTGGACAACCCATCCAGTTATCGCCCAATATCCCTATTAAACGCGGATGTGAAAATCTACTCTAGGATTTTAACAACAAGACTGAATAGATATATACCAGACCTCATCCACCCAGACCAAGTGGGGTTCATACCGGGTAGGGATGCGAATGAGGGCACGGTCAGAACCTTAAACCTTATACATTACGCGCAAGAACATAAAACTCCACTGGTCCTCTTATCCATAGACGCAGATAAGGCTTTTGACTGTGTTGACTGGGACTTCCTACAATATACATTAACAACAAAGTGAAATTGAGGAGCAGCGAAACAAGCTTGTAGGTTAAAACTTGATACTTTTATTGGCAAATCGTTTAAAAATATACAGGTTATAAACAACCCTAGTAAAACCGTCACAGGAGGGTACATGGATCAAAAGCAAAGGCTGACATGTTTCGGCAAGAACGCCATACTCTAAGACTTGTGTAAAGGCGTTAAACACAGACTGCATTAAAATCAATTCCAAAAGTGCTGATAGGACTAGCGGCACACACCTTCACTATTTGGGACCTATCAGATTCCCTAAGAGCATGGACTCCTCCTCCCTTGCATATGCTCTCCAAGGTGGATGTGTATGCAGCATTTGAATACTCCCTCTAATTGCTCACTATGCATTATAGGTCACATCCAAGCCACTTAAAAGTGATGTCAGATTTAGTAGCGTGGAGAGAATAGAGATGCTTACTCTGAGCGTTAGTCAAAAACGTTCAGAGCAATCATGAGCACAACCCTGGAATGTAGAGTGCTAAATGCCCTGTGGGGAACAGCTAAATTGTGCACATACATAACGGTTAGCTGTACATTCGCTACATCATATCTCAATTTGTGCTATGTCATAGCTCCACAAGCTTGCGGTATCTATATCCTAGCCAGGAATGAGTTAAGCGTGTGTATCAAAACCTATGTAATGTGAGGCTGTTACCTTAGGAACGGGGGGGGGGGATGGGGGGTATACAGTGTTCACCCTGTCCATATACTAGTGTACACTATAAGAATGGATGCCTGGGAATTAAGGTAAAAATATAAATGGACAATACCATGGTGTGATGGGCAAAATGTTGTAGACTCAAAAAGAGGATAGAACTCTAAAATGCTGAACAATATTTAAACTGTATGATTGAGAACACTCATGTACTAATAGCAATACAAGTAGCCCTATATACTATCAGTCTAGCTAGAACTAGTATAATTTCTGCTGTGCAGTACTTAGAGAGATTAACCAAAGTAATAGCTATCTTCGGACCTCTAAACCTCTCAATAGGTATCTTGATAGATTGCACAGCAGAAATTACTATACTCTTTGCATGCATGATAGAGACATATTCGCTGCAAAGATCTGTAATAACATAGATATAGAAGGCCTCAAAATTAGAGAACAAACTTACACAATTTCCCTCTACGCCGACGATATTCTATTAACATTAACCAACCCTGAACAATTTGTCCTCATTATAATCAAAGAACTACAAATTTTCCATGATCATTCTAACTTCCTGATAAACTTATCTAAATCTGAAATACTGAACATTACACTTAACGACGAAACGTTAGCCAAGGTGAAGACAGTAACCCCCTTTAAATGGTGCTCCCCATCTCTTCAATAATTGGGTATTAATGTCACGCCGACACTAGACCCACTTTTTCATCACAATTACAGAGCTCTAAAAGATAGAATAATAAATGACCTGTCCAGATGAAGAAATAAAAACATCTCATGGCTAGGTCGAATCAATCTAATTAAAATGAATATATTCCCCCGCATATTATATCTCCTACAAACAATACCGATTCCCCTTCCTAAATTTTGTATTACTTACCTACAAAGAGCCCTTAGCTCATTTAAATGGAACAGAAAACACCCCAGAATAAATAAATCCATAATGATGAAATAAAAGAACCAAGGAGGTTTAGGTTTGCCTAATTTACAGGCGTACCAAATCGCCATCTTTCTATAACAAATCCTAGATCTATACATGCATTCACCTTATAAAAGATGGACCAATATAGAATTAGAGTGCCTTCATACTCCAAGTATCAGTGAAATATGCTGGTCATTTAACAATGTCAGGAATAACATAAACACTACAAACCCAATACTGGTAGAGACCCTTGACACGTGGAAAAAAATCTCTTATACAATTATACCTTCTTATTGAAAATGAGCAGATTAAACAACAAAAGACCCTAATTACCCAAGGATTAACATGCTTTAATAATTAGTTTCTTTACAATAGACTACACTACTTTTTTTTACAAAAAACTCAATAACCAGAAACATGACCATACCCCTTACTAACTCTCCCCCAAGACACACAATTTCCAAAATCTACAAAATACTGGTCCATAACTAACCTGGACACATTTTTCACTATATGGAAAGTTGGAAAAAAGACCTAGGTGTGATTATAATAATTGGATACTTGTATAGCGCACAACCTCAAACTTAATCGACTAGCGGCACTCATAACAGTTATTATTATATTACCTCAAACAGGTACACAGTTTTTTTTCAGAACACTATGAAAGCATCAATATCTTCTAGTATTATAGAATTTAACCTTAAAATTTTACACAGGTGGCACAACACCCCATGAAGACTCCATAGATAAATCTGAAAATAAATGTTGGCGATGCGGTCATGTGGGAAGTGATATGGCCCACATTTGGTGGTGGTGCTCGTCCATACAAACTCTCTGGAAACAAATGATCAAATAAATAGAACAGATTTTGGAAACTCAATTCCTCTTAAACCAAAATTGAAGCTTTTCTTTATTATGACGAATAGTATAACATTTTTGATAGCAAAAAACTGGAAAAGTAGGGAGGTTCCCCACCTGCCAATGTGGACACAAAAAAACCTCAGAGCTAATTGAAATGGAGGAATAGCACTACATAAAGAATGACAAAATGGAAATGTAAGCTGAAATAGTCATGATATGGGAACATTATAGTAAATCAATAAAATAGAAAGGACACAAAAAGAATAAAACACTATCAATAACACAGAACAAAATATAGACACAACTCAACATTTCAAACTACAATATAATATTGAAAACCTGAGTATAAATATATTACTAACTACACATCTAAATGAGACCAATATGGTGTTCCAGCTTAAAACACTCTAAGAATTACTGTTATTGTTAATGTTATTACTGTTTGTTTAGTTTAATTTAATTAATAACTTTCAATTTATATTGATAAGTATAATAATGCCAAGAAAGACTTTAGGATTCTTAAAGACTCTACCTGTGGCAATGGACATTTTATGTTATTTTGAAAAGTCAATCAGCTTAAGGCTGTGACACACTGCAAGCGGAGCGGTGCGCAGCGTGTAGATGCGGCTGTGCGCGCTCAGTGTGTCCTGCCTTTTCATCTCTGAGCACTCTGCTGCGTCAGGTCGCGTAGCTGAGCGCTCAGAGATGAAATAATTGAACTTCAGAAGCGATGCGACGCTGTGCAAAGCAGCTGCATCGCCTTGCGCCGCATCGCTTGCAGTGTGTCACAGCCTTAATGTTTACACGCAAAAGGAGCTGCGTCTCCACATCCTGTATCAAGAACTTTTGTTTTTAAAAATAAAGCTGAATTAAAAAAAAAAAAATATTAATTAAAAAGTTTGGATTTCAGAATAAGTTTGGATTTTTTAATTCTGGATTTGGGGATTTGTACCTGTATATGTTCCAAAAGTAAAATATGCACACATTTAAAGGAACATGAAGCACACATTTTGTTCTTTCATTATTCAGATATAGAACAAAATTTTAAACAACTTTCTAATTTACTTCTATTATCAAATCAGCTTCATTCTCTTGAGCTGCAATGCAATACTGGGAGCTTGCTGAGTATATAGGGTGAGCCCATGGCAAGAAGCATATATGTGCAACTACCAAACAGCAGCTAAGCTCCTAGTAGTGCATTGTTGCTTCTGAGTCTACCTAAGTATGAATTTTGACAAAGGATACCAAGAAAACACAGATTATAGAAGTAAATTGGAAGCTAGTTAAAATTGTTTGTTCTAGCTAAATCATGGAAGTTTAAAGGGATAGTTTACCTAAAATGTTTCTCCCCTTTAAATTGTACCCAATAATCCATTTTACCTGCTAGAGTGTATTAAATTGTTTACAAGTAGTTTGTTTACCCCTTTTGCGGCATTTAAAATAGCGGATTTAGCTCCCCCCACCGATGACATCACAATCTGGGCACTCTGCTAAATAGCATTGACAGTCTGTTGAATCCAACTATTGAGCCTTTTGTGATTGGACACCATAGGCAGCCCGGATTGTGATGTCATCGGTGGGCAGAGCTTGGCAGCCATTTCAAAGTGGCCAGAAACAATATTCATTTTAAAATTACTTTTTTACCATTCTGTATGATATAGAAATGGTGCAAGAGGCTATTTGCAGCTTAATCTAAGGTAAAACTTTAAGATAACTAAGGTGTAGACTGTCCCTTTAAGCTTTGGTTTACAGACAAATATAAGATAAGGAAGCAAGTGTGTGTACATAAAAGTAATAACATAATCAGATCTAATATTAGCTGCAAGCTCAGAGTTTAATAGGTTGTGGTTTAAAATCACACAACCAGCTAATTCATATACACAAATAGACCTGAAAAAGCAATTTCTCATGCATTGTATACTCTGCAGCTGGCATAACAAGTAATTGAAAATACATCAAGGGAAAACTATTTTACTGTCCCTTTAATTTTAATGTTATTGTTCCTTTATAAAATGCAAAAGTAAAATACTCTAAATTTCTTATTGCACTATTGATTGCATATAAATATGTGTTTAAACCTTGTAAAGTCAGCTCCATAGCAGAAATACACTACTGGCACCTTGCTGAACACATCTATTGAGTCAATGACAAGAGGCATATGTGTTTCTGAGGATGGAGCAAGCTGAAACGTGTCAGACCTGTTGGCACTTGCAAGTGCTTTTTAATTTTATTTTAATCACATGCTTCATGTTAAAAAAAAATAGTTTGAGAGATTTTTTTAACTTGTGCTCCGCTAAAATTCCTTGCTCTATTTCTATATGTGTGTAGCCACCAATCACCATGCGATTTTAAACAACTTTCTATTTTAATTCTATCATCAATTTTTCAGTTTTTTTCTGTTTTTTGTTGTCTTGATATGTTTTGTTAAAAACCAGGCGATGTAAGCCCAGGAGCCTGCCCTCTTATGGAGCACTATATGGAAGCAGTTTTGCAAGAATGTTATTCATTTACAAGAGCACTAGATGTCAGCACTGTTTCCTGCCATGTAGTGTTGCAGATTTCTACCTAGGTATCTCTTCAACAAAGGATATCATGTGACCAAAGCAAATTTGATAATAGAAGTTAATTGTAAACTTTCTTAAAATTGTATGCTCTTGCTAAATCACAAAATATTTTTTGGGGGTTTCATATCCATTTAATTCATTCTCAGAATATACTTATCCATAAGGATTCTTGAATTTCTGTATGGTATTTTTCCTTCCTCAAAATGTCCTTTCAGTAAAGAATTACTGTCATTAAACAAGGTAAAGAGCCATAATAGTTGAAAAATTGTGTGCCCCTGCAGAACCTTTGAATACAATTAAAGGGACAGAGAGGGCATGGAATTTTTAACAACTTCCCAATTTACTTGTATCATCAAATTTGCTTTGTTCGCTTGGTATTCTGTTTTAAAATCTAAACCTATGTAGGCTCAAACTGATTTCTAAACTGTTGAAAACTGCCTCTTATCTCAGTGCATTTGTATAGTTTTTCACAGCTAGACGGTGCTAGTTCATGTGTGTCATATAGATAACATTGTGCTCACTCCCATGGAGTTATTTAGGCTACAATGCAAGTCTGTCAAAAGCACTGAGATAAGGGGGCAGTCTGCAGAGGCTTAGATACAAGGTAATTACAGAGGTAATAAGTGTATCAATATCACATTGTTGGTTATGCAAAACTGGGTAATGACTAATAAAGGGATTATCTATCTTTTTAAACACTAAACAATGCTTACCTGAATACCTTGTCCTTTTAAGCCAAGATTCTAACCATTTGATTATTTATGATTCTAGCCCAAGGTAATGAAATTTATGAAGCAGTTTGATGTGTCATACACCAGCTGAATCCTATCACTTTAATTGAAGAAAAAATAAAATCCTTTTTTTCTTTCAGGATTCAGATAGAGCATGTTATTTTAAACACCTTTCTAATGTATTTCTATTATCAAATTTTCTTTTTTATATTGGTATCAGGTGTTAAAAAATAGGGAGATAAGCTCAGGAGAGTGCCTTTCACTAGCAGCAGTTCTGCAAGAATGCCAGAGCCCTTGGTGGCAACACATTTTTTCTGCCAGATGAACATGCTTACCTATCTAGATAGCTCTTCAACAGAGAGATACCATGAGAACAAAGCCAATTTGTCAATAGAAGTAAAATGAAAACATTTTTTATAAAAAATTGTATGCACTGTATCAATCACAAAAGAAAAAAATGTGGGTTTTATGTTCCTTTAAGTTGTCAGAGAAATCAGCTGGTATAATCTGACATTATCTTTCTGCAGACAAAATTGTACTTTCTTTGTATTTGCAAGTTGTTTAACTTTATGTAAGGTTCAATTATTTTCCTTGAAAGTGTTTCCATTGATTTTTCCCCTACTGAATTTAAATTCAAAGGCCTGCAGTTACCACACTATTCCCTACAGTCCATTACTACTACATTACCAAGTAAGTAATTCTTCAATTGACTGGAACAACTAAATTTAAAAATGATTGATGAAATAGTTGTCTATTATTTAAACCCACACACCAAGGCATTTTTTTTTATTTTTGGTAGTGCCAATATACTTTATCCCCAATAAAAAGAGAAACGGTATCCACATTTCCCTTTATAGTATTATCCTGTAATGGAATTCTCCTATCTCCACAGTCTGTTGTACAGACCAAACAGCAGCAATCATTTAGGCAGTCTGCTATTTCCTTATCTCCTTCTACAAATCTACTTTCATTTGTCCTTAGTCTTATTTTATTTTTCCTCCTTTCAA